>NC_064628.1:93629075-93938325 GCF_023864275.1 Schistocerca cancellata | reverse complement strand
GAGGATAACGATGAGAATATTCTGAACCGAATGCTCTCAATGACCAGGTGGAGAGCACGACGGGTCCTAGAACGCCGCTGAGTCACTCATGACGATTGCTGGGGGTGTATTCTCCGTTTTCCCTCGTAGGTCGTAAGGTAGCGTCCATAATGGCCTCTAAATCGACAACACGTGAGGTCGCTCAGTCGTGACTAGCCGGCAACCAACACACACAAACAGCGAACGTCATGTTACACCCAGAGTAACATCGAACTAGAAACATACAGCGGTTCCCCTCCTGAAATGTTCCTCGTGGAAAATTAATAACATAAATGTTACACATACGTGGACATGACGCAAGCAGCAGTATCTTTCCCGAAACCAGCAATAAAATTTCATTTCCAGACTTGCAACATCGTTCTCGTAGAAATCTCTGACGAAGGTATAAACTGATGTATTATATAATGTATAGCATTGCGCTTATACTTAAAAGAGTCACGTAAAATTATCTCAGAAAATTACTGATCGTTAGTTTGGTTCTTCCGTATAATGTTAACAAACCCGAATAATGAACGAACGAACTGTATCATTTATATCGTTATAATTCCAGCAATACTTTCACTGTCAAAACACTGAGCTGCCCGTACGAACTAATGTTTACTGCATACTCTGAAACACTGATGAATAGCATGTTTATATTTTTATCGGTCCTGGCCAACAGCAATCTGCGTTGCTGTTTGCAGTAAAACATCATATTTCCTCTGAAAGAAGTCATTTACTTTCAAAATATAACAACAGATTGTCTGTTTATTTAGCTGTATGGACTAGTTTTGCAAATAATTTGCACCACAGATCTAGATGTAACTGATGACGTAACAACAATTGTAGAGGAATAATTGTTCAAATGACTCAGAGCACTATAGGCCTTAAATTCTGAGGTCATCAGTCCCCTAGAACTTAGAACTACTTAAACCTAACTAACCTATGGACATCACACACATCCATGCCCGAGGCAGGATTCGAACCTGCGACCGTAGCGGTAGCGCGGTTCCAGACTGTAGTGCCTAGAACCGCTCGGCCACCCGGCGGCCTGTAGAGGAATAGTCTGCAGGAACGATCAATGGGACACATTGAGGTCTCCTTGTCAAACAGAGAGAAAGCTGTTTAGTGCACTTTGTATTAACAATATCAGAGACACTGCTCAATTCAAGCACTTCAGAAATTATTGAGTCGTGACGTCGGCTGCGTTGGAAAAAGGACGATTATGGGTTCAAAGACCCGTTAATTATTCGATACTCAGCAATCAGATCGTGTGAGAACCAGTTTGCTGTGTTCGTTCAAGAATTCCAGAAAGCAGAACACGGGTTGATCAGAAAGCCTCCATTTCGGATCCGCACAGTTTCATATCAAATAAAATACGTACATTCGGTTCAAATGGTTCAAATGGCTCTGAGTACTATGGGACATAACATCTGTGGTCATCAGTCCCCTATAACTTAGAACTACTTAAACCTAACTAACCTAAGGACATCACACACATCCATGCCCGAGGCAGGATTCGAACCTGCGACCGTAGCAGTCCCGCGGTTCCGGACTGAGCGCCTAGAACCGCTAGACCACCGCGGCTGGCCGTACATTCGGAATACTCGAACAGATAGTAACGTAGTCCTGTGTAGCGCAGTGTTGTGTAGTGTGGTATAGGTTAGAACGATAAATTACGAAATTTGTAGTATAGCGATGGGGTTTTGTTCAGTAGTTCAGAAGCACTTGTTTTCCAGCTTCCAGATGAGGGTACACTGATGAGCCAAAACATTATGTCCACCTAATTAAAATCGTGTTGGTCCACCTCTGGAACGCATTTCAGCAATGATTCCGCGTGCTATGGATTCGACAAGACTTGATAGATTTCCAGAGGCTTGTGGCAACAGATGCCCACGCACAAGTCACACAGTTCCCGTAATTTGCGGCCGGTTGTTTTGTGGGCGCGGAGCTGGCATCCGATAGCGCCCCAGTTGGGTTTCACAGGATTTAGGTAAGCCGAATTTGATGGCCAAGACATCAGCGCGAGTCAACTGCCATGCTCCTCAAACCATTGCAGCACGATTCTGGCCTTGTGAGAGAGACAGTTATCCTGCTGGAAGATACCAGCACTGTTGAGGAACATATCAAGCATAAGGTGTTACAGGTGCTCCCCAATAACTTTCACGTAGTCCACAGATGTCGTGGTGCCTTCAATTACCACCACAGGTCCCACGGAAGCCCAGGTGAGTGTTCCCCATAACCTAATACAGCTCCCACTGGTCTACGTCTGTGGGGCGCTGCATGTTCCGAGCAGGAGCGTCTGGACACGACCACTGACTTGGTTTGACAATAAACGGAGTTTATCCGACCAGGCGGCTAAACTCCATTGATCCGCGGTCCAACCTCGATGATCCCGTGCTCACTATAATCGTAACTGACGATGTTGTTGGGTCAACATCTGAACATGCAGGGGTCCTCTGATACCAGACACCTGCTCGACACTCTGCGCTGAGCACTGTGCTCCAAAACACTTGTGCCTGTTCCAGCACTCTGCTCCATCGTCAGATCTGTCACAGATGGCCACCTATCCTGCTTGTGAGGTAATGGGCGAGTTGTGGCGCCCTGAAAATATTCTAAGTTCAGAGTTGGCGTGGCCGTGCTGGGGCCGCATGGAGCCGAACGTTAGCCGGAGTCCAGGGACCGCTTGGCTGGGAGTTCCATGGTGACGCTGTGTCGATGAAAGAGACATGCCGGGAGTGCCAAAGATGGCGGACTTTGTGAAATGTTAATGGCGGACATTTCTGTATCTGATTTATTAAAATGTTCCCATCCAAACCCAATTAACGAAGGTGGAAGCATTACTTTTCATTCAGCTCTCGTATTTAGCTCCAACGACCATTCCACGTCCAAATTCTGTTAATTCCCGCCATGCGGCCATAATCACGTCGGAAACAATTTCACATGAATCACCTGATTACAAATGACAGCTCAGCGAATGCCTTGCCCCTTTATACCTTGTGTACGGATACTGCCGACGTCTGTATACTTGCATATCGCTAGTCCATAACATTTGAGTATAATTCAGGAATGTGTGGTTACGAGCCGTTACTAATGTCAGTGTTAAAATATGGTCCAAGTAGGTACTAATGACGAACCACGACGAACCGCAAACATTACTTTCCTCTACGATACAAATAACAATACCATAGGTGCAGCGATGTCGTAGGGGATCTGTGTAGACGCCAAACATGTGATTCCTAAAGAGAGGCAGCAGTCTTTTTAGTAGTTGCAGGGCACCGTTCTGGATGATTAATCTCGCGTCGTAACATTAGCCAACATGGCATTGCTATGGCTATACCACGAATAACTAAATGCAAAAAGAAACTACAGGCGTTAAATTTGCCAAGGACATGTGGCTCTGCTGTATGGTTGAATAATGATGACATCCTCTTGCGTAAAATATTCCGGGAGTAAAATAGTCCCCATTCGAACATCCAGGTGGGGATTACTCAGGAAGTGCTGTCATCAGGAGAAATGAAACTGGCATTTAACGGTGCCGAGCGTGCAATGACGGATCCCTTAATACGGCTGGTAGGTTAGAGAATAAAAAAGGGAAATGCATAGGGTGAAGTTAGATACAGGGGAAATTAATGAAGTGCGGAGACAGGAAGAACAGGACTTCTGGTCAGATGAGTGCAGAGTTATGAACACAAAATCAATTGCGGATAATGCAGGAATATATGTAATAATAAATAATAAAACAGGAATGTGAGTAAGGTACTATGGATTAGCATAGTAAATGCATTATCGATGCCAAGACAGACACGAAAACAATATCCACCACAGTAGTGCAAGTTGATTAGCTGTATGCCAACACAATCCACAGACATTTACGATACTGAAACAATCTATGATGAGATAAGAAAATATGCAGATAGTTGAGGAAAGGACAATTTAATTGTGGTGGGGATGTAGAATTCGAAAATTTATTTTCGACATTTGTGGAAAATTCCTATGGGGCCAAACTGCTGAGGTCATTGGCCCCTAGGCTTACACCCTACTTAATTTAAGTTAAACTAATAATCTTTACTAATGCTTAGCTGAAAACTCATGAAAGAAGATCGTATACACGGAAGAGATCTGGAAGTACCAGAAGGTTTCATATTTATTATGTAATGGTAAGACAAAAATTTCGAAACCGGATTTTGAACTGCAAAACATGGACAGATGTGAACTCCAACCGTAATTTATTGGATTTGTTTATAAATAACGTTCCTCCCACGAGTCATGATTTTCTTATATTCTTAGTTTACACGACGCGTTTCGGGAAGTGATTACCATTTTCAAGTACGTTTTTTCTATGCACTGTGCCACTTTTACGTAACATTTTGGATGTGTTTTTTGACTTTTAACTTTTCTTATGGTCTATTTGTGCAGAGTCCCACACATGTTAAACATCACACACAATCCTCTGCGCACAGTACACATCAAGAATACCTTATTAAGTTATTCTCGATGTATACTGTCCACAGAAAATTGTGCGCCATGTTAAAAAAAATTTATATCGTTTTTACCTTACGTTAAAGTGACACGTTACACATTACAAAATGTCGTATTCATGATCTATGGAACAAGTATTATTGTAATATAATGTAGTACAGTTCTCATAGGTGAAATTTCTTAAACAGTATTTACATTTAGCTTTTCTGTAACGAATGTGTTGCAAAGCGACATTCGTGGCTTACAAAAGTGCTAACGTCCTTGTAGCTGGTTGCACGTTAATATCAATATAACCACTAACAAAATCATGCATCATGTATTGCAAATACCCACCAACAAACTCATCCATGATGATTAGCAATTAAACTATACTGGCAACAACAGTTTAGTATTATGCAGGGTTCTACAAGTGTTGTTGTGTACAGCTTACAAAAGTGGTCAAATTATTATAGCTGGCTGTACGTTAATGACAAACATTTTATAGCCACCAACAGACTCATCCTTGATGAATAGCAGTTGGCCACTAACAAACTCATCCATGAGCAACAGCAATGCAATAATACTGACAGCAGCTGTTTAAAGTAAAGTAGAGTAAAATAATGCTTAAACTGACACACAATATTTTTTTTTAGCGCAACGCAATCTGACTTTCAAAAATCCCTACAAAAGAATGGCTCTGACTAACATTAATCTATACCTTTCACAAATCACTTACCTCACCAAAAATCTCCGTTACTCGAACTACTGCAATACAGCGAGCGCCACTACTGCCAGCTAAATAACAGATTCAAACTACGGAAGGCAATAACTACTAGTAGGCATAGTTAGCAAATGAAAGATTTTAATAGAGAACAAACATTGTATTTACCTTAATAGTCATATATGTAAGTAGGCTGTTTATGTTTTCTTATTGGCAACGTTACGTAGCGCTCTGTATGAAAATCACTGGCTGTGCTGTGTGCAGTCTGTGGCTAGTTTGCATTGTTGTCTGCCATTGTAGTGTTGGGCAGCGGCAGCTGGATGTGAACAGCGCGTAGCGTTGCGCAGTTGGAGGTGAGCCGCCAGCAGTGGTAGATGTGGGGAGAGAGATGGCGGAATTTTGAAATTTGTAAGACTGGATGTCATGAACTGCTGTATATATTATGACTTTTGATGATATTAAGGTAAATACATTGTTTTTTCTCTATTAAAATCTTTCATTTGCTAACTATCCCTATCAGTAGTTAGTGCCTTCTGTAGTTTGAATCTTTTATTTAGCTGGCAGTAGTGGCGCTCGCTGTATTGCAGTAGTTCGAGTAACGAAGATTTTTGGTGAGTTAAGTGATTTGTGAAACGTATAGGTTAATGTTAGTCAGGGCCATTCTTTTGTAGGGATTTTTGAAAGTCAGATTGTGTTGCGCTAAAAATATTGTGTGTTAGTTTAAGCACAGTCATGTATAATTGTTGAAAGGGGACGTTTCAACAGTTACACGAGAAAACGGTGGCAGCATGCATAAATATATTTATTCACCTATGACTTTCTTTATATCCGATATATACTATTCACGAAGAAATTGGTCAATTATTTACTGTGTTTTAGAAAGCACAGAGCATTAGGCTACTGACTTACTTCTGGTTTATTTAATTTGTTTATGTATTTAATAGTGTGTGTTAGAGCGTGTTTACGGTCCAGCCTTCTTCTCTTCTTCTTCGGTTATCAACCCACAGGTTGGTTGGCAGCAGCACGCCATTCCGTTCTTTTGTCAACTTTCTTCTTCATATCTGCATAGGTCTGGCACCCGATGTCATTTATTACTTGTTGAATGTAGCTTAATCTAGGTCGTCCTCGGCGAGTTCTTCCTTCAATGATTCCTTCTAATATTCTCTTAATGAAATTGTTATGCCGTAAAATGTGACCTATGAAGGTTATTCTTCTTTTCTGTATATTTCGCCAAAGAGATCTGTTTTCTTTCACTCTTCTGAGGACATCTTCGTTTGTAGCCTTGTCTCGCCAGCTGATTTTTTCCATTCTCCGGTAGCACCACATTTCGAATGCCTCTAATCTTCTCTTTTCTTCTTTTCCACAAGTCCAAGTTTCACATCCGTAAAGGGCTGTACTCCACACATAGGTTTTCATGACTCTCTTTCTTACGTCTAAACTAACATTTCTACTCGTCAGTAAGTTTCTTTTTCCATTGAATGCTATTTTGGCAAGTTGTATTCTGTTTTTAATGTCACTTTTGCTCCTTCCATCTGCTGTTATTTTGCTACCTAAGTAGTTAAATTCTGTAACCTGCCCTAGTTTCTCTCCCTTTATTGTTATTCGTATGGGTTCATTGTAGTTCAGGGCGCCACTCACCATCACTTTAGTCTTTTTCTTATTTATTTTCATTCCATACTGTTCTTTTAAGGTGTTTTCCATTTCATTGAGTGCGGCTTCTAAATCTTCTTTCCTTTCTGTAATTATGGCGATATCATCTGCATATCGCAACATATCTATTTTCATTCCGTTAAGTTTTATTCCTACTTCAATATTCTCTCTTATTTTGTCTATTGCTTCTTGGATATATGCGTTGAAAATTACTGGAGATAGTGGGCATCCCTGTCTCACTCCTTTCCTTATTCTTGCTGTTTCTTCTTTGTTTTCCTTCTTAACTAAGGCTGTTTCATTTTGGTATATTTTAAAGATTATCCTTCTATCATTATATTTCAGACCAGCCTTCTTCAGAATTCTAAACATTTCTGGCCATACAACATTGTCAAATGCCTTTTCGAGGTCTACGAAGGCTATAAATACTTGTTTGTTTTTGGAAATTTGTTTCTCAATTATTAGTCTTAAAGATAAGATTGCTTCCCTCGTCCCTACACCGCTTCTAAAACCGAATTGGTCTTCACTTAGAGTGCTATTCAATTGGTTTTCAACTCTTTTCAAAATTATTCTTATTAGAATTTTTGATGCGTGTGAAAGAAGACTGAGTGTTCGATGGTTTTCACAGTCCATAGTAGATGCTTTCTTAGGTATGGGGAATATGATGCATTTCTGATAGTCTTCAGGAACTTCACCTGTTTTGTATATTTTCTGTATGAGTTGTAGTAATGTAGCTTTCATTTTGTCTCCTGATTTCTTAATTAGTTCAGAAGGTATATCATCAACACCTGCCGCTTTCTTATCTGGTAGTTCTTTTAGTGCTTTTTCAAATTCATCTTTCAGAATTGTGTCCCCTAGTTCTTCTTTCTCTACTTCTTCGCTTAATTCTATCATATTATCTGTTAGAGGGTCTCCTTGATATAGCTCTTCAATGTATTCTTGCCATCTCTTCAGCGTGTCATATCCAAATAGTACCTTGCCCTCTTTGTTCTTTATAGTTCCTGAAGATTTTACTTTCCGTTTAGCAAAGTTTTGTTTTATTGTTCTGTAGGCCAAGTCAGTTTTTCCTTTAACCATGTTTTCCTCCACCTCTTTACAAATGCTGTTGAGGTAATTTTCTTTTGCTTTCCTAGATTCTCTGTTTATTTGGTTTCTAAGCTTTCTATATTTGTTTTCGCTTTGCTCGTCAAAGGCATTTTTGTATAGTCTTCTTTCTTCCATTAGACAAATTATTTCAGGTGTTATCCACTCTTTCCTGTTTACAGGTTTGGCTTTCCCAATAAATTCTTCTGCTGCTTTATGTATGCCTTCTTTGATTTGTTTCCACTCCTCGTTAGTACTCCCGGGAATAATGTTTGATGCCATCTCATCAGTTTTCCGTGCATAAGGGATCACTAGTTCTTCAGACTTTAGGTTATCTCTGTTCCATACTTTGTTCGTTTTTCTCTCTAATCGCTTGAGTTTGAGTAAGCATTTCATCATTACAAGGTTGTGATCACTATTAATATCCGCAGACGGGTAGCTTCTGCAGTCCTTGATTTGGTTTTTAAAACGCGATTTTACTAATATATAGTCGATTTGGTGTCTTCTAGTATCTCCTGGGGCTTTCCACGTGTACCTTCTTCTTTTATGGTGGTTGAAAAGGGAGTTCGCTATGACCAACTTGTTTTTGGCACAAAATTCAATTAGCCGGCTTCCTCTTTCGTTTCTATCTCCTAGACCATATTTCCCTACAATTCCGTCAACTTTCTCTTCTCCAGCCTTAGGAATATTTATTTAATTTCAAGTTGTTTGAATGTAAATCCAGTATTTCGAATGTGTTTCATTATGTCTGTGAGAGCGCACTGGCTTGGAGACAGGGAGGGAGCGCTCTGGCCAATCACAGCGATAGTTAAAAAAAGGTACAGTATGGGAGAGGACAGGGTGTAGTTCTGAACAATGCGGCGCGAGGGACAGTCGCACGGGAGAGGGAGAGTGCTGGACGGGATGGTGCGACAGATGCACAGTCGCACGAGAGACTTGGAGAGTGTGAATTGGATTGCGCGTGTTTGCGGGAGATAGAAATATTTCGTAGTGACGACTTGTGCACTTGTGAGATTTCCGTGGCTTCTGCAGTGAAGACGTAGGATGCGTTTAGAAGAGAATATCACGCGAGCTATGTTGTTGTTCATAACTAATTGCGCGAAGCGGGACTCTATTGTTTCCCTGTTATTCAACTTATATTTTATTTAACTGCTGGACCATCGACACCAATAAGTGTTTTGTAGTACGATGTGCATTCAAGTTCTAAGGCCTCCGATTTTTTTTTCTCCGGACTGGAAAGAGATAGAAACATGCGCATTGTTTTAAAATGAGGCCGCATTCATTGTCAATACGTCCCAGAGATGGCAGCACCGTACGGCAGATGGAATTTTACCGCCAGGGGCGAGAATGAATACTTTTTTAAATACTTAAAATGTCGACGTTTTCCTTACTCGAACAGCGTGCAATCATTCGTTCTCTGAATTTGCGTGGTGTGAAACCAATTGCAATTCATCGACAGTTGAAGAAGACATGTGGTGATGGAGTTATGGATGTGTCGAAAGTGCGTTCGTGGGTGCGGCAATTTAATGAAGGCAGAACACCGTGTGACAACAAACCGAAACAACCTCGGGCTCGCACAAGCCGGTCTGACGACATGATCGAGAAAGTGGAGAGAATTGTTTTGGGGGATCGCCGAATGACTGTTGAACAGATCGCCTCCAGAGTTGGCATTTCTGTGGGTTCTGTGCACACAATCCTGCATGACGACCTGAAAATGCGAAAAGTGTCATCCAGGTGGGTGCCACGAATGCTGACGGACGACCACATGGCTGCCCGTGTGGCATGTTGCGAAGCAATGTTGACGCGCAACGACAGCATGAATGGGACTTTCTTTTCGTCGGTTGTGACAATGGATGAGACGTGGATGCCATTTTTCAATCCAGAAACAAAGCGCCAGTCAGCTCAATGGAAGCACACAGATTCACCGCCACCAAAAAATTTTCGGGTAACCGCCAGTGCTGAAAAAATGATGGTGTCCATGGTCTGGGACAGCGAGGGCGTAGTCCTTACCCAATGCGTTCCAAAGGGCACTACGGTAACAGGTGCATCCTACGAAAATGTTTTGAAGAACAAATTCCTTCTTGCACTGCAACAAAAACGTCCGGGAAGGGCTGCGCGTGTGCTATTTCACCAAGACAACGCATCCGCACATCGAGCTAACGTTACGCAACAGTTTCTTCGTGATAACAACTTTGAAGTGATTCCTCATGCTCCCTACTCACCTGACCTGGCACCTAGTGACTTTTGGCTTTTTCCTACAATGAAAGACACTCTCCGTGGCCGCACATTCACCAGCCGTGTTGCTATTTCCTCAGCGATTTTCCAGTGGTCAAAGTAGACTCCTAAAGAAGCCTTCGCCGCTGCCATGGAATCATGGCGTCAGCGTTGTGGAAAATGTGTGCGTCTGCAGGGCGATTACGTCGAGAAGTAACGCCAGTTTCATCGATTTCGGGTGAGTAGTTAATTAGAAAAAAAATCGGAGGCCTTAGAACTTGAATGCACTTCGTAATAAACTGCATTCTTATAGGTACGTCTACTATCGTACGCGTCATTTAAAGTCATTAAGAATAGCACCTGGAGATTTTATTTCATTGCAGTCTTTCGTTTATAAATGTCTATTCATTCAAAATTCGCAATTGCCGAGTGATAGGAACCTTCTACCATTAGATTCATGTGTGTATTCATATTGTATACTGTAGGCTCAGCAGTATTTTGCCTGTAATGCAGCAACTACGTATCCCAGCCCGTAGACAACGAAACCAGCCAAAACTTTTCATATTACAACTCTGAGTGTGAGGGTGCATAGTTAAGGGCTACAACATATCATTTCATTTTATTTTAAAGCCAGCCTGCCTTAGAGAGCAGGGCAGGCTCCGATCTTTATGTTCTGTGATGAGGCATGGACATCCAACTTCTTGTCATCTACTAGTGGTTTCAGCATTCTTCAACCACTTTCCGCTGATGCTCACGGCAGTAGCACGTGAACAGCCGACCAGCTTCGCCGTTTCCAAGATGCTCGTTCCCAGCACTGGGCCACAATAATCTTGCTTTTGTCAGTGTTGCTGAAATCGGTGGATTTCCGCATTTGCACCACTTATCTTGGGTACAATGATTCCCCATTCGCCTCTGCTCCGCTCATACACTTCTCTTACAGCGTCACGTGTTCAAATGGTGCAAATGGCTCTGAGCACTATGGGACTCAACATCTGAGGTCATCAGTCCCCTAGGACTTAGAACTACTTAAACCTAACTAACCTAAGGACATCACACACATCCATGCCCGAGGCAGGATTCGAACCTGCGACCGTAGCAGTCCCGCGGTTCCGGACTGCAGCGTCACGTGTCCTCAGTGCCATTAGGCAGCATACGACCTCACGATGGGCACTGGTCGCAATGTTTTCGCTCATCAGTATATATCTTTATTCAAAATGCGAAAAATAAGTATGTCAACATTTTCTCATTCTTTGTTTTTTCTCTAATTTTTCTTTTTTCCACCTGTTTTAACTTTCCTGAGACAGCAGAATGCTAAAAAATATTTATAAAGTTGAAATTTTATATTAAAATATATACTGGAGAAGAGACAGCAACAATCCTACTGCCCCATAGGCTGACAGGTCTCAGCAGGATTATTTCCGGAGCAGTATGCCAGAACTGTAAGTGACTTACTCCCTTCCACCAGCGTGACAAGGCAAGTGAGAGACGGAACGCAATTACTGCTGCATATCTTCAGCTATTTGACGACGATTGCCACCCATTTTGGTATCAGAGAAGTGACTGCATAATCTGTGGGAAGTCTACAGAAATATCACGGAAGCGTCTGGTAATGGTTACCTGGAGGGTGTAATACTACTGCAGGAAAAAAATTACCCACGATGCAAAGGGGTTCTCATGTTCAATTTAATTAGTTAGTCAATCAGTTTGATTTCAATTATGTACTGCCGGGTGGGTGGAAGTGAGGGCGAGATTACCATACAAATTATTCAAGAGCTGGAGCGGTAATCAGGCGTTTTTAATTGTGGTGATATCCTTTACCGTAATTTTAATGTCCCACCTACCAAGCGAGGGATGACAATCGTAATAAAATCAGCTATATTACCGAATTTATAAACTGGCATGTAGTATAAATCTGATATTTACAACTTCTTCGTGCTGCTACCTTAAGAGGTTTCCTAGATGACAAGGCATCTGGTTACTTTCAGAGAGTTCGAAAGTGATGATGGATCCTATGACATAGGCAGAGCGTGCTATTAGCACTCTGTCATGAGCCATAAGTGAAGTCCTGTGATGCAGGATGTGGCAAATATTAAGCTGATAAGGACAGATTTTTCTCACTGACGAGAAAATACGTAGAGGAAATATAGGATATGCAACAATGTTGTACAGGATTTTCACAATAAGCAACGATACTTAACCGAAGTGAACACGCGTTTGCGGTTAGATTTCTATTGTGTTTGAAACTAACTTGTGTAAAAGGGAAATATCTACATATCACATGAATAATTCTAGGTATATTGACAAAACAACATAAAGTGGATTTTTTAAACTGGAGAGTTTATGTCGGGCATGAAATTGCAGTATGTCGAGTAGCGTCTGCTTGTTTGGTTTTGTGCCACAGCCAGCATAGAAGTGGTCACGAAGGATTGGTGCCCAGAAGCTGTGACTTAAGCATTTCGCGAACGACAATTACAAACAAAAGTTCTTCGGGTACGCAATACATTCGGTAGACGGCGCCGTACTAGACTGGAGGTGAGAAGCCAGTTTTTTCATCCTGAGATGCTGACAATGAGCACTACATTCATAAAAAATACCGTACGACGTATTTCCGATGTTTCTGTTGGCTAGGATGTGACTTCAAACTTGTAAATATCTCTGTTTCTTTCTCCAATCATGTTGCTGCAGAACTCCTGGATTTATAGCCACATTGGGACAGTGGGTTGCTGATCTAATATTATTAGCCATATCTGTGTCCCTGTCAGCAGCTGTTCACTTGTAGATTGGCAGGAGACCATTCCCTTTCAGTTCAGTCGTAGCTTGCTGTGATATTATTAGTACTCATTTGTCCTACATATGGTTATTTCTGTTGGCTAGACTAATAGCGAAAATATCTTCTCTGCATTTACCAGCTGAAACTGGATAGTGCTAGTCTGCTTGAACTACCCCTCCTCTACTGCCATGCTTCACAGCCAGAGGAAAAAAAACTGGATTTTCTCGCCAATAGGAGGAGGGGAGTTAGACTACACCAGTGTTCTGGGTCTGCTTCCTTGGAATATGATGGGGTGGGGCAGTCAGAGGAGGGACCCTTTGATGAGCTGGGGATTTCCCAAAGGAGTGATTAAATGATGAGTTTAATCAATTATTTAATTAATTTGATATCAGTAGTGTGCCAGGGTCAGCTTCCCTTTTCCCAGAGGGGTGGATGATTTCTCAAAAGAACTGCTCATCCTCAGAGGGTCATAAACCACTTAACATAACAATAGATTAAGGTCATAAAATCAATCAAATTTCGCAGTTTCATTTATTTGCATATCAGTTTGATATAAAAAGTATGTCATGACAAGCTTTGGTTACTACTTACAAGATGTTGCATAGATCATCTGTCAGCATACAAAGTCGCTTTGTTGCTGAAGTGCGCCTATAACTTCGGCGCTCTGACAAAAAAAAAAGTGTGTGAACTCCTAAGGGACCAAACAGCTAAGGTCATCGGTCCCTAGACTTACACACTACATAAACAAACTTATGCTAAGAAGAACACACACACCCATGCCCGAGGGAGGACTCGAACCTCCTGCAGGAGGGGCCGCGCAGTCCGTGACAGGACGCCTCGAACAGCACTGCCACTCCGCGCAGCTGGCACTCTGACACCCACACCCTTGGTCTAGGGGTAGTGTGTTTGATTAGAAATCAAAACGTCCTCGGTCCCAAGTTCGAAATGTGCCATCTCTTAAACTTTGATTAATAATCAGCATTGGCGGCTGAAGACTTCCGGCATGAGAAGTCACCCCCATTCTGCCAACGGCCTTGTCAAAGAGGACGGAGGAGTGGATGGAGGTTCAGGGCAATCTCTTGCCTTTGCGGTGGGAAACCGCCCTTAAAGGCGGAAGAGTGAGCAGTGATGAATGGCGTGAGGATGCAGAATGCAATGGAAACCACTGAATTAAAGACACATAACGTGTATCCGCAGGACCTGTGGTTCACAATTGGAAAGGTGTCTTGATGATCTCTCCGTTCGCAAAAGGTTCCAGAATAATCCCTCATTCGGGCCTCAGGGAGGCAACCGTGAGGAAAAGGTTGAATAACCAATGAAAGGATAAGAATGAGTATAGGGTAACATCAACAGTAGCAGAAAATGGTAGAGCAGGAGTAGGATTTGTTGTGAATAAGAAGGTAGTGCAAAGAGCGTGTTACTGTGAACAGTTCAGTGGTAGGGTTATTTCTATCAGAATCTGCTGCAAACCAACACCTACAGCTATAGTTCAGGTATACATGCCGACGTCGCAAGCTAAAGATGAAGAGGTAGAGAAAGAATATCAGCATATTGAATGCGTAACACAGTTGTGAGAAATTGCAGGGCACTCCCACTTCGGATTCGGTGTAGGGATTTGACTTCATACATTGTGATGAAATGGTGGGAAGCAGTTTATGGTCTTGTTTGCATGCTCTGGGGAACGAAATACAGTAAGCTTTACCTGCGTTCAAAGGAACAGGATGCCGACTTAAGCGACTTTAGTAAAAGCATGGCATTGGTGGGCCAAAAAATCGCGTTTTCTCTGGGGAACGGTGAAGAGACATTTCCACATGGCCACTTGCAGCGGTCACATTGTGAAAAAGACATTAGCTTTGGCGTCAGACAGGGGGCAGACGTCCAGGTATACGGCCTAGCGCCGAAAAGTCGCCGACAGCGCATTGTACGCCTTGTTAGTGAGCAAGCCACCAAGAGAAATGCAAACGTTCTGCAAATGTCCGTGGGTCAGGGAAACTGGCTCCCAGACGTCCAGACCCTGTTTCAAAACATGTTTTGTCAATGTGAGTTTATGGCTGTTCTTTGCAAACTTTGAAATGAATGTAACAGGGGAGATAACAAGCTGCTTATGGAGGGCTGTGCTTCCACTCTGTATTATGTTAGCAAAAGACACGGCAAATGTGTGGGAAAGAGGCCGTGGAGCTGAAGTTTCTTCCGTTTTATGCCAATTAACTTTAAAGTCTCTGAGTGGTAAAATCTTTTTGCAGTGCAAAGACCATTCTCCGAGCTTAGTATGCCGGTCTCCAACTCGTGATTGGCTTGTGTGTAACTGGGGAAAGTAAAAAAAGAGAAATGTGCTTTTGGAACCGAGCTGACGAGGAAATGGGGAGAAAAGAAAGAAGGCAGTCTTGTACAAGTCTCTTGTACTGGCGCTTCACTAGTAATGAACTGCAGGTCTCTACCTAAACGGTGAGACTTGTGTCCTTTGCAAGTGAGCGACTTAGAGCCTGTGCCAGTCACCTTCTGAATCGTCACGGTCACAACGAGTGATGCCTGTGGGTACTTATTTGTCTTGAGTCAGCCTTCTAAAGATTTGACGTATTCCGACACACACACAGTTGTGGCACGGAGTCAAATTGGTTTGGCAGACCAGCAAACGGGTCCACCTGCACACTGGAATCCATAGGGGTTTCAGAGGCTCGTAAGGAAGTACCTGCGTTCTGAATTAACCTAACGCGAGACCGTGTACTTGCATTTTTCGGGTACACGCATTTAAGAACAGATTGCCGCCGTCCGTGACTTCAGTCGCTGAACGCATCGTGGTGGGCCACCTTGGCCAGTAGGATGGTAAAGTATTCACTGCTGTGATGTGGAGCTATAATATCTATTTCTCAGCACCCTGTTCTTTCGAACCATATTCTTCCTTTTTTTTGTATGGTAGAATATAGATGCTTGTTGGTGGCGTAGTTTGATGCCATAACCTGGATTGACGTCTATGAAGTGAGATAGAGCGAGCAGTGTTCTGGTTAGTGTTGTATGTCGATCCCCAGCAGATCACTTTGCCCACCATAGATCCCATCTTAGTAAGGCTTTTGTCAAATAAATATTTTTTGTGTGATGTTTCTTCAATAATTTTGTTGTCTTGTCATGTTTAAGATCAGTAAATCGATTGTGAATTAGACTACAACTTCTCCCTGAGTTCTTATAAACAGTTCCTTCTCATTTTTATGGCAGTCTAGATATGAAACATAAGGAGTAGCTTTTTCACTTGGTGTCCACTGTGTGGATCTTTACTTCATTAACAATAATCATCTTTCACAGTACGGAGATAAAAATCTAATAGTCATGGGGGACTAGACTGCAGTTGTATGGGAAGGGGTAGATGAAAAGGTTACAGGAGAATATGGGCCTGAAACAAGGAATGAGAGAGGAGAAAGACAAATTGATTTATGTAATAAATTTCAGCTAGTAATAGCGAATACTCTGTCCAAGAATCACAAGACGAGGAGGTATACTTGGAAAAGGCCGGGTGATGTGGGAAGTTTTCAGTTATATTACATCATCGTCAGGCAGAAATTCCGAAATCAGTTACTCGATTGTAAAGCGTACCCAGGAACAGATACAGACTCAGGTCACCATGTAGAAGTGATGAAGAATACGCTGAAGTTTAAAAGATTAGTCAGGAAAAATCAATGCGCAAAGAAGTGGGATACAGAAGTACTAAGGGATGACGAGATACGCTTGAAGCTCTCTACGCCTATAGATACACCAATAAGAAATACCTTAGTAGACAGTACAGTTGAAGAGAAATGGACATTTCTAAAAAGGGCAATCACAGAAGTTGGAAAGAAAAACATCTAGAGAAAGAAAGCACCAATGAATAAAACATGGGTAACAGAAGAAATACTTTAGTTGATCGATGAAAGAAGGAAGTACAGAAATCTTCAGGGAAATTCAGGAATACAGAAATCCAAGTCGCTGAGGAATGAAATAAATAGGAAGTACAGGGTAGCTCGACGAAATAGCTGCATGAAAGATGTGAAGAGCTCGAAAAGGAAATGATGGTCGGAAGGACAGACTCCGTATATAGGGAAGCCGAAACAACGTTCAGTGAAATCAAAAGCAAGGGTGGTAACATTAACAGTGCAACGGCAATTCCACTGCTAAAGGCAGAGGAGAGAGCGGATAGGTGGATAGAAAACACTGAAGGCCTCTATGAGGGGAAGATATGTCTCATGTGATAGAAGAAGAAACAGGAGTCGATTTAGAAGCGATGGGGGATCAAGTATTAGAATCAGAATTCAAGACAGCTTTTGAAAACTTAAGATCAAATAAGGCAAAGGGGATAGAATTTCTAAAACTGTTGGAGGAATGGCAACAAAACAACTATTCACGTTGGTCTTTAGAATATACGAGTCCGGTGACATATCGTCTGACTTTCAGGTAAATATCATCCACGCAATTCCGAAGACTGCAAGACCAGACAAGTTCGTGAATTATCGCACAATCAGCTTAACAGTTCAGGCATCCAAGTTACTTACAAGAATAATATAACAAATAATGGAAAAGAAAATTGAGGATGTGTTAGATGATCAGTTTGGATTCAGGAAAGGCAAAGGCACAACCGAAGCAATTCTGACGTTGCCGTTGGTAATGGAAGTAAGACTAAAGAAAAACAGACACCTTCATAGGATCTGTCGACTTAGAAAAGCGTTCTATAATGCATAATGGTGCAAAATGTTCGAAATTTTCAGAAAAATAGGAGTAAGCTATAGGGACAGACAGGTAATGTAGAATACCTACAAGAGCCAAGGGGGAATAATAAAAATGTGTAACATCGCGAGTCAGTGCACAATAGCATTTTATTGCAGTAAGCTAGTTTGAAGTATGGGCTCGTATCTTTGGGACTGTTGGCGGTGATAGAAACAGCCGCTTGTATCTTACAGTGACTAATTCGCACCTGTCACTAGTCTAGCCATGGGAAGCGGTACCTGTGTCGATTCGAGCGACAGAATATTCAAGTCCCTAAAAATCTAAATAAACTAAAATATTATTTAATTTAGTTAAAAGTCAATATACTGCCCTTTGTTATTAAAAAGCAGATTGTGTAAAAACTTAGCTTTCTAGCTGGCATGCTTTCAGAGTTAAAGAAAATTACCTAAAACACCCCAAACTTGTAAGATTAAAGTCAGTTAGGATTCGTAACAGTTTGTCTTTTAGTATCATTTGGAATCATTACTGAAGTTCACAAAATGTTAGGTCAAGTTTGTTTGAATTTTCATAATTAAAAACGTTAACTATTTTTCATTTTCGTAATATAAAATTCAGGAAAGATCAGTATTTATTTAATGTGGTGTTGTGTGAGTAAATGAGAATGAGTGAGAGTGTGTATGCGGGATATATGAAAAAAAATTCAGTATTATACAAGTTAAACATGACGTAACTATGTAACAGGAAAGTGTTAAGCAAGCAAGTGGCAATAAAAAATGAAATTTCCCCCCCGTGTTGATGACGTATGACCAAGGGTACTTGCTTTTGTAAGAAGGCAGCCAGAATGGCCATTTAGAGAGTAATAGTTTTCTAAAGTTATTTCAAGATTAGTTTTCTTTTCCTTCGGTTTTGTTAAACATTTTAATAATATTTGCATGATGAAGTGACGTAAATGCATCTGTGAATGTTAATTGGTGTGAGACAGATTTAGCGCGAGAAAGATCTCGAAGGATTGTTTTGATTGGCTGGTCATTTTGAACAACCAATCGGAGTTAAGCATTTCCCGGGCATTGCAGGTTTTGACATTTTTTCTAAAAGAATGAAGCAATCGCCCTCCACCCGAAAATCATTATGAAATATTACAGTATAGCTTGCTAAATGAGTTTAGGCGGACATTGCAAATGTAAGTATTGACGATGTTTTTCTTCAATGCTGCTTTTAGCATCGTCTGAACAGTATCTACGTACGCAAAGAAACGGGCTGGTGATCAGACGCCGTACTGAGGTAAGTGGAACTTTTGTACAGCACAGTACGACGAAAGACAATGGTTAAACAATTACGCCACATTTCTAACCCACCCCGCCGCAAATGGACGGCCAAGAACGAAGTGCTCCGATTAGAAAGGGTGTAAGACGGGGATGAAGTCTTTCATGCCTTCTGTTCAATCTGTACATCGAAGAAGCAGTGATGGAAATAGAAGAAAGGTTCAGGAATTGCATTAAAATTCAAGGTGAAAGGATATCAGTGATACGATTCGCTGATGACATTGCTATCCTGAACGAATGTGAAGAAGAATTACATGATCTGCTGAATGGAACTAACAGTCTAAAGAGAATACTCAAAGAAAGATGAAAGTAATGCGAAGAGCAAGAAATGAGAACAGCGAGAAACTGAAGATTTGGATTGATAGTCACGAAGTAGAAGAAATTCTACTCCCTATGCAGCCAAATAACCAATAACGGACGGAGTAAGGAGGAGGACATCAAGCAGACTAGCAATGCGAAAAAGGGCATTCCTGGCCAAGAGAAGTCTTAATTTGAGAAATAAATTTATGAGAATGTACGTCTGCCGCCACAGTATTGTGAAACATGGACTGTGAGGAAACCGGAACAGAATAAATTTCTGATAATGTACGTCTGGAGCACAGCATTATAAACATGGACTGTGGGAAAACCGGAACAGAAGAGAATCGAAGCATTTGAGATGTGGTGCTACAGAGAAATGTTGGACATTATGTGGACAGATAACGCAAGGAATGAGGAGATTCTACGCAGAATCGGAAAGAAAAGGGGCATGTGGAAAACACTGACAAGGAGAAGAGACAGAACGATAGCATATCTGTTAAGACATCAGGACATGACTTCCATGGCACTAGAGGGAGCTATAGAGGGCAGAAACTGCAGAAGAAGACAGAGATTGAAATACATCCAGCAAATAATTGAGGACGTAGGTTGCAACTGCTACTGTGAGATGAAGAGGCTGCCCTGGGGAGGAATTCGTGGCAGGCCGCATCAAACCAGTCAGCAGACTGATGATTAAAAAGAAGTTTCTTTGGATGATGTTTCTGGAAAAGGGTTCCTATGTTGATTTTTTCCTTAAGACACCCCCTACAATGCCTTGAAGTTTGTCACAACCTTTCTGAGACACCCTGTAAAAGTGACGGAAGAGAAATTTTGGCATCAGTTGCAACAGGGATTTTAATAAATCCAATGGCGGCAAGTGAAAATTTGTACCGGGCCGGGAATCAAACTCAAATTTCCCACTTATCGCGAGTGGTGGCTTTAACCCCTTCACCTATTTGAGCACACGTCTCGTCTAGCAGATATTCCCAAATGTCGCACGCTACAGATGTGATGTGGCCTGTCCATTATCCCCACCTGTCGCAGCCTCAACAGATACTCGCCAGAGCTTGAACGAAAAGTGGATCCGCACTGAAGATATCATTTTTTTTGTGGTCGAGGCTCGTGTATTTATATGTGGGGTGTGTGTTCTTTCGGACGTGTGATCAGGGGAAATCCGGGTTCGAGGCCCAGTCTGCGGCAAATTTTTCACTTGTCGCCATTGGATTTATTTCAGTGCCCGATTGCGGCTGACGTTGAGATTTCTCCTTCGTCATGTTTATGTGTGTGGTAGTGTGGTATCTGTTCTTTCGCATATGTCCGAACACCACACATACACTACTGGCCATTAAAATTGCTACACCAAGAAGAAATGCAGATGATAAACGGGTATTCATTGGACAAACATATTATACTAGAACTGATATGTGATTACATTTTCATGCAATTTGGGTGCACAGAGCAGAGAAATCAATACCCAGAACAACCACCTCTGGCCGTGATAACGGCCTTGATACGCCTGGGCATTGAGTCAAACAGACCTTGGATGGCGTGTACACGTACAGCTGCCCATGCAGCTTCAACATGATACCACAGTTCATCAAGAGTAGTGACTGGCGTATTGTGACGAGCCAGTTCCTCGGCCACCACTGACCAGACGTTCTCAATTGTTGAGAGATCTGGAGAATGTACTGGCCAGGGCAGCAGTCGAACTTTTACTGTATCCAGAAAGGCCCGTACAGGTCCTGCAACATGCGGTTGTGCATTATCCTGCTGAAATGTAGGGATTCGCAGGGAGCGAATGAAGGGTAGAGCCACGGGTCATAACACATATCAAATGTAGCGTCCACTGTTCAGAGTGCCGTCAATGCGAACAAGAGGTGACCGAGACGTGTAACCAGTGGCACCCCACACCATCACGCCGGGTGATACGCCAGTATGGCGATGACGGATACACGCTTCCAATGTGCGTTCACCGCCAAGTTGCCGAACACGGATGCGACCGTCATGATGCTGTAAACAGAACCTGGATTCATCCGAAAAAATGACGTTTAGCCATTCGTGCACCCAGGTTCGTCGTCGAGTACACCATCGCAGGCGCTCCTGTCTGTGATGCAGCGTCAAGGGTAACCGCAGCCACGGTCTCCGAGGTGAGAGTCCAAGCTGCTGCAAACGTCGTCGAACTGATCGTGCAGATGGTTGTTGTCTTGCAATCGTGCCCATATGTTGACTCAGCGATCGAGACGTGGCTGCACCATCCGTTACAGCCATGCGGATAAGATGCCTGTCATCTCGACTGCTAGTGATACGAGGCCGTTGGGATCCAGCACGGCGTTCCGTATTACCCTCCTGAACCCACCGTTTCCATATTCTGCTAACAGTTATCGGATCTCGACGAACTCGAGCAGCAATGTCGCGATACGATAAACCGCAATCGCGACAGGCTACAATCCGACCTTTATCAAAGTCGGCAACGTGATGGTACGCATTTCTCCTCCGTACACGAGGTTCAAATAGGATTCAAATGGCTCTGAACACTATGAGACTTAACATCTGTGGTCATCACTCCCATAGAACTTCGAACTACTTAAACCTAACAAACCTAAGGACATCAGACACATTCATGCCCGAGGCAGGATTCGAACCTGCGACCGTAGCGGTCATGCGGTTCCAGACTGAAGCGTCTAGAACCGCACGGCCACAACGGCCGGCCTTAGACGAGGCATCACAACAACGTTACCCCAGGCAACGCCGGTCAGCTGCGGTTTGTGTATGAGAAATCGGTTGGAACCTTTCCTCATGTCAGCACGTTGTAGGTGTCGCCACCGGCGCCAACCTTGTGTGAATGCTCTGAAAAGCTAATTATTTGCATATCACAGCACATTCTTCCTGTCGGTTAAATTCCGCGTCTGTAGCACGTCATCTTCGTTGGGTAGCAATTTTAATGGCCAGTAGTGTTGTAAGTAGGATGTTTATATTATCTTATGTAAATAGGCTATTTATATTTTCTTATGTAAGTAGGCTGTTTATGTTTTCTTATTGGCAACGTTACGTAGCGCTCTGTATGAAAATCACTGGCTGTGCTGTGTGCAGTCTGTGGCTAGTTTGCATTGTTGTCTGCCATTGTAGTGTTGGGCAGCGGCAGCTGGATGCGAACAGCGCGTAGCGTTGCGCAGTTGGAGGTGAGCCGCCAGCAGTGGTGGATGTGAGGAGAGAGATGGCGGAGTTTTGAAATTTGTAATACTGGATATCATGAACTGCTATATACATTATGACTTTTGAACACTATTGGGGTAAATACATTGTCTGTTCTCCATTAAAATCTTTCATTTGCTAACTATCCCTATCAGTAGTTAGTGCCTTCCGTAGTTTGAATCTTTTATTTAGCTGGCAGTAGTGGCGCTCGCTGTATTGCAGTAGTTCGAGTAACGAAGATTTTTGGCGAGGTAAGTGATTTGTGAAACGTATAGGTTAATGTTAGTCAGGGCCATTCTTTTGTAGGGATTTTTGAAAGTCATATTGCGTTGCGCTAAAAATATTGTGTGTCAGTTTAAGCACAGTCATGTATAATTGTTCAAAGGGGACGTTTCAGTGCATAAACTACAACATTTCTCCTTTTGAAAATGTGTGTATTAGGTACGTGCGGTTGCAACAGTAAGCTGCTTTCAGCGGTGTGGTATCGACTCGTGACAACGGGCTCCAGCACGGTGATCGACTGGCGTGACAGCGGATGCGACGTGAGCGGGCGGAGAAAGCTGAGCTGGAGGCACCTGTTGGTGCACCGGGACGGGATCCGGCAGGGGGCCCGGGGCGACGGCGATGGCTGCCGGCGGGCAATACGGGTAGTCGGCTGGCCGGCTGTTAGCGTATCGTCGACACATCGGCAATATCGTTTATTACGGCGGGCGCGCCTCGTTACGGTAATGGCCCGGGGCCAGCCGCGGCTGCCGGGTCTCCAGATAGCCGCGAGATAGGCCGCGGGAAATTAGCTCCCAGCGCGGCCAGGGGCGGCCAGCCTGCGTGACGAGGCGGCCGGCCCCGCGTCGGCCGGCCGGCCGTGTGTGCTGCGCGCACACCGCGGCTTTGTGCCTGCCTGCCCGCCGGTTCAAGGGCGCACTACCGCCGCAACCTGTAGCCTGCCGGTGCTGGCGTAATGGAAACGCGTGTAAGTAACTGACAACCTTTTGCCGGCTGCTCTGTAATTAAATTGTTTATTTACGTCCG
Source organism: Schistocerca cancellata (assembly GCF_023864275.1). Classification (NCBI taxonomy): domain Eukaryota; kingdom Metazoa; phylum Arthropoda; class Insecta; order Orthoptera; family Acrididae; genus Schistocerca; species Schistocerca cancellata. Next base: position 93,914,882 of record NC_064628.1, on the reverse strand, counting down.
GATATCAGCTTTTGCGAAGTGAGTTAACATCTCAGTGAAAAGTGCGTCGATGCATATTCATTCCTACTTTCTCCGTATTTAAAAGGAACTACTACGCTGCTCTGCAACTGTGATGCTAAAAACTTCTTCGTTCTGAAAGGGCAAGGATGCCTGGATCCGGGGCGTGGTAACATGCCACGCCTATACTAAGCAAAATAAAATTTCACAATTTGTTCCATACCAACAATTTGACAGAAGGTACACGTTGGTAACCTGAGCATATTTCATTATTAAATTAAGCACGCGTCATTTAACTAATGAATATATTACATCACAATAAGAAAATCAGACACTTTGAAAATCAAAACGCTCTCCCTTAAGACGAACGTCTCGAACCGCACGAACGTTACGGTCGCAGGTTCGAATCCTGCCTCGGGCATGGGTGTGTGTAATGTCCTTAGGTTAGTTAGGTTCAGGTAGTTCTAAGTTCTAGGGGACTGATGACCTCAGCTGTTAAGTCCCATAGTGCTCAGAGCCATTTGAACCATTTTGAACCTTAAAACGATCGCTTTCCTCGGTTCACAATTAATTCGAAACTAGTACATCTACGTCTACATCCATACTCCGCAAGCCACCTGACGGTGTGACAAAATTGTAATAATAAAAATCGAATTACATTCCACAACTTAATTACAGTACTAAAACATCTGGCCAAGACACTGCGAAGCAAGTTGAGTACTGATCCTGAAAAATTTCGTTCAGATGCAGATTTCACAATATATATAAATGACCTGGTAGATAGTGTCGGAAGTTCCATGCGGCTTTTCGCCGATGATACTGTAGTATACAGAGAAGTTGCAGCATTAGGAAATTGCAGGGAAGTGCAGGAAGATCTGCAGCGAATAGGCACTTGGTGCAGGGAGTGGCAGCTGACACTTAACATAGACAAATGTAATGTATTGCGAATACAGAGAAAGAAGGATCCTTTAATGTATGATTATATGATAGCGCAACAAACACTGGTAGCAGTTACGTCTGTAAAATATCTGGGAGTATGCGTACGGAACGATTTGAAGTGGAATGATCATATACAATTAATTATTGGTATGGCGGGTGCCAGGTTGAGATTCATTGGGAGAGTCCTTAGAAAATGTAGTCCATCAACAAAGTAGGTGGCTTACAAAACACTTGTTCGACCTATACTTGAGTATTGCTCATCAGTGTGGGATCCATACCAGGTCGGGTTGACGGAGGAGATAGAGAAGATCCAAAGAAGAGCGGCGCGTTTCGTCACAGGGTTATTTGGTAAGCGTGGTAAAGTTACGAAGATGTTTAGCAAACTCAAGTGGCAGACTCTGCAAGAGAGGCGCTCTGCATCGCGGTGTAGCTTGCTGACCAGGTTTCGAGAGGGTGCGTTTCCAGATGAGGTATCGACTATATTGCTTCCCCCTACTTATACCTCCCGAGGAGATTACGAATGTAAAATTAGAGAGATTCGAGCACGCACGGCAGTCGTTCTTCCCGCAAAATACGCGACTGGAACAGGAAACGGAGGTAATGACAGTGGCACGTAAAGTGCCCTCCGCCACACGCTGTTGGGTGGCTTGCGTAGTATAAATGTAGATGTAGAGTTATTTCACTCGCCTCAGGTCTCAACAGACCTTCCCCACCATATTCAGGGCCGGCTGCTGTGGCCGAGCGGTTCTAGGCGCTTCAGTCCGGAGCCGCATGACCTCTACGGTCGCAGGTTCGAGTCCTGCCTCGGGCATGGATGTGTGTGATGTCCTTAGGTTAGTTAGGTTTAAGTAATTCTAAGTCTAGGGTACTGATGAGCTCAGATGTTAAGTCCCATAGTGCTCAGAGCCATTTGGACCAGATTTAGGTGGGTGTAATGAAACAATTAGTTTTTAGAGGCCCAAACCAGAAAAAAGCAGTGCTACCACACATGCCATTAATCTCAATTGAAGCGAAGATACCAGAGTAGCACCTTTTCCACAAAACAGTTTCCTAGAAATCAATTTATCAAATCATATTCTAGTAACTCGATTGACTACACGACCCCTTCGGGCCACTCGCACAAATTTAACCGAGTGCCAGCTAATACCTAGGAAGCCATGCCTGTGGAATTCGCTCTTAATTGGTTTCGTTCAATAAATTCAAATGGTTCAAATGGCTCTAACCACTATGGGACTTAACATCTGAGGTCATCAGTCCCCTAGACTTAGAAACTACTTAAACTTAACTAACCTAAGTACATCACACACATCCACGCCCGAGGCAGGATTCGAACCTGCGACCGTAGCAGCAGCGCGGTTCTGGACTGAAACGCCTAGAACCGCTCGGTCACAGCGGCCGCCACCTAGCCTGCATTTATCGTGAATCTCTCGCACAGTGACTGGAAAAAAGCACAGGTAACTCCAACTCAATAAATTCAACCACAGTGGCAATCGATAAGACACCATAAAAAAAGACTTTCTCATAGCCAATGAACACCTCAGTCACATAAAAACAGTGAAGTATGCAGCAAGATCCCATCCAGCGGTGCAATATTTACAAATTAATTAATTAAATCACAGGACCGCACTAGTTACTGTTGGCACTGCCTTTCACGTGGTCAGTAGGTATAAACGTAATTAGAATTATATTAATACCTTCAGCTGCTAACGGGCGTTGATATATATCAAGGGTGACAGGTGAAAATGCGTGTCCCGACCGGGAGTCGAGCCCGGGATCTCCTGCTTAGGTAGACTCAGGACCACCAGGAGCAATTCCAAAGATGTCCAGGGCAGCTCTGGACGAAACGTCAGCAAACGAAAAATTTCTTCGACCACTGCCATACAGCCCGGAAGACCACATCCAGTGGTCAAAGCTTTCAATGTATCAACATATTGTACCACAATAGTTGGCACCTGATTTCTAAACATCAAAATCAAAACGATTTTTCTTCGACACGTAAATGATGGGACAGCCAATCTTGCACGAACGCTATCACGATTTAACCATTCAAGTAGTATATTTACATGCTCTGGCGCAACTAAGCCCCATTTACATGTAACCCAACTAACGGAAGCTCACCATTAACTTACACTGTGTGATGATGATTGCCAAACCAATCTTACTGCCGGCCGGTGTGGCCAAGCGGTTAAAGGCGCTACAGTCTGGAACCGCGTGACCGCTACGGTCGCAGGTTCGAATCCTTACTCGGGCATGGATGTGTGTGATGTCCTTAGGTTAGTTAGGTTTGAGTAGTTCTAAGTTCTAGGGGACTGATGGCCTTAGAAGTTAAGTCCCATAGTGCTCAGAGCCATTTGAACCAATCTTACAGCCAGGTCCACCTCGGTGAATTACTTTCGTTGCAGGATCATAACTTTGAGTCACCACAAGGGAATGTTCCAGACCAACAATGGAAACGCCATGAAAGAGCCGAGGAATGCATACGTGGCTCTCAATCACACGGCGACCTCCAAACCGAAGAACCCACCGCAACTTGGCAGTCGTCAATGTACGTGGGCTATGTTGACGTGCTCAGCACTGCCAGGAGACTCCGTGGACAATGTACTTCCAAAGCCCCTCACCCATACAATTTTTTTTCTTTATTGAGTTTCGATTCCCCCCGAAGGGGGCGGGCTGGCAGCAGCTTAGTACGCCGCTCTTCATCCTACAGGATTTGTTTTAAAAAGATGAAGATAATAAATAATAAAAACAGGCGATAAAATCGGAGACTTAAATGGTAACATGGCGGGAATATCGTGTAACCGAAAACATAGAACAAAGGGATGATGATGCTAATAAAATACATATGAAGCAGACAGGTAAAATAATAGACAGACAATTAAAAAACACGGCGACAATCTGGTTACTGTTCGCAGGAGAAATAAAATTCACACCCAGCGACAGCATGATTTCTGTTCGCAATACTTTGGAAAGACGAACAACACTGAACATTCACTTGAACACTGCACTAAAAAGTTGGCAAATGTGACATACCACAGCCGAGGGCAGGTGGGGGGAACCTGGACAGATGATGGGAATAAAAAGGGGCGAAGGAGAGGAAAAACGAAGGGGGAGAAGGGGGGAAAGGAGCCAATGCAGGACATGGACCCATAAGAGGGCGGCAGGTGCTGGGCAGACGCGGCAGGGAGTGGGGAAAGGCAGAGGAGGGGAACACAAAATGACTTGGGGGGGGGGGAGAAGATAGGTAGGGAGAGGTTAGGTGGGGAGAAAACAGGATGGAAGGGGGGGAGAGGGAGCCCAGGGAAAGGACAGAGGAAAGGAGGGGGGGTGAGGATTAGATTTGATAGGAGGGATAAATGGAGGGAGAGAGGGCATCATCTGGGAGGGGGAGTTGATGGAAGCGACCTTGGGAAAGGAGATGAAGGGTGTAGAGATAGAGGGTAGGGGGGACACAACAGTAAAGGTGTGGCAGAGGGCAGGGATTGGAGAGGAGAGGAGCAACCAGGGGGTGAGGGGAGGGGCATCAAGGCGGCGGGAGGTGTAGAGTATGCGGATATGTTCGAGGATTAGGAGCAGATGGGGGAAAGGAATGAGGTCGTAGAGGATCCGCATGGGGGACGGGAGGTGTATACGAAAGCTAGGCGGAATGCATGGCACTCTAAGATCTGGAGCGACTTGTAGAATTTTGGTGGGGCGGATATCCAGGCAGGACTGGCATAACAGAGGATGGGACGGATTAAGGATTTGTAGGTGTGGAGGATGGTAGAGGTGTGCAACCCCCAGGTCTGGCTAGAGAGGAGTTTGAGGAGTCGGAGGCGGTTGTGGGCTTTGGATTGGATGCACCCATACCAAGCATGCGCATCATCTTAAAATTGGCACATGCAGAACTTGCAACGAGCCGTGGAAACTCTAGACACCCAAGTCAAGGCGCCGACCATATTACATTTTACTCCATGATCGGTTTCGACTTTTATACTAAAGCCATTTACTGTTGGACCTGAAAATGACGTGGTAAACTGTACCGTCACGAGACGTCACACGTCCGCCGCGATTTAGATGCTGCGACAAGGAGGTGCGCGCGCCGCGGCAGTGAATCATGTCGCTGAGTGTGCCTGTGTGGCGGCGCTGATTGAGCTCACTTCAGGCAGAGTGATACGAAAATAGGTGAGCTTTCCGTTGCTCGACACGGGTGGGTGTTGCTCGGTTAACTGCACCCATGAGAGGACGGTGGTTCAACAGACACAACGCGATCTCGACGCACTGTAGGGAGCTGATACCTTTGATCTTGGGATTACAATACGGTCTGGGTATTTTCTGCTGTCAGTATACATCATAAACGGCAGAATATTTGTGAACCCTGCTGGTTAATCGAAAGATTTTTGTGTGTAACGTTTAAGATTACCTGATAGTGTGTCTGTGTGTCTACCTGGAGCGATGCTTTTGCTGGAGCGAGCCCATGGGCAGTGGTGGTGGTGGTGGTTAGTGGTGTTTAACGTCCCGTCGACAACGAGGTCATTAGAGACGGAGCGCAAGCTCGGGTTAGGGAAGGATGGGGAAGGAAATCGGCCGTGCCCTTTCAAAGGAACCATCCCGGAATTTGCCTGAAACGATTTAGGGAAATCACGGAAAACCTAAATCAAGATGGCCGGGGACGGGATTGAACCGTCGTCCTCCCGAATGCGAGTCCAGTGTGCTAACCACTGCGCCACCTCGCTCGGTCATGGGCAGTGGTGGCGTTCTTGTGTAACAGCACTGTGGTGTTAAAAAAAAATGGCTCTGAGCACTAGGGGACTCAACTTCTGAGGTCATTAGTCTCCTAGAACTTAGAACTAGTTAAACCTAACTAACCTAAGGACATCACAAACATCCATGCCCGAGGCAGGTTTCGAACCTGCGACCGTAGCGGTCTTGCGGTTCCAGACTGCAGCGCCTTTAACCGCACGGCCACTTCGGCCGGCTGTGGTGTTCATGCAGACAATGTTCGCACTATTACTCCATGTAGGTAAAACTGAGTCGATGTGATTATCATTTTAATGTATCTGATCTGCAACCGTGGCAATGTGTTTACTTGTACAGCCAGTGGCATTTTAGCTGACGTTTCAAAACTGTGGCTGGAGGAACTTTCTTTGAGTAATTTAGTAATGATTTATTTTGTTAAAATTTTAATTAATATTAATAGTTGGTAAGTCCAACTTCTGGACTCCGTGATTTGCTAAATTAGTACAGAGTTATTCTACATTGAAGCGCCAAAGAAACTGGTGCAGGCATGCGTATTCAAATACAGAAATTTGTGAACAGGCAGAATAAGGCACAGCGGTCGGCAACAACTATATAACACAAGTGTCTGGCGCAGTTGTTAGATCGGTTACTGCTGCTACAATAGCAAATTATCAAAATTTAAGTGAGTTCGAACGTGGTGCTATAGTCGGCGCACGAGCGAAGGGACATAGCATCTCCAAGGTAGCGATGAAGTGGGGATTTTCCTGTACGACCATTTCACGTACCGTGATTATCAGGAATCCGATAAAAATCAAATCTCCAACATCACTGCGGCCGGAAAAAGATCCTACAAGAACGGAATCAACGATGACTGAAGAGAATCGTTCAACGTGAAAGTAGTGCAACCCTTCCGCAAACTGTTGCAGATTTCAGTGTTGCGCCATCAAGAAGTGTCATTGTGAGAACCATTTAACGAAACATCATCAATATCGGCTTTCAGAGCCGAAGGCTCAATCATGTACCCTTGATGACTGCAAGACACAAAACTTTACGCCTCGCCTAGGCCCGTCAACACCGACATTGGACTGTTGATGACTGGAAACATGTTGCCTGGTCGGACAAGTTTCGTTTCAAATTGTATCGAGCGGATGGACGTGTACTGGTTTGGAGACACCCTCGTGCTTCATGGACCCTGCGTGTCAGCAGAGGACTGTTCAAGCTGGTGGTGGCTCTGTAATGGTGTGGGGCGTATGCAGTTGGAGTGATACGGGACCCATGAGACGTCTCGATACGACTCTGACAGGTGACATACGTAAGCATCCTGTCTGATCACCTGCATCCATTCATGTCCATTGTGCATTCCCTGCGAGGTGCCGGGGCTAGCAGTGTATTTAACACTCAATTCTTCTAGAATCTACATATGTACATGATGCTCTAAGCCCCCCTCTATTCTAACTCCAACTTTTGCTGTTGCACAAGGATAAAAAAAATACGCGAACTGACTCTAATCAACCCTGCCAGTGGAGTAGAAGAGAGTTTGGCACCTGCAATAATTTAATTTGATAAATAAGTTAAATAAACGAAGGTTTCCTTAACATAGTGAGGAATGATGGGATTGCTCTACCGATTAACAGAATGAAAGTTCTGTCCAAAATAACAATATGATTTATTAAGACTAAACACAAAATAATAAACAAAAACACATGAAACATGTACAATACATCAAATTGGCTCAAATTGGATACTCAAACAAACGCTGTGAATGTGAAGTTGTCCCTAAACTAGATTGTGAGCATTATGACGAAGTGGTATGTGCAGCCAATTCCTTGCAACTCAAATCTTAGAGAAAACACATAGCCAACCCAAGATTAATTGCTGCAACCCAAGACAGAACAAAGTTAGAAAAAAGACGAACAGGCGCGCTCTGCTGAGCTCTGATTATCACCTAGGAAAATCCCTATCTGTCGGTGCTGCGGACATACCTTACCAAACTGTCTTGTTGACTGCCAGGACACGATCTGGCGTACTGGAGCCGTTGGCTGGTTGCTTCGACGTCCTCGACCGAAAGGCGAGAGCCGACTGCCCACAAGAGCACCCGTACAAAACCGAACACAGAACATTCCCGCCCCCACGACAGTGGCCGTGGTTAAACGTTCCAATCAGCAACTTTAAAACCGGCGGAAAATTCCACTCCATTGCCGGAACGCTACCATTCCACCAATGGAGATTCTTGGTACCAATTTCTGCGCCGATCTTGCTACGTCACGGAGCTATGCCCTGAGCAAGCCAATCACAGTTACTATTTTGCAGAAAGCGCGGGAATTTTCCCGCCACAGCTGCCTGGGTACACAAGTCATTCCCACGCCTCGCTGGTAGCCCGCCAGAAAGTGTTTTCGCTAAGTTTCTGCGAAGTAATGGAACCTCTAGCCCAGCCGCTACTTCAGGCCCTGCGGGCGTGCCTCTTGACAATGTCGGCGTCTGGAAAGCATTCACTCGACTCCCTCACACCTGTCGGCTTACCCTTTCTAAGTCAAACAAAGCCCGCCTGTCACTGGACCACCCGGGTGACGAGAGACGCTGCGTGGGAAGTCCGCGTGTGAAGGAATAGCAACTTTCCACCGCATGCAATTAGAGAGGAGAATCGTAAGATAGAAATATGAGAGGGGGCTCATGCTACCTCTCAATCACCTGCATCCATTCATGTCCATTGTGCATTCCAACTGACTTGGGCAATTCCAGCAGGACAATGCGACACCCCACACGTCTAGAATTGCTACACAGTGGTTTCAGGAACACTCTTCCGAGTTTACACATTTCCGCTGGCCACTAAACTCCCCAGGCATGAGCATTACTGAACTCATCTTGGATGCCTTGCAACGTGCTGTTCAGAATAGATCTCCGCCCCCTTGTACTCTTACGGATTTATGGACAGCCCTGCAAGATTCATGATGTCAGTTCTCTCCAGCAGTACTTCAGACATTATTCTAGTCCACGCCATGTCGTATTGCAGCACTTCTGCGTGTTCGCGGAGGCCCTACACTATATTAGGCAGGTGTACCAATTCCTCCGGCTCTTCAGTGTATTTTGTGAAGTGTCGGTCAGCTGGTGAGTGCGAGGTTAAATATGTTTTACTTTAATTGTTATGGATATTTACAGGAGTGGCGCCTTAAATCTGATTAATGTTTAAATGATTTTTGCAGAAGTAATTTCGTCTCACGAATCTTTAGCCCTCATACATGGAATTACTTGCATGAGTCATGGTCAATAGCTTATTGTTACTGTCTTAAGTTTTGTTATCAGCTGCGTTCCTTTTTCTTTTATGGATGAGACTTTTGTGAAAGAAAATATGTTCAGGAACAAATTTCACTTATGGCTTACTCTGTCCCGACACTTTCCTCTTGCATTACATTAATCCATAATGGAACTGATATTTAAAAGCTTTGCCCAACAGGATATGAAAGCTGTCCATTAGAAAAAGAATTTCATATCATTTATCTTTACAATAGATATTAGTTGCTGGTGAAGTGCGAAGACGCACTACGCACAGGTTTCGTCTGCTACAAATGACATTCTTAGGCTGCGCTGCAATGGTACATCTAAATGTTATACTTTGGAAGCGTTAGCTAACTGTTCAATCCAATATCAGAGTGGCAGGGTTCATGCAACGTGGCTGAGTAGACGCTAATAAAATGCACACTTGTGCATCTGGGAACCGTGCATTCTGAGGATACTGCCTGCGCCATTCCGATGACTTCATCTGATGTTTTCTTTCGATGGCCTTTTCCTATGGAGCAACGTGCAGGAATTTATGGTGAGGTCGCGGTTTCCAGCGCATTTCGGCCTAAAGTTTCATTCGCAGAGTTTTCAGCTTTACAGATGTACCGTCTTCGTGGCCAAAGTTAAATCGATTATTCAAATCGAGAGGTTTTGATCATTGTTCAAGGATGATTATCGGCATTTCATTTATTCACGTACTCATTATTGCTATTGGAATTTATGGTTATATAAGGTACTAATTCATATGTTTAGTGGAACTGTTCTCCATGTCGTCCGTTAGAGGACAAATGTAACCTTGCTACGGTGACTGGTCAGTTGTTTATTGAACAATAATAAGAGGTTACTCTAAATTTCTCGTCAGTTATTTTAACCTCACAGCTAGTTCTACAAATTAACATTTTTTTTCCTGGGATTTTCCCATATTCTCATGTATTCTTACTCAAATCGGTAGCTGATGCAAGTACAATTCACTAGAAACGTTCTTTCTTCAACTGAATTGTTTTTCAAAAAAGCTACCTTCAACAGACGTATGTTCAAATTCTTTGTGCGCTTTACCTGCAAGTACAACGTGGGATTCGCTTGCTGAGAACTTCGAAAATTTCTTCTGGCCCCGAATATGTTCCAGTGATTATTGTACTCCATGTTCATTGTGGATAGGTGTTAGACCATACAAAGTGAGGTTTTACATCTTCATTGCATTTATTGTAACTACATCAAAGAGTAGAAATATATGGTTCAAATGGCTCTGAGCACTATGGGACTTAACATCTGTGGTCATCAGTCCCCTAGAACTTAGAACTACTTAAACCTAACTAACCTAAGGACATCACACACATCCATGCCCGAGGCAGGATTCGAACCTGCGACCGTAGTAGTCGCGCGGTTCCGGACTGAGCGCCTGAACCGCTAGACAGTAGAAATATACTTCCAGATCGAATGGTAAGAGTTTGTTGATTGTAATACTGCATTCACTTGAATACATGTTCAAGCTCCCCTTAATTGCTCGTTGCGCTATGCAGGTCTTTCCTACTTGTGTTTATAACGATAAAACAGCAGTCAGATTGCGTTACTTTTCATTCATGGGTCAAACCTTTGTGCAGAAGTGGAAATATTTCTAGGGAATTTTCACTGATGTCATACCGTTTGTATACCCAATCTCAGAGCAGAAGTAGGATGATTTCAAAATTTAAAGTATAAATGCAAAAAAAAAAAAAAAAAAAAACAAGAGAAAATATATCTTACATTGTGCTGCGAAGAAGCAGAGTAAGATAATTACTAAAGGAAAAGTCGAGTGGATTTAAGAGTGACGTGCCCAACATTATCACAGGAGAAATGAACGCATCGTTGGTATAAATACTGTCATGTTTTAGCCTTAACAAGAGTTGTATTTTGACATCTTTCAGAATTTAAAATACATGCTTTACCAATGAAAACCTGAAAGTATTTCTTGACATTTAACGAAATTCGAAGATAGTTGCAGTGGACAATGGGTGCAGGTCAAACGTAAGGTTACACCGTCCAGTGCGAGCTGACAAAGGTTAACTCAGGATACAGTACAGGGAGCTAGCGTTTCTTCCAGGCAAGGGGGGTTGATTACAGGATTAAGGACGTGTTTGAAAATACCTGAATGTATTTACAAATTTTACCATGTTAGCATGAAATTCTGTTTTAAGTTCATAAAGTATCCCTTCTTTATTTCTTGAAGAATTACGAAGCTGTTTTTGATACCATGCATCTCAAGACTATGTTGTACGAGGTTATCTGCGAAAGAGGACTTACGTTCTATGTTTTCCGTTTGTTATTTTGTGTGTTTCTTCAACCGTGGTTTCAAACTGCATCCTGTTTCTCCGTTATAGCTAGCCTTACGAAGAGAGTTGTAAGTTTTGTATGTCCTACTGTGTTAATGTCATGTATTAAAAGACGCAGCAGCGAACGTTGCAGTTTATACGGGACTTTCATCTTACTTTTTTCTCTTAAAAAAACAGTGCTGAGTTTATACGAGATCTAGCCGTAGCGAAACATAAAGTTTTTTTTATGTAGTTCATCGTTTTGTGGCGGTACATTTATTTTAAGATGCGTTTACGCGGGGTATATTTTACGGCAAAGTGTAGCCGTAATAGTGCTGCTGTTAACATAGCTGCAATGTGACTGCGATACACAGCAATACAATATACTCTGTATAAAACTGTTGAAACGATAAGATGTGGTAACTGTTGTAAACTTCTGATCTTATGCCAAAGTATGCAAATGTAAAGCTCAAAAACTGTCCGATAGCAGAGAAAATTGTCAGACAAACTGCTCGAAATTTTTATCTGAGACACGAGATTAAATCACGGTACTCGAAAAGCCAAACCCTGAACTGGAAATTATTATATGACATCCTTCTCGTAGAAGCACAAGAGCTGAACACTCCAATTGTTTTCACTTCCACCGCGTAAAAGGTCAAATGCTGCACCCGCACCACATAAAACCGCAAAACCACACACAGACACACCCACCCACACACACACACACACACACACACACACACACACAAAGAAACACGTGCGCGTGCGCTTACAAACATTCGCACACACCGTTTCTACCAAAAGATTGCGTTTTCTAAGAATATCACTAAACTACAACGAACACCAACTGTTAGAGGAAGGACTGAAACACAATTTTCACTCAACAGGAAATCAACGACATACAGAAAATCTCATTGTAGAACCTGATTATATTCTCATAACAGAAGAAAGAAATATTCACACCAATGTAAATTCGGTTAGTAAAAGCGGAAATTTAAAACATAGAAACACGAGTAAAAAAGGAATCAATAATTTCAAAAAGTAATTGTGCCAACTCAGACTTCAAAACGTAAAGAAAAGATTGTAAGCACAAAATATTATTATAAGAATAGCTGAAATAGACAATATTATAATGCTCACGGAAACAAAAGACTACACAGATAAAATGAAAGGATTCATCACCAAAAAAAGCATAAAAAATTAAAATCACAATTAGGTGCCAAACTCCATAATACAGTTATTTACATCCAGCCGACAGGAAATTTTAGAGCAGCTCCCACATACTAATTAGCAAAACAAATGAAATCATAACTCAACCAGCGCTATGAACTTGAAAATGACAGGACAACAAGAAATACTATGCATGTAAAAGAACACATCAGAGATATAAAAATCCTATGCACAGCAACACTGCTTTCCTTTGATGTAAAAAGTGTGTACAGTTACATATCTGTTAATGATACCACTAAATTAAGAAAACCAGAAAACACACAGCCAACTACTTTGTGAACATGTAGGTGAAACAACAGAGTCAATAACTTAACAAAACTGTTTTGAATTCAAGTTTTACCTATGGGTTCATTTATTTTACGAGCATTAGACACCATTCTCACAAATCATAAAGAAAATCTATATTTGAAGAAGTAATAACAAAGAAAAGCTACATCATAATCATCTACATTGATGATAGAATATGCATTGTAGGTGACCTCATAACTAAATACAATTACGCGAAGACAAAAAACTATGCACAAGAACATAAGGTTTAGAATACAAGAAAAACAAGAAAACAGACTCAACTTTCTAAATTTAACAGTAAATAGGGCAATCGTAACTACATCTTTGACTGAGGGATAAAAACCGTCAAAGACACAATAATAAATAAAACCTCAAACCACCCACAGAATCTGAAAGAAACTCCAATCACATACATGCTGTATAGATTCAATAAGATCCCCCTAAATACTTTTCATTACCAAATAGACCTATCTATATCAAAAAATAACATAAAAAATAAAGAAACGCTAGACGTGAAACTTAACAGAAAAATAAAGACACAAATAATGAAACAAACAAAACGGACCACTCAGACGCATACAAGCAGCACATTCATCAGAAAATGGCGTACTATGACCTACCACAATAAACTCACAAAATCTATGATCATAATGAAATTGTAAAACAGTTCGCGTGTGCCTGTTTGAAAATGCTAATCTCCAAACCCACAAGACGAATTTTCATAGGTGTTTCACAGATAACTTGAGCCTAGCTTGGGGCAACATATACGCTTTATTTCATCAAAATCGGAACACGAAAAACAAAGGATATGGTATTTTAAGGTCTTAGTTAAAATCGTCAGCTCATATTAGCAGTTCGGATGTTTATCACAACAGCGTATTATTCCAAATAACCAACCGATGCCGCTGTATAACAAAGAACCAATAGACAGTGCTGTGCACCAAAGAATCAATAGACAGCGCTGTCAGCTTTTTTAATTCAGTGCCAGGTGTATTTTCGGAAGTTAACGTCACTGATAGAATTAAACTCGGCAGTCTTCTTTTTACGAATACCAATCAACACGGAAACTAACTGACTAGGATATAGCTATTTATTATTTCGCTTTGTGTTTTAAAAACTTCATAACATTGCTTTGCTTGGGGAAAGAAGAAGTTGATGCTAGTTCGACGGTGAATGACAAAACAGTTTTGAGTTTTCACGACAAACAGTTGTTGGTGCACTCGCTATTGGGCAGTGTCCATCGCATGTTCTGCATCTCTTCAAACACTACAAAGAGACGTCTACCTGTGTGATGGGTCAGGATGCAAGTTTGGTTTGTAAAGATAACTTCTTTCCTTGAATGGTTGGAATTCAGCTGCCCCCTTTATCCCCATCCCCTATATCCCCGCAGGCTTACGTATATGGAATTCTCGTTCAGGACGTATTAGATTTCTTTCGGCGACGAGTGCTGTCTTAGTCTGTGCTAAGCTGCTTCTTGCATACTCTGCTTGCTTCGTTCGGTGTGATTTATTTTGTTTCCATTTTAGCAGCAATCCTACTCCTACAGCATGGTTCCTAGCTTTAGGAAGGATCGCTTCAAGTGTTGGAAATGCTATTTTCTTTCAGTTTTTCCGGCACACATCCCCTTAGCAAGTTACACGCGTATTTCCACGACCGTCCATGTATGTAGTTCATTTTTCCCTGGAATTCTGGCTGCAAAGACAGTATAAACGCGTGTAGAAACGAGTATAAAAACTACTTTTCCCACAATCCAGCAGTGACTGCAATTGTGATCGGTACTAATGATCGTGTTGGTGTTATTGTAAGGATGGTGTAACTGTAGAAGCAGGTACATTAGTGAAACTTTCTGGCAGATTAAAACTGTGTGCGGATCGAGACTCGAAGTCGGGACCTTCGCCTTTCGCGGGCGAGTGCTCTACCAACTGAGCTACCCAAGCACGACTCACGCCCCGTCCTCGCAGCTTTACTTCCGCCAGTACCTCGTTTCCTACCTTCCAAACTTCACAGAAGTTCTCCTGCGAAACGTGCAGGTCTAGCACTCCTGAAAGAAAGGATATTGCGGAGACATGGCTTAGCCACAGCCTGGGGGATGTTTCCAGAATGAGATTTTCACTCTGCATCGGAGTGTGCGCTGATACGAAACTTCCTGGCAGATTAAAACTGTGTGCCGGACCGAGACTCGAACTCGGGACCTTTGCCTTTCGCGGGTAAGTGCTCTGGGAATGTAGCAGAAAAGGTACTGGCGGAAGTAAAGCTTTCAGGACGGGGCGTGAATCGTGGTTGGGTACTCAGTTGGTAGAGCACTTGCCCGCGAAAGTCAAATGTCCGGAGTTCGAGTCTCGGTCCGGCACACAGTTTTAGTCTGCCAGGAAGTTTCATATCAGCGCACATTGCGCTGCAGACTGAAAATCTCATTGAGGTACATTAGTCTTTGCTGCCGACTGCTCAGTACGTATTGCAGCTTCTTTATTAACGTCGAGTCTTCCTGCACGTCAGTATGTTTAAGACTTTCTTTACTCTTCCATAAAAACTGATATTCTTCAGCGGAATCGGGAAGGTAGGCTGTGGTCTGTTGCACAGCAACAAGCGGATCTGTACCTCTGCACTGCCTCATTCCTTACTGAGAAAGTAGTCCAGCGCCCCCTGGCCTTAGAAGGTCATCTGCGGATGGGATCCCTTACTGGACTGCCATTTACAAGCGATAATTGCGAAATCCAGTTTTGCTATCATAATGGTGAAAGGAACCGCATCGTGAACAGTTGAGAGGTGAGTGCTTTTGTAATTTAACAAGAGCCGCCAACGACCTATTATCCGTCGTTAATCTTAATGTCTTCATACGCGGACGACTATTAAAGAAAGCATAATGGCTGGAAAATGGCGTGTCTAAATGTCTTCCTACACCCACCAGAGAAACATCTCACGGATTTACACGTTGCTATACATTGCAAAGCTGTACGCTCCAGCGAACACTCTCCGCTGCGTGCCTTCGAGTGACGCAGCGTCTTTTACTAACTGGGTTTTCACTGTTCTAAGAACGACAAAAATATCAGCAAACCTGTTGCAGTCTCATCTATATCTGCTCCACAGATAGCAATAAACAGTTCTCATTCGTTTCAAGATCAACGTTGTGGCCAATTATTATCGATTTTTCTGAGATATATTTAAATACTGAGATAAGCCACCCAGAATACATCCAGAATGAGTAAATACATTCTAAGATTATCAAAACCGATGCACCACGAAAGAATTATCTGAATGGGACGTCAATCGGTAGATTTGTTGTACGTGTTCAGACAAACAAATCCGTACAATTTCCGCAAAAATTGGATGATTTATTCAAAAGAAAGAGCTTTATAAATTGAGCAAGTCACTAACGTGTTGTTCCACCTTTGGCCTGCTGCAAGCAGTTATTCTGCTTGTCAATAATTGACTGAGTATTTGGACGACCTCCTCATGGATGGTGTTGTGGTCTTCAGTCCTGAGATTGGTTTGATGCAGCTCTCCATGCTACTCTATCCTGTGCAAGCTTCTTCATCTCCCAGTACCTACTGCAGCCTACATCCTTCTGAATCTGTTTAGTGTATTCATCTCTTGGTCTTCCTCTACGATTTTTACCCTCCACGCTGCCCTCCAGTACTAAATTGGTGATCCCTTGATGCCTCAGAACATGTCCTACCAACCGATCCGTTCTTCTAGTCAAGTTGTGCCACAAACTCCTCTTCTCCCCAATTCTATTCAATACCTCCTCATTAGTTACGTGATCTACGCATCTAATCTTCGGCATTCTTCCGTAGCACCACATTTCGAAAGGTTCTATTCTCTTCTTGTATAAACTATTCATCGCCCATGTTTCACTTCCACTCCATACAAATACTTTCAGAAACGACTTCCTAACGCTTAACTCTATACTCGATGTTAACAAATTTCTCTTCTTCAGGAACGCTTTCCTTGCCATTGCCAGACCTCAGGGGTATCGTACCAAATTCGTCCAACTGGGTCGTCAGATCGTCAAAATCCACAGATGTTTGGGAAAAACGGGTGTAGAATAACGTCGACGTACCATTGTGATGTAGTGATGTAAGGGTGCCGTAGATGACATCCAAAGAAGACCTGCTATGCAATGAAATGTCGCCCCGGACCATCATTCCTGGTTATCGGTAGAGGTTGACAGTCATGTTAGTGTCCCACCGCTTCCAGGGCCTCTCCAGAGACGTTCTACTGGTCGTCAGGGCTCAGTTCGAAGCGGGACTCATCACTGAAGACAACTCTACTCCAGTCAATGAGATTCCAGGGCGGAGAAGTGTCTGGGGTTGCCTGGACAACGGTGGGTCACCAACCTGAGTGTTGGCCGCCACACTGCTCGACAGCCAGGAGTGACAGCGTGGGGTGACATTCAGTTTCATAGCAGAACCCCTATGGCTGTCGTTCGCGGCTCTCTTTCATTACAACGGTACGTCGACGATATTCTCCGGCCCGTTCTGTTGCCCTTCGTGCCAAGCCGTCTTAGATTTACACTTGAGCAAGATAATGCCCGCCCGCACATAGCGAGAGTTTCTACAGCTTTTATTAGTGCTCCCAAAATCCTCCTTTGACCATCAAGAACGCCGGATCTCTATCCAATTCAGAACGTTTGTGGCATTATGGGCAGGGCGCTTGGGATTTTTACTATATAACGCGCCAATTGGACAGAATTTAGGACGATAACTTTCAGGTGGGCATCCAACAACCCAATCAATAAATACCAAGCCGACTACCTGCTTGCATAAGAGCTATAGGTGGACCAACCCGCATTGACTTGCTCAAATTGTGTCGCTCTTTCTCTTGAATAAATCATCCACTTTTTCTGAAGTAGTCATTTGTTTGTCTTTACATGAGCATCATATTACCGATATCCTTCCCATTTGGATAATTCCTTTGTGATGCGTCTTTTTTTGTCTTAGGGTATATATTTAAATACTTTACAGTCCACCCCGAATACATCCAGAATGAGTAAATACACTCATGCTCATAAATTAAGGATAATTGCGGAATGTGGTGCCACCCGACGTGGCACTAAACAAAACTGGCGCTTATAGCATAGGCACATAGGGATCACACGCGACACAGATCTGTAAGTCCACGGTATTGGCGATAAGTTGAGAAAACCGTCCCGAAACACATGGGCTACAAAACGCCCACTGTTTAGTGCGCATGTACCCCGACATCAATATGGGATATGAACACCATACACACGTATACAGGCCGCACAACGAGTTGGCGTACTCTGGATCAGGTGGTCGAGTAGCTGCTGGGGTATACCCTCCCATTCTTGCACCAGTACCTGTCGGAGCTCCTGGAGTGTCGTAGGGGTTTGAATACGTGCAGCGATACATCGACCGAGAGCATCCCAGACGTGCTCGATGGGGTTTAGGTCTTGAGAACAGGCAGGCCACTCCATTCGTCTGACATCTTCTGTTTTAAGGTACCCCCCCACGATGGCAGCTCGGTAAGGCCGTGCGTTATCATTCATCAGAAGGAAGGTGGAACCCACTGCACCTCTGGAAAGGCGGACATACTGGTGCAAAATGACGTTCCGATACACCTGACCTGTTACAGTTCCTCTGTCAAAGACATGCAGAAGTGTACGCGCATCAATCATAATCCGATTCCACACCATCAAACCACGACCTCCATACAGGTCCCTTTCAAGGACATTAAGGGGTTGGTATCTGGTTCCTGTTCACGCCAGATGAAAACGGAATCACTGTTCAGACTATACCTGGACGCGTCGGTGAACATAACCTGGGACCACTGTTCCAATGACCATGTTCTGTGTTCTTGATACCAGGCTTTACGGGCTCTCCTGTGACCGGGGGTCAGTGGAATGCGCCTTGCAGGTCTCCGCGCGAATAAACCATGTCTGTTCAGTCGTCGGTAGACTGTGTGTCTGGAGACAACTGTACCAGTGGCTGCGGTAAGGTCCCGAGCAAGGCTGCCTGCAGTACTCCGTGGCCGTCTGTGGGCACCGATGGTGAGATATCGGTCTTCTTGTGGTGTTGTACACTGTGGACGTCCCGTACTGTAGCGCCTGGATACGTTTCCTGTCTGCTGGAATCGTTGCCATAATCTTCAGATCACATTTTGTGGCACACGGAGGGCCCGTGCTACTACCTGCTGTGTTTGACCAGCCTCCAGTCGCCCTAGTATTCTATCCCTCATAACATCAATATGTGTTCTTTGAGCCATTTTCAACACACAGTAAAAATGTCTGCACACTTGCTCGCTGCACCGTACTCTGACATGCACCAACACGAAGTGCGACGCCCGCAGGTCAAATGCACCTAATGGTCATACCCCGAGGTGATTTAAACCAGCAAACCGCCCACCAGAGCGTTGTTTCACCATGCATCAGCATTATCCTTAATTTATGAGCATGAGTGTATATCTCGACGTCGTTTCAGTAAGTTAAGGGGATAATTTAATGAATTTCCTTGCGTATGCAGTACTAGGTGTCCAATTTTTCTCTTGACCTGTTAAGACTCGGGAAAGCTTCCTCACGATGTCTGGATTCCGATAAATGCAACGTCGTGTGAAGTCGTTAAAAATGCGACCCGTTACATTACTTCAGTTGCGCAATGGGAATTACAACCTGACGGTCTGTGAAATGGACCATATCAAATGATTGTACAAATATAATTGCGTAGGCTTCCGCGGCCAGAGTCAGTCGAAATAAAACTTTTCTGAGTATGGTACCGCGTCATAATGTATAAAACTACTGCTGCTGCTGCTGCTGCTGCTGCTGCTGCAGAAAATCAAATATTTCATCCACGGTTGCAGCGGGGTTCTTCTGGGTCTACTGGCCGCTGCAACCGTGGCCGAAGCGTTGGTTTTTCTGCAGCAGCAGCTGTAGCTTTATACGTTATGACACGCTACAACACACAGAAAACTCTCATGTCGACTGATTGTATAAAGCAGATTACCGTAGGTCGCTGGAGCAGCGAAGGGTACCTAGCTGCTGGAAAAAAGCGCAGGTTATTCCCGTTTTCAAGAATGACCGCAGGACAGATGTACACAATTATTGACCTACAAGGCTGACACCAGTCTGTTGTAGGATTATGGCACATGTTTTATGCTCACGAATTAGGACCTTTTTTTGGTGAACGAAAAATCTACTCTCTAAAAATCATCATGGATTCAGCAAACAGAGATCCTGTGAAACTCGGCTCGCTATGATCCTCCATGAGATCCGTAGCGTTGTAGATGACGGCGCACAGGTTGAAGCCGTAATGCTTGACTTGCGGATGGCATTTCACATCGTTCCGCAACTGCCGTTTGGTGGACAAAAATTCGAGCTCTTCGAGTATAGGGTCAAATTTCCGAACGGATTCAACAGTTATTTGCAGACACAAATTTGCTTAACGGAATGACATCGATATAAAGGTAATTACCGGAGTAACCAGGAAGTGAGTCAGGGCTGTTATTGTTTACAATGTATACAAATGATCTAGTAGAAAGCGTCGGATGCTCTTTAGGGCTGCAGTCTATAACATACTAGCAACACCAGAAGACAGTATCGATTTGCAGAATGACCTGTGGAGGATTAATGAATAGTGCAGGCTCTGATAGGTGACCCTGAATGTAAATAAATGTAACATACTGTGCATGCGTAGGAAAAGAAAGACATTGCTGTACAAATACACTATGGATGAGAAACTGCTGGAAACTCTATCTACCGTAAAATATCTAGAAGTAACTATCCACAGCAGCCTTAAGTGGCATGACCACATGAATCATGTAGTAAGAAAAGCTGATGCCAGACTGACATTCATAGGAAGAATCGTTAGGAAATGTAACTAATAGACGAAGGGAGTGGCTTATAGGGCGCTTGTACAACCCATTCTTGAATACTGTTTATCAACTTGGAGGGTAGGGGTATCACTTAGTAGTATCAGAAGAACCCTCCGCCACGCACCATTAGGTGGCTTGCGGCATATGATGCAGATATAGAAACGGGATGAGACAGAACCCTTTCAGCAGGTAGTTTTTAACGAATTAGTAGGCGAGTAACTAGCTCAACTTTTTAAACGAACTGTATAATTTTTATATACATACATAAAAGCCGGCCGAAGTGGCCGTGCGGTTAAAGGCGCTGCAGTCTGGAACCGCAAGACCGCTACGGTCGCAAGTTCGAATCCTGCCTCGGGCATGGATGTTTGTGATGTCATTAGGTTAGTTAGGTTTAACTAGTTCTAAGTTCTAGGGGACTAATGACCTCAGAAGTTGAGTCCCATAGTGCTCAGAACCATTTGAACCATACATAAAAAAAATTGCATCACCTTGGTTTCGAGAGTTTCGGAGCTTGTTCAGGAAATTGGAACAGAGATCAACATAAACGTCATTTCCGCCCTTTGTAATGCTCATGAAAACTACACATTGCATGTTGTACCACCATACAGCGAGACTTTCAGAGGTGGTGGTCCAGATTGCTGTAAACACCGGTAACTCTAATACCCAGTAGCTCGTCCTCTTGCATTGTAGGATGCCTGTATTCAGCGTAGCGTACTATTCACAAGTTCATCAAGGCACAGCTGGTCCAGATTTTCCCACTCCTCAAAGGCGATTCGGTGCAGATCCCTCAGAGTGGTTGGTGGCTCCCGTCGTCCATAAACAGCCCTTTTCAATCTATCGCAGTCACGTGCGATAGGGTTCATGTCTGGATCATGTCGTTATCCTGAAGGAAGTCATTCACATGATGCGCACCATAGGGGCACGAATTGTCGTCCATGAAAACGAATTTCTCGCCAATATTCAGACGATATGGTTGCACTATCGGTTGGAGGATGGCATTCACGTATCCAACAGCCGTTACAGCGCCTTCCAAGACCACCAGCGGCGTACGTCGGCCCCACAAAATGCCACCCCAAAACAGCAGGGAACCTCCACCTTGCTGCAATCGCTGGAACGAGTGTCTAAGGCGTTCAGCTTGACCAGGTTGCCTCCAAACACGTCTCCGACGATTGTCTGGTTGAAGGCATATGCGCCGGCCGGAGTGGCCGTGCGGTTCTAGGCGCTACAGTCTGGAACCGCGAGACCGCCATGGTCGCAGGTTCGAATCCTGCCACGAGCATGGATGTGTGTAATGTCCTTGGGTTAGTTAGGTTTAATTAGTTCTAAGTTCTAGGCGACTGATGACCTCAGAAGTTAAGTTGCATAGTGCTCAGAGCCAGCCATTAAAAAATTAAGAGACTGGAAGTCTGAATAAAATATGTTAACGAGAATGGACAGCAAAAAAATGTTAAAATGGCTCTGAGCACTATGGGACTTAACATCTTAGGTCATCAGTCCCCTAGAACTTAGAACTACTTAAACCTAACTAACCTAAGAACACCACACACATCCATGCCCGAGGCAGGATTCGAACCTGCGACTGTAGCAGTCCCGCGGTTCCGGACTGAAGCGCCTAGAACGGCACGGCCACCTCGGGCGGCAATGGACAGCAACCACTGAGAGAAACATTTTTGCCTTGGTAATAGGGAATTCGAATGTCGCTACGAGCCAGCTTCAGTGTAGGTTGAATATGCGAGAGGGATGGCCAAACGAGAATTTTGCGAAAACTACATTCCAGCGCACTTCGAGCTTTCCACATTTCGCTTTGTCAACAGTTTCATGGGGATGCCTTTCAGAACTAGATACATTTTGTGACACGCCAAAATGAGGACAGTGCATCACTGAAAAATGTGTAGCACCATGTTATGTATAGATAAATATTAACTTGAATACTAAACACTTAGGCAGAAATTATTCACTGCTCAAAAGAAAGTGGTTAGTATAATGTGTGGGGCTCATAGTCGCACATCTTATAGGCATGTGGTTAAAAGGTTAGGAATTCTTACAACAGCCTCACTGTACGTTCACTCTCAGTAATGGAATTTGTTTTCAACAACATGGAGCAGTTTAAAAACCACAGTGACATTCATGACTATAATATCAGAGGAAAGAAAGACTTACAGTATTCTCTACTTAAACTATCGTTGGCAAAGAAAGGGATACAATATACTGCTGCAGAACTTTTCGATAAATTTCCAGATGAAATAAAATGTCTGGCAGACAGCAGTAATATTTTCAGAAATAAATTGAAATCATGTCTCCTTGACAACTCCTTCTATGCCATAAATGATTTCTTGAATAGAAATAAATAAATCTATAGGTATAATACATGCATTTCGTGCCGTTTAAGGAAATGGGGTAGGTAATAAAAATTTTAAGCTTAAAAAAACCCTTGATTCATGTGTACACTTGTGCACTTAACACGCTCCACATCATAACGATTACCGTGAGATTGAGCAAAGGAACACGTAACTAACTAACTAAGAAAATTTTGTTGTACAAATTACGTGGATTGTGATTTTCGATGATTTATAGGGCATCTCAAGTTCCCCTTACAGTGTCCACAAAAACATAAAGATTAGTGCGTCTGTTTCTGTGGTAGCAGTTGTTTACGGATGAAGTATCATTTAGAAACCACGGACAAATCAATATTAGCAACACGTAAAATTGACACTGGCTGGGGAAAGTAGAAACACAACGATCTACCTCGGTAAACGTGTGTTGCTAGATTTTGAAGAATCGTATCATTGGTACCTACCGCCATGGGAAGGTGGGATCCGCTGGAAATCATAACGCTTCAGATAATCTTTCCATTGTGTTTGCAGCCACTGTCAAATAACCTCGTTAAAAGAAAGTTCATATAGATTGTTTATTCTATTGTAGAAACATGATTTTGGCCTTTAGCCATTTTCAAATACCACAATAGTAAGTACGTTCAGGCTTCCGTGAGGGAATCAATTTTAATATGTTTTCGAAGATGACTTCGTTTACAGAAGTCTGATCATGGTATTTGAAAACGGAGAAGGCCAATATCATGTTCGTAGAACAGAATAAACAATCTATACGTTAGATGGCAGAACTTATCTTTAAACATAAAGCTTCTGTTTCTAAACTACAGTGCTTAGTTATCGCACCAAATAATTCTTCCATTGTTTCATTTCTAAATACTATAATTCATACATACCGTCCACCAGAGGGGTATTTTGTTGCCTTCATTCTGAGAAGTAGTAATGCTGAGTTGCAGCCCGTTTTCGTAACTTACCTGCGGAAAAAGAAGAAATACAAGATAATCTATGTTTTTATGTGGTCAAGGATTTGAAACAGTTATTGACATAATTTTCTGATCAATTCAGCATTCAAAATTCCACGAATTATTTTATTTAAAACACAATTCAAATTAGAAGTCTAGAACATTGGTATTTGAAATGTGTTTTGAATTAAATATTTTGAGTCACAGATGAACTGTAATTATTCTCAAGTTGTTCTTATAAATTTAATCGTAAGGCCTACATTTACGAGGTTCATTCAAGTTCTAAAGCCTTCGATTTTTTTTTCTCCGGACTGGAGAGAGATAGAAACATGCGCATTGTTTTAAAATGAGGCCACGTTCATTGTCAATACGTCCCAGAGATGGCAGCACCATATGGCAGATGGAATTTTACCGCCAGCAGCGAGAATGAGAACTGTTTTAAATACTTAAAATGGCGACGTTTTCCTTACTTGAACAGCGTGCAATCATTCGTTTTCTGAATTTGCGTGGTGTGAAACCAATTGAAATTCATCGATAGTTGAAGGAGACATGTGGTGATGGAGTTATTGATGTGTCGAAAGTGCGTTCGTGGGTGCGACAGTTTAATGAAAGCAGAACATCGTGTGACAACAAACCGAAGCAACCTCGGGCCCGCACAAGCCTGTCTGACGACGTGATCGAGAAAGTGGAGAGAATTGTTTTGGGGGATCGCCGAATGACTGTTGAACAGATCGCCTCCAGAGTTGGCATTTCTGTGGGTTCTGTGCACACAATCCTGCATGACGACCTGAAAATGCGAAAAGTGTCATCCAGGTGCGTGCCACGAATGCTGACGGACGACCACAGGGCTGCCCATGTGGCATGTTGCCAAGCAATTTTGACGCGCAACGACAGCATGAATGGGACTTTCTTTTCGTCGGTTGTGACAATGGATGAGACGTGGGTGCCATTTTTCAATCCAGAAACAAAGCGCCAGTCAGCTCAATGGAAGCACACAGATTCACCGCCACCAAAAAAAATTAGGGTAACCGCCAGTGCTGAAAAAATGATGGTGTCCATGTTCTGGGACAGCGAGGGCGTAATCCTTACCCATTGCGTTCCAAAGGGCACTACGGTAACAGGTGCATCCTACGAAAATGTTGTGAAGAACAAATTCCTTTCTGCACTGCAACAAAAACGTCCGGGAAGGGCTGCGCGTGTGCTGTTTCACCAAGACAACGCACCCGCACATCGAGCTAACGTTACGCAACAGTTTCTTCGTGATAATAACTTTGAAGTGATTCCTCATGCTCCCTACTCACCTGACCTGGCTCCTAGTGACTTTTGGCTTTTTCCAACAATGAAAGACACTCTCCGTGGCCGCACATTCACCAGCCGTGCTGTGACAAATGTGTACGTCTGCAGGGCGATTACGTCGAGAAGTAACGCCAGTTTCATCGATTTCGGGTGAGTAGTTAATCATAAAAAAAAACCGGAGGCCTTAGAACTTGAATGCACCTCGCACAATGTGCTTCATGCTGCGTAACGAGTCTTTTTTGAGAGAATGCGTTTTCGGCAGACCGCTAAGCTCGGAACGATTGGTGAACGCTACATTGTCTGGAAGCTACTAGAAAATGTCGGAAAAGAACTTTAAGATTTTAAACGGGTACATTGGATTTATTTATTCGCTCATTTTTGTATTTTGCGCCTTTTCGGTGATACGATCAGAAAGCTGTTCCTGGAGCTCACAATTGGAACAACACTTCAGGAAAGAAACAAGAGTGTGTAGTACAATTCATGTGAATGTGAAGGTTACTGTGTGGGAAAAACTTTTTCTTCTACTTTTAAATTTTAATAAAAAATTGACGTTAGTAGACATTGTTCTAAGAAAAGTCCTGCCTGCCTTTGTATGCTTCGAGGATTCTTTCTTTCATATCACTTAGTGACATAGGACACTATTGACACACAATGTCTGCAATGCCTCAGAAACAATCAAAGGAGAAATAAATTTGCGATCGTAGCAGCAGAGTCAGCTGTTTCCCCTATCTATAACGGCACGGAGTTGGTTGGGGGCGGGGGGGGGGGGGGGAATTCTGACGGCCGCTGTGGCGCTTCAGTTCTGTGCAACCGCTACGGTAGCAGGTTAGAATCCTGCCTCGGGCATGGATGTGTGTGATGTCCTTAGGTTAGTTAGGTTTAAGTAGTTGTAAGTTCTAGGGGACTGATGACGTCAGAAGTTAAGTTCCATAGTGGACAGAGCCATTTGAACCATTTGAACTGGTTGGGGGAATGGAAAGTTACTGAGCCAGAGATAATAAACAATTTTAGTCAAACAACCTGGAACACTCTAAAATCTTCAATGTTTTTCTGTTGAGAGGATAGTTGGACACGGGTTCCTGTTCTCAATTAAAAAAAAAAAAAAGGTTCAAATGTTTCTGAGCACTATGGTACGTAACTTCTAAGGTCATTAGTCCCCCAGAACATAGAATTACTTAAACTTAACTAACCTAAGGAAATCACACACATCCATGCCCGAGGCAGGATTCGAACCTGCGACTGTAGCGGTCGCGCGGTTCCTGACTGTAGCGCCTAGAACAGCTCGGCCACCACGGCCGGCTTCTCAATTCATTCCTCAAGACACCCACTCAGCACCTGGAAGTTTTTCGGACCATTTCTGAGACATCTTGTACATATTTTGTTAGTTTGTTTAGAATTATAATTACATATGCATTCCATTTTGTATACAGTGATATATCCATGCTTCATCGTGTCATGTAGTAAATCATCTTACAAGACGAAGTCAAGACATAAAAATCAAAAAATTTAACGAGTGAAATTTAAAACTTCCACAGATCTGACGAGGTTATAAGATATCATATAATAACATACATGAAACTGAAGGCTGTTTGAACAGCTATTTGCAACAATTATACCATTACATTTCTATGAAACATTGAAGGTTGGCTACTATGGTAGCAACTCTCTATGTTCAATCTGAAACTTCCGCTACTCAGTTATTTCACGTATTTACCTTCAGCAATCAGTAGCAATTCTCTGGTTTCTCAATGCAATTACTATAAAAACTAGACTGAATGGCTGTGAACATTTTATGTGTGTTCGACAAAAATATGGAAAAACCGCAAGAAAACAATGCTTGAACATAAATGCAGATACCAGACAAGCCTGCAGGATACGCTGCCGTATTTGAGCACGAATGTCTCCTTTACATTGTGCTCAGTACGTTGCAAGTGTCAATAGTCGTCGGAACAATGTTCTGTGTAGCTGAGAGCGCATAATGTTGGAGCTGACTGACTTCGAACGTGGGCAAATTGTTCGTGCTGGTATGTGTATGTGTGTATGTGCATTAAACCGGGGACCTATAAACCGCGGAGAGACTTCGTCCTGCCGTAGCCCTCAGTGGTTCACAACTCCACAACAGGCCACCGCAGTCCACCCACCCCACCGCCGCCCCACAACGAACCCAAGATTATTGTGCGGTTCGGCTCCCAGTGGACCCCCCCCCCCCCCCCCCAGACGACTGTCACCCCAAATGTCTGCGTGGTAAAGTAATTATGGTGTACACTTATGTGGAAACCGTGTTTGTGCAGCAACAGCCGACAAAGTGTAACTGAGGCGGAATAAGGGGAACCAGCCTGCATTCGCCGGGCAGATGGAAAACCGCCGTAAAAACCATCCATAGGCTGGCCGGCACACCAGACCTCGACACTAATCCTCCAGGTGGATTCGAGGTGGGGACCGCCACGCCTTCCCGCTCGGGAAGCAGAGCATCAGATTGCGCGACGAGCTGGGCGGGCTCGTGCTGGTATGGTTGGTGCTTCCGTAACCAAGGTATCAGAAGTGCTGGGGCTTTCTGGAGGGACCATATCGAAGACTTATACCACAAACACGGGGAGCACAAAAGGAACATTCGTTAAGTCACAAAGCGGGCGAAGTGTGTTTTGAGCGATCGAGACAGATGGTCACTGAAGAGGGCTGTAACGAAAATAAAATGACGACAGCTGTAAAAATCACTACAGAACTGAATGTCGCACTCGCGAAGCCTTTCAGGTTCAGAAAAACACGAAGGGAGCTCCTGAAGTCCGTAACAGTGAAACCTGGATTATGGAACAATGGCAGAAAGTCATCTGGTCGGCTGAGTCTTGCTACACACCGTTTCCACCTTCTGGCTGAGTTTACGTCCCAAGACTGAAACGTGGCTTGGGTTCGTTGATGATCTGGGCAGCTATAGTCTGGTATTCCGTGTGAACTCTGCAAGGTCACATTACTGCTAAAGATTAAGTGGACATTTTGGCTGATCTGGTCCATCCAAATGAACAAGTTTTGTTCCCCTGTGTTGATTCTCTGTTACAAGACGATAGAGCTTCTGCGTACATGGCTCGCATCATCCAGGATTTGTTTTGTGAGTACAAGGACGTATTGTCGCATCCCCCCTGTACACCAGTCATCAGAACTCAATATTATTATCCTCTGCGGTCTACTTTGGAGAGAATGGTGCGTGATCGCTGTCCACCTTCATCATCGTCAGCTGGACTGTTCTCTATTTTGCAGGAAGTACGGTATAAAATTCCTATGAAAACCACACAGGACTTGTATTTACAGATTCCGAGACGACTGAACGCTGTTTCAAATGCCAACGGTTTTCCTATACCATATTAGGTATGTTTTTAATGTTTTTACTGTTTCTATATTTTTGTCTACCTCCTGTACTTCGCGCTACTATGCAAGGTCTTTCAGCAGCAAAGGTAGGTGTTGGAGTTGACACAGTTGGTACACTGGCAGTCCTTCATTCTACGTAGATTATTTGATTTCTTGTAATTGTGAGCGATTATAACTGGGCCCACACGATGACGGTCAGGCAAGCAGCTGGAAGCCACTTTTCTTCGTATACTTTCACATTTTTCAAGCATGGTGAGATGTTTCTCACCATTATTTTCGTTCACGCAAATTCAATTTGCTTTTGCTATTACCATTGTAAATCATTGTGCAAAAAAGTAAGAATTCTTAGCCGAGGTAATTTTCTACACACGACAGTGTTTTGAGCGGGCTATTGTACTTGTGAAGATAACACTATAAATCTAAATATCTACAGCACGTATCGTAATTAATGGTGTAAACGTATATTGTTGAAAGTACACGATATTAGAAGCAAACATGTATCAGTAAACGTAGTGTCGAAAATGCATACCTTCAGAACTACGAGCAATTTTTCATCTTCGATACTATGAAGCAAGTCTATTCTATTGCAAGCTGTTTGCTTTCCATATTTTGGGAAGTGGCAGTATGGAGCAAAACAAGAAAAAAATGTCCAGTAAACATGTGCTCTAAAATGCATACCTTAAGAGTTATGACTGGCAATGGCAAGGAAAGCGTTTCTGAAGAAGACATATTTGTTAACATCGAGTATAGATTTCAGTGTCAGAAAGTCGCGGATAAGTATTTGTATGGAGTGTAGCCATGTATGGAAGTGAAACAAGGACGATAAATAGTTTGGACAAGAAGAGAATATAAGCTTTCGAAATGTGGTGCTACACAAGGATGCTGAAGATTAGATGGGTAAATCACATAACTGAGGAGGTATTGAATAGACTTGGGGAGAAAAGGAGTTTGTGGAACAACTTGATTAGAAGAAGGGATTGGTTGGTAGGACATGTTCTGAGGCATCAAGGGATCACCAATTTAGTACCGGAGGGCAGCGTGGAGGGTAAAAATCGTAGAGAGATGAATACACTAAGCAGATTTAGAAGGATGTAGGCTGCAGTAGGTACTGGAAGATGAAGAAGCTTGCACAGGGTAGAGTAGCATGGAGGGCGGCATCAAACCTCTCTGGACTGAATACAACAACAACAACGACAACAACAACAACAACAACAAGAGTTATGAGCACGAGCTCATCTCCGCTACTTGGAAAGACAACTCTTCTACTGAACAATTGCTCATAACTTTTAAGGTATGCATTTTAGAACAAATGCTTACTGGACATTTTTTCTTCCTTTGGTCCACATTACCATTTCCCAAACTATGGAAAGCAAAGAGCTTGCAGTAGAAGAGATTTGCTTCCCAGTGTGGAAGATGAAAAATTGCTCGTAGCTCTTAAGGTACGCATTTTCGACCCTATGTTTACTAAGACTTTCTTGCTTCTAGCATCGTGTTGTCACCCTACCTTTGCACGGTTGGTAACCAGTTACCAACCGTGCATACGCAGGGTGACGATTCCAGCGAGCGACCAAATGGTGTAAGTTGCCCTGGAGATGACCCCATCGCGGGTTGAAACCGGTTGGCGGTAAAATAAATAACGGGATTGTGACTGTCATTTTGAATAATTGATTAATGTAATACACATGGGACCACAGATATTAGGAAGTTGATGAAACATTCTCAACATGTGACTTCAGCAAATGACGTAGCCTCCAGCCCGTACAGCGGTTGATCCTATCGGTCTGTCACACCTGATCGTCACAACGCCTGCCAAGTGCGCAACTTTAGTGTGTGGGGCTCAGGGTTCGAGTCTTGCGTCTCGTAGGCAGCATTTTTTCAGACAAGTATGTGTTTGCATTTAGATAAGATTTATTATGTTACTTATTGGTCTTGCCGTCTCCAAAATGGTTCAAATGGCTCTGAGCACTATGGGACTTAACATCTATGGTCATCAGTTCCCTAGAACTTAGAACTACTTAAACCTAACTAACCTAAGGACATCACACCACACCCAGTCATCACGAGGCAGAGAAAATCCTGACCCCGCCGGGAATCGACCCGGGAACCCAGGCGCGGGAAGCGAGAACTCTACCGCACGACCACGAGCTGCGGACTCGTCATCTTCGCTGGCTTATTTCAAATTACAGTACAACAAAAAGCAACCGTACTGCGTCACAATTAAATGAGTATAAACTTCCGAATTGCTTGTTACCAATAAGTGACCTAAATAATATCTGTAAACAAAAGAAAAGAAACACAAAATAAGAACAGCTTTTCGTTGATTACATCGAGGACAATAATTTTGTAACTTATATGTTTACAAGAGACCACAGTTACAAAACGTTTTCGAAAATTGCACCGTTTGTCCGAAGGTAAGTATTACATCGCTCAATTAGCCATCCCTTCACACCCAAGCCCAAACGCTGCACTTGCGGGCAAGTATATCATCTGCTGACGTCACATATTCAAAATTTCTCATCCACTTACCGGGTATTTCCCGACATTTGGGGCGCTATGTGTCTTGTATTAAATTACTTTTCTCAGTGTCACCTATGTTATTTCGGTTTTTTTTTAAACGTTAGTAAGAATCACCTGTGTAAGGGTTCTTAGCTACTTTTATTCCTCTCTTTTTTGTTGTTCCAGTTTTTAGTCGTGTCATTATAAATAAAGTGAATAAAACTGTAGAAAGACTGTCACCGTTTCTAAGTCCTTGGTTAGTTGTAACGGGATTTTTACTTACTTTGTTCTTGTTTTTTTTTTTTTTTCAAAAATTTAGTTTCCTTGTAACAGCTTATGGCCGTTATCAAGTGTCGTTGAACTACATGTTCTCGTAATACTGGCCAGAGTTCTGTCCTGTTTAATCTGTCACACGCCTTGACATACTCTATAAAAGTTATGTAAAGTAGAATAATTTTAATAACAGACCTGAACCGCGCGACTGCTACGGTCGCAGGTTCGAATCCTGCCTCGGGCATGGATGTGTGTGTGATGTCCTTAGGTTAGTTAGGTTTAAGTAGTTCTAAGTTCTAGGGGACTGATGACCACAGATGTTAAGTCCCATAGTGCTCAGAGCCATCTGAACAGACCTGAAAACCGCGAAGATGGTTATGAACCTTTTATGAGGAGTTAATGCTTTCACAGCTTTTTTGAAATGACTATTTTGCATAAACCAGCCGTACATTAAACGCATGAACTATTTTCTTTCAAGCAACAAACAGCCTGTACAGAAATGTGTCCTCGTTCAAGAATTATTGTTTATAGTACAGGTTACGGAGGTAGTCGTGAGTGAGGAGGGAAGTGTTGGAAAGGACTGTGATGAGAGATAGTTGCTGGGCTGCCGCAGTCAGTGCCCCCGCCGAGCTGACCAGCAGCTATCATCACGTGTTACAGCCTCGTTCGACGCTGCAGAGGACAGTGGTCTCTTGTGCGGCGATTACCGTTTGTGCGCCTCTACGTTTTCTACCCGATTGTAGCTAGGTAAATGCCGCTGCGCCTCCGCTATTTACTAACCGTTCCGACGGAGGTGATGAAGGTTTAACAGAAGACATTAGGTGGTAACAGCTGACCGCAGGTGCGAGAGATTGCCTGCAGTAGCTCCAGGCCGTCATTTTGTGGGGCGGCAGGTGGTGGAATTTACTGTTGAATAAATGTTTGAATGTAGAAACATTTCCTATTATTTAGAATGTTATTTATGCTGTCTTTCGCCGTTCTCAACACTGGCTCTCTAATTACAATTTTGGCAACCAGAAAGTGATTAACAAAACGTGAAGCCTGTAATTAGAATTCCTAGTGCCCACTTCATCTGAGAAATACACTTATAGCTACAGCTTATAGCTCTGAGAAATTAGGAGATTGTCTGGGATTCATAATCAAAAACCGATCGTGATTAAAATTAGTTCAGCATATTCTGAAAGTCACAGATGAAAAAAAAAAAAGAAGAATCCACACCATCTGACTAACAGAGCAGTTCAGAGTCTAATGCGCTGATGCAACTATAACTGTCCAAATTAAATGTTTGATGATAATGTTCATCAAACGCCACGCTAAATAATGGTAGAATGTTTGTGCCGCGACGGCACGTGAAAATACGACATACGCAAACTGAAGATAGATTATTAAAGTCATCCCAAAATTAACACTTCACTCGAAAATGATTTCATGGTTACGCGTATCCCGAGTAACTTAATACGGCATCCAAGGCTGTTTATAGCAATGATACCGACGCGACGCGACTCCCGACACAGGTGATGCGCTATTCAGCGTCTGGAGAGAACTGGGGCCTTGCTTCCTCGCGCAGCGTTCTTATATATAAAGCCGCGGTGCGGACGGCTAAGGGAACGCCTCATCAAATCGGCTCTCCCAACTAGCCACTGGGCTAGTAATGCACCACTTTAAGTCATTGAATAAATCATAGCTTCTTTTGCTGATGGCCGATGAAGCTCTCAATTTAAATGTGCATTCAGCACACAGGTAAATAATCATAATAAAAGTCTGACGTGGCTAAGTTAAATATTTTGGGCGAGAGAATTAATTTAATTACACTACATGCAGTAGACGAGCTCTGAACTTGCCCTTTGGAGATACGCTATCGCTATAGTTTTATAGTTATTCAATTGAAATTTTTCACCTCTTTATGGTTATAGCGTATCTCCATTCTACTTAAATATAAACATCCTAGCCTTATTTATTAGCCTACTTAATCTATCTTGCTTCCTTACTTTTTAAGACAAAAAGCAGAAAATATTGAATTTCAACTAAAATCTTAATTTGTGAGATCCAAAGTACTGTCTCTATTAAATTATTATGAAAAAGGAATTTAAATATAAATTTTTACGTCTCTAGCTCTTTTCTGTTGCGCCAATGATTTTTACAGAAAAATGTCGAAATTTCGAAAATGGTTAAAGTTATCGAACTGACATTCAACACATATTAATTTGGTATTACTCCTGACATGCTAGAAATATTTTAGTTTATTTACCTGATTTTTAAAATATTGCGCAATATTTATGACGTCAGAGCTAGTTACAGCGGACTGCCTGGCACACAATGGAAAGAATGATGCGAATTTATTACGGCGTGAGTAGGCTGCTTCCCTACAATCTGTTCACCCGAAAAGCTGTAGCTTCCACAACAATATATCAGATGAATAATTAAGCTTCGATACTCTACGAATAATGGATAGTCAAATAAATGTAACACTCCGCTCCACGAACCCGAAGGATGATGACGAAACGAATCGTAAAATAATCACCATTACCTCACGAAACTTACTTAGAGCTGGGTGCAATACTATGCTCGTTACTCTAAAAGTAACGGGAGACTTAGAGTAACTAGCCGATGCTTGTGCTCATTTGACGGACTTGTAGAATTTAGTTTTAGTGTATCGATGAAGCCCAAATCATCCTACGATTCATCACATTGCAAGTATGTCTGAGTATAATAAAAAATCAACTGAAATGTAATTATGACATTTGTCGAGTACCATAGTTTGACATCATCCCTACATAATTATTTAGAAGTATTTTCAAGTGTTTTCGTTTAAAACTGTTTTCAAGAACAGAATGCGGTGTTCAATAAAAACAATACCAATCGTCGTTATTTAGGTTTTATTTTTATTTTTATTTTTAGGCATCAGTTTCAACGATACGTCATCTTCAGGCCTATACAGTGACGGTTATAACAGAGCAATAAGTACATATTGAAATTAAATACATAGCGTACTGCCAAAAAGATGCAAGTGATGCATATTAATTTACGTAATTAAAATATATACAGTGAATGTTATACCAGAGCAATGAGTTCGTATTAAAATACAATGCGAATTGCCCAAAAAAAAAAGGGTTGAAATGGCTCTGAGAACTATGGGACTTAACTGCTGAGGTCATCAGTCCCCTAGAACTTAGAACTACTTAAACCTACCTAACCTAAGGACATCACCCACATCCACGCCCGAGGCAGGATTCGAACCTGCGACCGTAGCGGTCGCGCGGTTCCAGACTGTAGCGCCTAGAACAGCTCGGCCACCCCGGCCGGCTGAATTGTCCAAATGATGCAAGCGTTACATATTAATTTACATAATTAAAAGAACTCAGTCTTAATTAAAATCTACATGATATACCATAATATCAACTATCAGAAATTAATTAGTTATTACTGCATATTGTGAAATCCTTAGTAACCTAATGGAAGTATTTATAAAACAGAAGTGTCGCAGTAATGCAACCATCAGTCCCGTGTATTCGTTGTCTGTGAAAATGTACGGTTATACGTGGTTCTAGGCGCTACAGTCTGGAACCGCACGACTGCTACGGTCGCAGGTTCGAATCCTACATCGGGCATGGATGTGTGTGATGTCTTTAGATTAGTTAGGGGACTGAGGACCTCAGCAGTTAAGTTCCATAGTGCTCAGAGCCATTTGAACCATTTGAACTTCTGGGGTCATCAGTCTCCTAGACCTAGAACTACTTAAACCTAACTAACATAAGGACAGCACACACATCCATGCCCGAGGCAGGATTCTAATCTGCGACCGTAGCTGCAGCTCGGTTCCCGATCGAAGCGCCTAGAACCGCTCGGCCACAGCGGCAGGCCGGGTAGAGTGAGCGATTAATCATATGTAAAGAAGGTAACAGGATCATATATCAGGTAAAGTAAAGGGGGTATACTATAAGCAATGGCACTATTTATAGTAGATGTACATAAAGGAACGGTACCTTAAAAAAGACGTTACACCTATGGAAACACCCTAGCTGTATTCGATGGTTATTAAACAATATTCAACAGGAGGGAACGATAACAACACTCTAGGATAATGACTGTAAGAAATAAAAATAAAAAAAGGACGCGTAAAAAACTAACAAATAAAAAGTAATCGTGTGTCAAAATGGTTCAAATGGCTCTGAGCACTATAGGACTTAACATCTTAGGTCATCAGTCCCCTAGTCTTAGAACTACTTAAACCTAACTAACCTAAGGACATCTCACACGTCCATGCCCGAGGCAGGATTCGAACGTGCGACCGTAGCAGTCCCGCGGTTCCGGACTGCAGCGCCTATAACCGCACGGCCACCATGGCCGGCTAATCGAGTGTCCACCCATGTCATAAGACCATAGATACCACAACCGAAAAGTGGATATTACGTAAGTTACCTTTTCAAAAAGCACACCTTTTTCAACAATAAAACAAGGTTTTCATGTTTCTATTTATATGAACACTATTTGTAAGATGGAACCCATATCAGTTATTTGGACAGAAAATTCCTAACATCATATTTCTGGGGAGTATCTATGCAATGAAGATAATCAACAGAAGACTGATTATAGGAAGTCGCGCAAAAATCAAATACATTATTACACTATGTTACTATGGATTTTAATATCGAGTAGTGCTCAACCAAACCAGACGTTGACCGTTCCATATAGATCGCAGGGGAACGCTAAAACCAAGAGGTAAACTCATGTACATGGCACGAAATACTTTTTTTTTTTTGCGCGACTGTATAACGGCGATTGGTATTGTTTTATTGGATATTGAGCAGCCGTAGTCCCACACTCCACCCAGAAGATGGAGTTACATTCATTGAATGCGGTGTTGGACGGGAAACCCTTACGACACAGCTCAGCCATAAACATTTCATAGCTTTCAGTGCATCACGTTCCACTGCCGCGTGAAATCGTCGTCATTTATACGAACATTGGTTTTCAAACCCCAGAGAGGAATAAAGGCGTTGCAACCATTGCGATTTATGTCTCGAAGCGCATCCTTTCTCAACAAAGGCAGTTATTAAAAATTTAAGGGGAAAATTGTAGAAAGCCTCTCTACCCGTTGTCAAACTGCGGCCTGCGGTCCGCACGCGGCGTGAAACTAATATTTCTGCGCCTCGCGATTCTCAGCTGTATTTTATAATAATACACATCTAGCAACTAACAGCCGAATCCGAAAACTTCAGCTCATGTTAAGCGCTTCTGAAGGGTGTGGTTTTCCTACGCAGTAGCTAAGAAAAATATCTACAGTGTGAATAATACACTCCTGGAAATGGAAAAAAGAACACATTGACACCGGTGTGTCAGACCCACCATACTTGCTCCGGACACTGCGAGAGGGCTGTACAAGAAATGATCACACGCACGGCACAGCGGACACACCAGGAACCGCGGTGTTGGCCGTCGAATGGCGCTAGCTGCGCAGCATTTGTGCACCGCCGCCGTCAGTGTCAGCCAGTTTGCCGTGGCATACGGAGCTCCATCGCAGTCTTTAACACTGGTAGCATGCCGCGACAGCGTGGACGTGAACCGTATGTGTAGTTGACGGACTTTGAGCGAGGGCGTATAGTGGGCATGCGGGAGGCCGGGTGGATCTACCGCCGAATTGCTCAACACGTGGGGCGTGAGGTCTCCACAGTACATCGACGTTGTCGCCAGTGGTCGGCGGAAGGTGCACGTGCCCGTCGACCTGGGACCAGACCGCAGCGACGCACGGATGCACGCCAAGACCGTAGGATCCTACGCAGTGCCGTAGGGGACCGCACCGCCACTTCCCAGCAAATTAGGGACA
Organism: Schistocerca cancellata; assembly: GCF_023864275.1. Lineage (NCBI taxonomy): Eukaryota > Metazoa > Arthropoda > Insecta > Orthoptera > Acrididae > Schistocerca > Schistocerca cancellata. The sequence goes on along the minus strand of NC_064628.1, from coordinate 93,877,783 downwards.
CTGTTGCTCCTGGGGTATCGGCGAGGACCATTCGCAACCGTCTCCATGAAGCTGGGCTACGGTCCCGCACACCGTTAGGCCGTCTTCCGCTCACGCCCCAACATCGTGCAGCCCGCCTCCAGTGGTGTCGCGACAGGCGTGAATGGAGGGACGAATGGAGACGTGTCGTCTTCAGCGATGAGAGTCGCTTCTGCCTTGGTGCCAATGATGGTCGTATGCGTGTTTGGCGCCGTGCAGGTGAGCGCCACAATCAGGACTGCATACGACCGAGGCACACAGGGCCAACACCCGGCATCATGGTGTGGGGAGCGATCTCCTACACTGGCCGTACACCACTGGTGATCGTCGAGGGGACACTGAATAGTGCACGGTACATCCAAACCGTCATCGAACCCATCGTTCTACCACTCCTAGACCGGCAAGGGAACTTGCTGTTCCAACAGGACAATGCACGTCCGCATGTATCCCGTGCCACCCAACGTGATCTAGAAGGTGTAAATCAGCTACCCTGGCCAGCAAGATCTCCGGATCTGTCCCCCATTGAGCATGTTTGGGACTGGATGAAGCGTCGTCTCACGTGGTCTGCACGTCCAGCACGAACGCTGGTCCAACTGAGGCGCCAGGTGGAAATGGCATGGCAAGCCGTTCCACAGGACTACATCCAGCATCTCTACGATCGTCTCCATGGGAGAATAGCAGCCTGCATTGCTGCGAAAGGTGGATATACACTGTACTAGTGCCGACATTGTGCATGCTCTGTTGCCTGTGTCTATGTGCCTGTGGTTCTGTCAGTGTGATCATGTGATGTATCTGACCCTAGGAATGTGTCAATAAAGTTTCCCCTTCCTGGGACAATGAATTCACGGTGTTCTTATTTCAATTTCCAGGAGTGTATTTTAGGTTGTGCTCACTTTCAAGTGATGTTGGTGAATTCGGCCATGAGCTAAGTAGGCGGCTTATAACTGGACAGAGGGCTCAGCAGCGCGGCTACTATGAGATTAGAGAGTGTGAGAGAGGGAATGTTTCACTGCGTGTTTTCTTGTGCCGACAGCTCACAGGAGTGTGTGGCTCGTACCGATCGGCTGCTATGGTACAAGTTTCAAATGGAAGAAACAGGGTCTCGTGAACAGGCATGAAACAGACTGTCATTTTCACATACTGTACATATTTGCAGCAAGGAATATGAAATGAAACTGATTTTTATGTGTTATAATGCTATGAAAAGAAGAAAAATGATATTAAAAATGTTTAGTTAACGTCGTGATCGTGTTTCATCGCACAGTGCATTCACATATATGCAAAATCACTATCATTAATCAATTAATCATCCTCTCACACAAACAACACAACTCTTCGTCAGATAATTAAAGCCTAAGAACTTTGCGGTCACTTAGAAGGACAGATATCGGAAACAGAGAACAGCCGACACAAAGTTTGCCGAATGGGGCCGAGTTTTAACGACCAGTACTTGGGAAGGCAAGGAATGAGAAGGTCCACCACAGAATTTGCGAAAAAAGAAATACATGGAAAACATTGACAAAGAGGAGGAACTGGATGATAGAAAATCTGTTAAAACATCAGGGAATAACTTCCACGGTACTAGATGGAGACAGGGTAAAAACTGTAGAAGAAGACAGAGATTGGGATACATTTAACAAACAATTGAGGAAATGCTACTCTGAGTTGGAAAGACTGGCACAGACGAAGAATACGTGGCGCCCCGTGTCCAACCAGGGTACTAGAGTCAGAAGACTAATGAAAAACAAATCTTTGCGGCCAGAGGAGTGGGGGGGCAACTTTCTACGCTCCTGCTACAGCCAGTCTATCTGGTGCTCATAACGTACAAATTTATCTAGGTTACCAATTAATTATGAGATCGGTACACACACTGCCGGAAAAAAAAATTAGTACACCCTTTTAGAGGTTTCCAGTTCATTCGAGATTTATTCTTGTCACAGTAAAAATGGGGTACATGAAATTATTTCATTTACAGATGAAAAGCATAAGCGGTTATGAGGTACCACATATCGACGCACGCTGAAATACCCATATCAGTATGTGGTGAAGCCTGTACAGCTGTCAATACTGGCGCTGACTGTGGCATTTAGGTGATCGTACAGATGGCGAATACCGTCCTGCAATACGTTACGACACGCCTGCTCGACCTGTTGACATAGTTCTGTAGTATGAGGATATCAAGAAAGTAAGGAACGATCGGTCGCGAAATGAAAAATACAGTGAAAATCTGATGAAGCTTTGCGCTGATGCATTGGGCACTGTGTCTAGTACACCCATCGATCGTATCATGTCGCACTTTTCAGTTCTGAGCTCACATTGACAGCATAAAGATGGCTATAAATTAGCGTCTCCCGCGAAGTATGAGGGCCTGGCGAAAGATTTCGCCTGAAGCTATGCAATGCACATAGCATACGTGTCACGCATTTCGTTCTACAAGACAATTCTCGGCCACACTCTGCAGGGCCAATGAAGATGCTCCTACAGCATTTTCGATGGGAAGTGTTTGATCACCCACAATACAGCCCGTAATTGGTTACCCATGAGGTTCATCTCTGCTCAAATGAACACCTGGCTATGAAGACAATATTTTGACACAGACAACGAGCTGCAGTCCAGAGTAGAAAATTGTCGAAAAGCGCTGGCGGCTCTCGCCTATAACGATGGAATTGAAAAGTTGATACAACGCTACGACAGATGACTAAGTCTGAGGGGTGACTGTGTAAAGAATTAGCTGGAAAGTGTAGCTATCCATTGCAAATAAAACAGTTTTGATTTTCATTGTGGTTTCCATTTCGCAACCTATCGTTCCTTACTTTCCGAATAGCCCTCGTAGTTGTTTGTTGACCAGTCACACGAGCCACTTCTCCTCCCATCACATTCCACACATGATTAAAAAAATGGTTCAAATGGCTCTGAGCACGATGGGACTTCACATCTGAGGTCATCAGCCCCTAGAATTTAGAGCTGCTTCAACCTAACTAACCTAAGGAAATCACAAACATCCATACCCGAGGCAGGATTCGAACCTGCGACCGTAGCGGTCGCGCGGTTCCAGACCGAAACGCCTAGAACCACTCGGCCACAACGCCCAGCTCCACACATGATCGATTGGAGACAAGTCCGGGGATTAAACTGGTCAGGGAAGTTGCCATACGCCTTGCAGAGTACGTTGAGTTTCACAGGCAGTATGTGGTCGAGCATTATCGTGTTGGAATATCATGTCACTTTCCCATTGCAAAAACGCCAAAAGAACAGGTGCAACAACGTTCTGCATGTACCGAGCGCTTCCCGTCCAGAAACGTCATAGGTGATAGAGAGCTTTAGATTAGCGCATCCCAGACCATAAGGCGTGGAGTGTGGTTAGTGTGTCTTGGATGAAGCTACTCTACGAGACAGCACCCACCAGGTCTATGTTGCACATGCAAACGACTATCACTTGTGTGCAGGCAGAATCTGCTGTAATCGCAGAAGATCACAGAGCGAATGTTTGACCTTCCAAGTGATCCTCCGAGAGCACCAATCAATCTGTGGACCTCTATGCTGTGCCGTGAGTGGAAGGTAGGTTGGAGCTGTGCATGCCAGTAATCCTACTCTTTATACACAGGTCGCAATAGTTCGTGTTGACACGTCTTGGGCTCAAAAGTCCTATTATCTGTGATGCTGTAAATGTACAATCTGCCACAGCTGCCCTTACAATACGAGGATATTGGCGGGCATCCGTACTGCGAGATGTTCGAAACCTCGTTTACGGATTTGAGAATGTTCACATGACCAGTGATAACAGTATCATTGCACAGCTGATGCAGAAAGTCTAACTTACGTGGCAGTTCTCTCGAAGGACCATCCTGCCAATCAGAGGTCTACAATTTGACCCGTTTCAAACTTGGTCACTTGGCTGTAGAGCATCTCTGTGGCATGGTTGCCTGCTTGCTTCACACGTCTGCAACATGTTGAGCCCTCTGTGAGCGTTGTAGCCAGACTTTAAATTTCGCCGCACTACAGTCGTTCCCTCAGATATAAATTATACCGTCGCAGGGGTATGAGCGCTCGACGGCAGAGAAAATACTAAAATTGTAATACCCTCAGACCTCAAGAAGAATATATAATTCCAATCCCAAAGAAAGCAGGTGTTGACAGATGTGAAAATTACAGAACAACCAGTTTAATAAGCCACAGCTGCAAAATACTAACACGAATTCTTTACAGACGAATGGAAAAACTAGTAGAAGCCGACCTCAGGGAAGATCAGTTTGGATTCCATAGAAATACTGGAACACGTGAGGCAATACTGACCTTACGACTTATCTTAGAAGAAAGATTAAGGAAAGGCAAACCTACGTTTCTAGCATTTGTATACTTACAGAAAGCTTTTGACAATGTTGACTGGAATACTCTCTTTCAAATCCTAAAGGTGGCAGGGGTAAAATACAGGGAGCGAAAGGCTATTTACAATTTGTACAGAAACCAGATGGCAGTTATAAGAGTCGAGGGACATGAAAGGGAAACAGTGGTTGGGAAGGGAGTAAGACAGGGTTGTAGCCTCTCCCCGATGTTATTCAATCTGTATATTGAGCAAGCAGTAAAGGAAACAAAAGAAAAATTCGGAGTAGGTATTAAAATCCATGGAGAAGAAATAAAAACTTTGAGGTTCGCCGATGACATTGTAATTCTGTCAGAGACAGCAAAGGACTTGGAAGAGCAGTTGAATGGAATGGATGGTGTCTTGAAGGGAGGATATAAGATGAACACCAACAAAAGCAAAACTAGGATAATGGAATGTAGTCGAATTAAGTCGGGTGATGTTGAGGGTATTAGATTAGGAAATGAGACACTTAAAGCAGTAAAGGAGTTTTGCTATTTGGGGAGCAAAATAACTGATGATGGTCGAAGTAGAGAGGATATAAAATGTAGACTGTCAATGGCAAGGAAAGCGTTTCTGAAGAAGAGAAATTTGTTAACATCGAGTATAGATTTAAGTGTCAGGAAGTCATTTCTGAAAGTATTTGTATGGAGTGTAGCCTTGTATGGAAGTGAAACATGGACGGTAAATAGTTTGGACAAGAAGAGAATAGAAGCTTTCGAAATGTGGTGCTACAGAAGAATGCTGAAGATTAGATGGATAGATCACATAACTAATGAGGAAGTATTGAATAGGATTGGGGAGAAGAGAAGTTTGTGGCACAACTTGACCAGAAGAAGGGATCGGTTGGTAGGACATGTTCTGAGGCATCAAGGGATCACCAATTTAGTATTGGAGGGCAGCGTGGAGGGTAAAAATCGTAGGGGGAGACCAAGAGATGAATACACTAAGCAGATTCAGAAGGATGTAGGTTGCAGTAGGTACTGGGAGATGAAGAAGCTTGCACAGGATAGAGTAGCATGGAGAGCTGCATCAAACCAGTCTCAGGACAGAAGACCACAACAACAACAACAATTCTTTTTTTTGTTTTCTATCCGTTTTTTGTCTCTTGAGAGCCGAAGCTTATAGCAGACGTTAAAAACTTATTAGCTAGTCTTGATCTGATTAAGACGAAAAACTTATTAATGTGTAGACATATTGTAGAAGTTGTTATGAAATTCGGAGGATGGAAGTAGCAACGTAAAATAAATTGCATTCAGTGTCAAGATGATTTGGATTTTTATAAATTATTGATTCCTGGACGATTGCAAGATTTCGGAGCAGACTTTTCACGCAGAAATTAAGTAGGAGATTTTTGAAGACCGGGACGCCACACGAAAGAAGACATGTTAACATGGTAAAGGATGAACTCTTATCTACGCCATTTCCCCCTGTCAGTTACATTTTGTTATTCTCTCTTCTTTTTCAAATAATTTTTGTAGTGGAAATTGGTTTGACTTTTGCTCAGAAACGCCACAAGGACCACCCCAACAATAGCTTTTCCGAATCACGAAGTCCGATAACTTTTCTGTAATACGAAGTCCGACTTGCATTTCATTCTTTCCCTTTTTCACGGTCATTAACAATTTTTAAAACCCACTTTTTATTCACCATTTCTTCCCACATTTTCAACCTTTTCTTTTCTTCTCTTTTTCTTTTTTTTATTAACCATTACAGCGTTTCGTGTGAAAGGATTAATACACAGATGGCGCAGTGATTATGCCACTACGCTATCTGTTGGGGGCCTACGTTGCAGACTTTATCGGTACATCTGCTATCACCCAGATGGCATATGACATAGTTGCATAAAAATCGACGTCATCTTTCCATGTGTACTAATTTTTTTCCGGCAGTGCCGTCCCAAAATGTCAGCATTCGCTCTTGAAGGAAATGTTTTGACTCCGTTCTGCACGCTGAGCTTCAGTAACACGCCGTGGACCGGGCTTTGTTGCCAGTTTTGGGTCTGCACTGAGATTATGACGGCCACAGGTCAGCAGGTTCACCGGCGCTTTCTCCCGGGCCTGTTGGGGAATGCTCGCGCTCGTTGATTAGCGGGAGAGCAGATCGCAGGTTTCAATTGTAAAGCCGCGGTCGGGGTGCTCCGCCAGATTTACGGTGGCAATTACGGGTGCGTGTAATCGCCGCTCGATGATCGTGGGAGGGGCCGAGCAGGGAACGGCGAGTGGCGAGCGGCGGCGCCGCGGAAATGCAACAACGACGGCCGGGAACACAGCCGAGGCAGCTGGCGCAGCTGCTGCCAGGGGCACGCTGCAAGAAGGAACGTGGGCTAGCCGCAGGATACTTGAGCATCTTACGAGTTCGAACACAGTAAATTCCCTAAAAAGTCGAGTGGTAAAACTACCGTTGACTACTATAAGTAAGCGCAGTCTGCGGTAATTTTACTAATAGCTTTGGTCAGTTAAATTTGTCCCAGCATTACATATACGTCAGATGTGTTGCATACCTATCAGGCGTTACTTCATAATGATGGCCCCTTTACACATGGGATCAGTGTCTTCACTAAGCTCACCTGAAAATTGGAAGCGATGGACTGTCTAGAAAATGCGCGAGGATGTATGAAGGGCCAAGTAATGTACTGAACGTTTTTGTTCTACATAGTTATCCTCCTGTCCGTTACGTAACAGTAAACAGTGTTTACTGCATAATTGAAATTGTCAAGGTTTAATTCAGATTTTATTCCAGAATTGTTGATTTGTAATGTTAAACAGAGGACCGCTGCAGTAAGATCAAAGAAAACAATGCATACATGTTATGTAACGCTAGAAAACGTTATTTTCTTGACAAAAAGCGAAGGAAAAAAGAAACGCAACACAAAATCGCTTCAGTTGTAAGTAGGCTGTTTAGGTTTTTATGTTGGTAACGCCACGTAGCGCTCTATATGAAAATCACTGACTGTGCTGTGTGAAGTCTGTGGCTGGTTTGCATTGTTGGAATATTGGCTATTGTAGTGTTTGGCAGTTGGATGTGAACAGCTCGTAGCGTTGCGCAGTTGGAGGCGAGCCGCCAGCAGTGATGGATGTGGGGAGAGAGATGGCAGAGTTTTGAGAGCGGACGATCTGGACGTGTGTCCATCAGAAACAGTAAATTTGTAATATTGGATATCATTAACTGATATATATATATATATATATATATATATATATATATATATATATATATATATATATATATATACGATGACTTTTGAACATTATTAAGAGAAATACATTGTTTGTTCTCTATCAAAATCTTTCATTTGTTGACTATGCCTATCAGTAATTAGAGCCTTCAGTAGTTAGAATATTTTATTTAGCTGGCAGTATTGGCGCTCGCTGTATTGCAGTAGTTCGAGTACCGAAGATTTTTGTGAGGTAAGTGATTCATGAAAGGTATAGGTTATTGTCAGTCAGGGCCATTCTTTTGTAGGGATTATTGAAAGTCAGATTGCGTTGCGCTAAAAATATTGTGTGTCAGTTTAGTTTTGATCACAATAAGTAAAGAGAGTAATGTCTGAGTTCGTTCAGTTTTACTCAGCTGTTTGAAAATCAAATAATGTAAGAGGTTGTTCAGCACAGTAATTCATTAATTTTTCTAAGGGGACGTTTCACAGTACTTCGTCCAACTCATACAAAACATTTTTCTGTTACTCATAAGCAGCTTTCATATTTATCAATAATAACAACGAACTCTTGCCATTGATCAGTACAAAGAAAGTTCTATTGCAGACAAAATAACAACAATAATTATATACATATTTTTTGTTTGTTTTCGTCGTTGCCACTGTTCCATGGGAAGCAACGAAGGAATGTTGTTTAGTGGCCAGTATCCTCTTTCTACAATACAACTGCACACGTGTATTAACAGGCTTCTTTATTCATAAGAACAAGAAGCTACTTGTCTTTAAGCAAGTTGTTGTGGTACAAGCTCAGCTGTGATAGTCCACGTTAGCCTCATTGCTGGTGAAGTGCCAGTCCACCGTGTGCACTACTCTGGTCGCTAGGTACTGACCGACTCTGAGCTACAGACTGCCACTCCGACTGCCACTGACTCACTGTCTGTGACTGACTGGAATTGTGACTCTGCCCTCCAGCCCACAGCGGCGATCTAAATACTTGTGGCTGAGGAGGCGTTGGCGGCGCATTGCTTGCGAGTCTGTCTTTGGCCTCTCTCCTGATGGGCGCGCTTGCTGCAGTGCCTGTTATCGATCTTCTCGTGACCTCCTTGCCGACAGGTGTCCTGGCGACAGCTTACGGTAGCATGGGCATGTAAACAGGGCACTTGCATAAAAAGTAATTTGCATTGGATACATAGAAACAGAGAAGTTAGGCGATCATATAATTTTTGTAACTCACAGAATGCAGTTGGTATTATGTAACGATATAAACACACAATGGACTAACACTGAATGATGTGCGCTTCTAATTATGTACAAAAAAAACAATCAAAAATACAATGACAAATCGTTGGCTACCAGTTTCTCTCTTACACATTCATGTTTCTTTCTCTACCAGCACTACCAATACTCTCAGTAATCCTACAGTTTACCAAGTCATTTATGTAGTGTATCAACATTACTGAACCTTAGTTTTGGTTCAAATGGTTCAAATGGCTCTGAGCACTATGGGACTTAACGTCTGAGGTCATCAGTCCCCTAGAACTTAGAACTACTTAAACCTAACTAACCTAAGGACATCACACACATCCATGCCCAAGGCAGGATTCGAACCTGCGACCGCAGCGGTCGCGCGGTTCCATACTGAAGCGCCTAGAACCGCTCGGCCACTCCGGCCAACCTTAGTTTTGGCAGAGATTGAATAACCAAGGAAAGGATTATGTTTCACCAATTGGAGTGTGGAGTTTCAGAAGTTTTAACGTGGTAGCGAAGACAGAAAATTTGAAAACGCAAATGATGAGGCTCAATCTAGATATACAGTTGGGGTCAGTGAAGTGAAATGGAAAAAGGACAAAGATTTCTGGTCAGACGAGTATACGGTAATATCAACAGCATTTGAAAATGGTGTAACAGGAGTGGTATTCGTTATGAATGGGAAAGTAGGGCAGAGAGTGAGCTACACTGAACAGTTCAATGATAGGACTTTTCTCATCATTTTCGAAAGTAAACTAATGCCGACAAGTTAGTTCACGTACCATGCATGCTGGCGTCGCAAGCAGACGATGAAGAGATACGGAAAGTATGCGGATATTGCATGGGTAGTTCAGTATGTAAAGGGAGATGAAAATCTAATAATGGTGGGGGATTCCAAAGCTCTTGTAGTGGAAGAGATAGAAGAAAAAGTTACGGGAGAACACGGGATAGGCAGTAAGAATGAGAGAGGAAAAAGGCTATTTGAGTTCTGCAATAAATTTCAGATGGTAGTAGAAAATACAGTACTATGTTGAAGGATCACAAGAGGAGGAGCTATACTTGGAAAAGACCCAGAAACACGGGAAGATGCCATCTGGATTACGTTGTGGTCCGACAGAGATCTCGAAATCAAATTGTAAGGCATACCCAGGAGCAGATAAACAATCAGATCATATTTTAGTAGTGATGAAAAGTAGAGAACCATACGGAAGAATCAGTGTAAAAGGAGGTGGGACTGAGGAAGAATGAGATGCGTTTGAAGTGTACTGAAGATGTGGGTCCTGGAATAAGGAATAGGCTACCACAGTAGGAAGTTCAATTGAAGAGGAGGGGACATCTCTAAAAAGAGTATTCACGGATGTTGAACAGTCAGACATAGGTACAAGAAAGGTAACTCCTAACTAACCTTGGGTAATCTTTACATGATCCACGCATGGAGCAAATACAAAAATGCATAGGGAATGACAGAAATACAACAATGTAAATCACTTAGGAATGAAATAAATAGGAAGCCCAGGGCAGCCAAGTCCAAATGGCTTCAGGAAAGTTGTGAAGAATCCGAGAGAGAAACGATCGTCGAGAGGAGTGACTCAGCGCATAGAAAAGTCAAAAGAATGTTCGGTGAAATTAAAAGCAAGGATGTTAAATTAAGAGTGCAACGGGGATTCCATTGTTAAATACAGAGGAAAGAGCGGATAGGTGGAAAGAGTACAATATAAGCTTGTGACAGGGGGAGGATTTGTCTGAAGACTTGATACAAGAATAAACTGGAGTCGATAAAGAAGGTATTGGCGGGCCATTGTTAGAGTCAGAAATTAAAACAGATCTAAAGTCTTTAGATCAAATAAAGCAGAAGGGATAGATAATACTGCATAGAATTTCTAAAATCTTTTGGGGAAAATGCCAACTAAATTACTCTTTTAGTTGGTATGTACAATTTATGAGGCAGGCGATGTAACATCGAACTTTCGCGAAAATACCGTCCAAACAATTCCAAAGATAGCAAGGGCACACAGATGAAAAAAGTATCTGACAATTAGTTTAACAGTTCGTGCATCCAAGTTACTGGCAAGAATAATGTACAGAAGAGTTGAAAAGAAAATTTAGGATCTGTTACATGACGATCAGTTTGTATTTAGAAAGGGTAAAGGCAGCACACAAGCACTGATAATGGAAACAAGACTGAAAAAAAAAATCCAGGTACACTCATAGGAATTATTCATCATCATCATCATTTAAGACTGATTATGCCTTTCAGCGTTCAGTCTGGAGCATAGCCCCCCTTATACAGTTCCTCCATGATCCCCTATTCAGTGCTAACACTGGTGCCTCTTTTAATGTTAAACCTATTACTTCAAAATCATTCTTAACCGAATCCAGGTACCTTCTCCTCGGTCTGCCCCGACTCCTCCTACCCTCTACTGCTGAATCCATGAGTCTCTTGGGTAACCTTGCTTCTCCCATGCGTGTAACATGACCCCACCATCTAAGCTTGTTCGCCCTGACTGCTACATCTATAGAGTTCATTCACAGTTTTTCTTTGATTTCCTCATTGTGGACACCCTCCTGCCATTGTTCCCATCTACTAGTACCTGCAATCATCCTAGCTACTTTCATATCCGTAACCTCAACCTTGTTGATAAGGTAACCTGAATCCACCCAGCTTTCGCTCCCATACAACAAAGTTGGTCGAAAGATTGAACGGTGCACAGATAACTTAGTCTTGGTACTGACTTCCTTCTTGCAGAAGAGAGTAGATCGTAGCTGAGCGCTCACTGCATTAGCTTTGCTACACCTCGCTTCCAGTTCTTTCACTATGTTGCCATCCTGTGAGAATATGCATCCTAAGTACTTGAAACCGTCCACCTGTTCTAACTTTGTTCCTCCTATTTGGCACTCAATCCGTTTATATTTCTTTCCCACTGACATTAATTTCGTTTTGGAGATGCTAATCTTCATACCATAGTCCTTACATTTCTGATCTAGCTCTGAAATATTACTTTGCAAACTTTCAATCGAATCTGCCATCACAACTAAGTCATCCGCATATGCAAGACTGCTTATTTTGTGTTCACATATCTTAATCTCACCCAGCCAGTCTATTGTTTTCAACATATGATCCATAAATAATATGAACAACAGTGGGACAGGTTGCAGCCTTGTCTTACCCCTGAAACTACTCTGAACCATGAACTCAATTTACCGTCAACTCTAACTGCTGGCTGACTATCCATGTAAAGACCTTTAATTGCTTGCAAAAGTTTGCCTCCTATTCCATAATCTTGTAGAACAGACAATAACTTCCTCCTAGGAAGCCGGTCATATGCCTTTTCTAGATCTATAAAGCATAGATACAATTCCCTGTTCCACTCATCACACTTCTCCATTATTTGCCGTAAGCTAAAGATCTGGTCCTGACAACCTCTAAGAGGCCTTATTTTCATCCAGTTGGTCCTCAACTAATACTCGCACTTTCCTTTCAACAATACCTGAGAAGATTTTACCCACAACTCTGATTAAAGAGATACCTCTGTTGTTGTTACAATCTTTTCTGTTTCCTTGTTTAAAGATTGGTGTGATTACTGCTTTTGTCCAGTCTGATGGAACCTGTCCCGACTCCCAGGCCATTTCAATTATCCTGTGTAGCCATTTAAGACCTGACATTCCACTGTATTTGATGAGTTCCGACTTAATTTCATCCACCCCAGCCACTTTATTGCACTGCAATCTATTGACCATTTTTTCCACTTCCTCAAATGTGATCCTATTTCCATCATCATTCCTATCCCATTCTACCTCGAAATCTGAAACATTACTGATCGTATTTTCACCTACATTGAGCAACTCTTCAAAATACTCCCTCCGTCTGCCCAAGGCATCCACAGGATTCACCAGCAGTTTTCCTGACCTGTCCAAAATACTAGTGATTTCCTTCTTACCTCCATTTCGAAGACTGCTAATTACACTCCAGAATGGTTTTCCAGCAGCTTGACCCATAGTCTCCAACCTGTTTCCAAAGTCTTCCCACAATTTCTTCTTGGATGCTGCAATTATCTGTTTGGCTTTGTTTCTTTCTTCAACATAACTTTCTCTGTCTACCTGGGTTCTGGTATGTAGCCATTTTTGATACGCCTTCTTTTTCCTTTTACAGGCTGCCTTGACTGTATCATTCCACCAAGCTGTTTGCTTCATCCTACTTTTACACACTACTGTTCCAAGACATTCTTTAGCCACTTCTAGTACTGTGTCCCTGTACCTTGTCCATTCCTTTTCCAATGACTGTAATTGACTACATTCAACTAACTGGTACCTTTCTGAGATCGCTGTTATGTACTTGTGCCTGATTTCCTTATCCTGAAGTTTCTCCACTCTTCTCCTCCTACATATGGACCTGACCTCCTGCACTTTCGGCCTCACAATCGCAATTTCACTGCAGATTAAATAATGATCAGTGTCATCAAAGAATCCCCTGAATTCACGCGTGTCCTTCACAGCCTTCCTGAATTCCTGATCTGTTATTATATAGTCAATGACAGATCTGGTTCCCCTGCCTTCCCAAGTATACCGGTGAATGTTCTTATGTTTAAAAAAGGAGTTTGTGATTACTAAGCCCATACTGGCACACAAATCCAAGACTTGTTTCCTGTTCCTGTTGGCGTCCATATCCTCTCCAAATTTACCCATTACCTTTTCATACCCTTCTGTTCGATTTCCAATCCTGGCGTTAAAATCACCCATGAGCAGAACGCTGTCCTTGTGGAGGAATTATTGTTACAGAAAACTCATTCGACATTATGAAATGGTGCAAGATGTTCGAAATTCTTAGAAAAGTAGGGTAAACCATAGGGAAAGACGGGTGGAATATAATATGTGCAAGACAGAAGTGTGAATATTATGACTGGACGATCAAGAACGAAGTGCTTGGATTAAAACGGGTGTAAAAGAGGGATGCACTCTTTCGGCCCTGCTGTCCAAACTGCACATAGAAAAACGAATGACGGAAATAAAGAAAGGTCGAAGATAAGAATTAAAATTCAATCAACGGGTATCAACGATGAGATTCGTTGAGAGTATTGCTATCATCCGTGAAAGTGAAGAAGAATTACAGTATCAGTTGAGCTAAATGAACATTCTGATAGACAGAGAGTGAACCGGAAAAAGACAAAAGTACTGAGAAGTAGCAGAAAGGAGAATAGTGAGGAACTGAACATCGAAATTGATGATCATGAAGTAGATTGAAATTAAAGCATTTTGGAGCCGGCCGCTGTGGCCAAGCGGTTCTAGGCGCTTCAGCCCGGATCCGCGCTGCTGTTACGGTCGCAGGTTCGAGTCCTGCCTCTAGTATGGGTGTGTGTGATGTCCTAAGGTTAGTTAGGTTTAAGAAATTCTAAGTTTCAGGGGACTGATGACCTCAGATGTTAAGTCCCATAGTGCTCAGAGCCATTTGAACCATTTACTACCTTGGAAGCAAAATAACGCTTGACGGACGAGGCAAGGAGGACATCAAAAGCAGATTAGTACAGGCAACGAGGGCAATTCTGGCCAAGAGAAGTCTACTGATGTCAAACATAGTCCTTAGTTTGAGGAAGAAATTTCTGGGAATAGACGTTTTGGGCATAGCAATGTACGGCAGTGAATCATGAACAATGGGAAAATCGAAGCAGAAAATGATCGAAGCGTCCGAGATGAGGTGCTGCAGAATAATGTTCAAAAGCAGCTGGACTGATAAGATAACGACCGTTTTCGACGCGTCACAGAGCTATTTAGTAACTTTCCGTCTTATAAAACCAAGCTCTGAAGAACTCTGAGCTGCAGAGGAATTGTCCGAATGGGGCGGAAATCGGTAGATGTGGTGCACACGTACAGACAAACAAGTGATTTGATTAGAATTTCAGACAAATTGGATGATCTATTACGGGGAAAGAACTTCACAAATTAAGCAAGTCGATATCGAGTTTGTTCGGTTATGGCCGTTACGCAAGGAGCTATTTGGCTTGGCACTGATGGATACAGTCGTCCTCCTGACTGATATCGTACCAAATTCTGTCCAATTGGCGTTTTATATCGTCGAAATCTCGAAATGGTTGGAAGGCACTGCCCAAAATGGTTCAAATGGCTCTGAGCGCTATGGGACCTAACTTCTGAGGTCATCAGTCCCCTAGAACTTAGAACTACTTAAACCTAACTAACCTAGGGACGTCACACACCTCGATGCCCGAAGCAGGATTCGAACCTGCGAGCGTAGCGGTCGCGCGGTTCCAGACTGTAGCGCCTAGAAGCGCTCGGCCACACTGGCCGGCACTGACCAAAATGCTCCAAATGTTCTTAAGTGGGGAGAAATCTGGGGACCTTACTTGGCAACGTAGGCTTAGGTAAGCATGAAGAGAAGTAGTAGGGACCCTCGCCTTATGGGAGCGGGCATTATCTTGCTGAAATGTAAGCCCAGTACAGCGTTTCATGAGGGGTAACAAAACGAGCTATAGAATATCGTAGACGTACTGCTGTTCTGTAAGAGTGCCGTGAACGACAATCCAAGGGGTCCTGCTATGAAATTAAATGGCACCCCAGACTGTGAGGTGCATTCAAGTTCTAAGGCCTCCGATTTTTTTTTCTCCAGACTGGAAAGAGATAGAAACATGCGCATTGTTTTAAAATGAGGCCGCGTTCATTGTCAATACGTCCCAGAGATGGCAGCACCGTACGGCAGATGGAATTTTACCGCCAGCGGCGAGAATAAGAACTGTTTTAAATACTTTAAATGGCGACGTTTTCCTTACTTTAACAACGTGCAATCATTCGTTTTCTGAATTTGCGTGGTGTGAAACCAATTGAAATTCATCGACAGTTGAAGGAGACATGTGGTGATGGAGTTATGGATGTGTCGAAAGTGCGTTCGTGGGTGCGACAGTTTAATGAAGGCAGAACATCGTGTGACAACAAACCGAAACAACCTCGGGCTCGCACAGGCCGGTCTGACGATACGATCGAGAAAGTGGAGAGAATTATTTTGGGGGATCGCCGAATGACTGTTGAACAGATCGCCTCCAGAGTTGGCATTTCTGTGGCTTCTGTGCACACAATCCTGCATGACGACCTGAAAATGCGAAAAGTGTCATCCAGGTGGGTGCGACGAATGCTGACGGACGACCACATGGCTGCCTGTGTGGCATGTTGCCGAGCAATGTTGACGCGCAACGAAAGCATGAATGGGACTTTCTTTTCGTCGGTTGTGACAATGGATGAGACGTGGATGCCATTTTTCAATCCAGAAACAAAGCGCCAGTCAGCTCAATGGAAGCACACAGATTCACCGCCACAAAAAAAAAATTCGGGTAACCGCCAGTGCTGAAAAAATGATGGTGTCCGGGACAGCGAGGGAGTAATCCTTACCCATTGCGTTCCAAAGGGCACTACGGTAACAGGCGCATCCTACGAAAATGTTTTGAAGAACAAATTCCTTCCTGCACTGCAACAAAAACGTCCGGGAAGAGCTGCGCGTGTGCTGTTTCACCAAGACAACGCACCCGCACATCGAGCTAACGTTACGCAACAGTTTCTTCGTAATAACAACTTTGAAGTGATTCCTCTTGCTCCCTACTCACCAGACCTGGCTCCTAGTGACTTCTGGCTTTTTCCAACAATGAAAGACACTCTCCGTGGCCGCACATTCACCAGCCGTGCTGCTATTGCCTCAGCGATTTTCCAGTGGTCAAAACAGACTCCTAAAGAATCCTTCGCCGCTGCCATGGAATCATGGCGTCAGCGTTGTGAAAAATGTGTACGTCTGCAGGGCGATTACGTCGAGAAGTAACGCCAGTTTCATCGATTTCGGATGAGTAGTTAATTAAAAAAAAATCGGAGGCCTTAGAACTTGAATGCACCCCAGACTATAGATGGAGGCTGTCAGGCCGTTTGGTGGGGCAAAGGCAGAGTGGGTTCTCACCACTGTCCAGGGCGTCTCTAGACACGTCTTCGCTTGTCAGTGAGGCTCAGTTCGAAGCGGGACTCATCACTGAACACATTTCGACTTCAGTCAGTGGTATTCATGGCTAAATGTGCCCGACCACGTTGCGAATGAGCTTGTTGGTTTGAGGAGGCCAATTGCAGTCAGCCCTTTTCTGTGAGCAGCCCATTGATGGTCCTTGTGGTCACTGAAGCACCTGTTGCACGTCGAACCGATAAGAATGATGAACCTCGGGCCGTATCTCTCTGACGACTGCTCGATCCTCACGGTTGTCGTATCTCTAGGTGGGGCGCTTCTTTCTTAGCACTGTGTTTGGCCATAGTTCACGCATTCCTGCAACATCGTCTGGTAGTGGCGTCGCTCCTATTACAATGTCGAACGATTCGCCGATTGCTCCAACCGGTTTCTTCGTGTATTGTTTACTCGCCTGTCTGCGAGCCACAGTTTTTGCCCATCTGAGTACACAGAATGAAATTCACAATGACTTTATGCCCCGGTGTCACCACGTTAACTATGCTTGCCAGCTGCATGGTTAAAGTGCGCTGCAGTGTCATCCATCGGGCGCCAAAGTTTACAATTTTTATTTTGTCCATACTGGTGTGAATATCAGTTTCTGGTCCATTTACACAATTCCTGCGTGTGGTGTGAATATCAGTTTCTGGTCCATTTACATAATTCTTGTGTGGTGCGACGTTTCCTGTCTGACAGTGTATTTGCAAGGAATTTGTTTAATGTAATACTTTTTTTAACTTTTTACGGTGCTTCAATAAATAGCGTTACTCTTTTGTTTTGAATGATTTCTTCAAGCATTCAAAAATGGTTCAAATGGCTCTGAGCACTATGGGACTTAACATCTGTGGTCATCAGTCCCCTAGAACTTAGAACTACGTAAACCTAACCAACCTAAGGACATCACACACATCCATGCCCGAGGCAGGATTCGAACCTGCGACCGCAGCAGTCGCGCGGTTCCGGACTGAGCGGCTAGAACCGCGAGACCACCGCGGCCGGCCTTCAAGCTTTCAGCTGCCATTTTCTTTATTTCCTGTACGATTGTACAATTTTGGCCTTAGGCCATTTTCAAGTATCTAAAACTGAAGTTTCAGGCATTGGATACATTAGCGATACTTGTGATTTAGATGTAGGAATAAATCATATATATATAGATATATTAGGCGCATAAAAACTTACTTTACGGTTGATTTTTTGGTATCAGATTATGTTATATACGTCGTTGCTCCTATGACATCATGTTATGCTCATTAATTAGTTCGAGGTGTTCAAGAACTTGCAATTGTTGCAAAGCTCTTATATATAACGAACTACAGAAAAATAAAGTTCTTGTATGGCCATATATAGGCAGTATTTCCGACAAAATTACTCGATGTTTCAAGGATACAAGATTATACACCAGTTACAGAACCACTAACAACCTAAGTCGATTGCTGAGATACATACCACGTAAATCAGAGCCGTTTTCACAATCAGGAATCTACACAATTAGCTGTGAAGAATGCCCAAAATTTAATATTGGAGAGACAGGAAGAAAATTTAATACACGATATGAAGAACGCACGACAATAAGCGACAATAACCCATCCACACTTGCTCCACACTTAAAAGACACCAACCACAAAATAACTGATATAGATGGATCACTTCAAATATTGCATAGGCTACAGAAAGGAAAAGCCATGGATGTAATGCAAGAAATTGATTTCTACATACATCTAAAATACCAGTGAGACAAAGTTTTAAGGGGCTCCGGAACGCCCTATACTTGCAATGTTAAAATAACGCTTATAAATTACATCTTTCCTCACAAAGTATTTGAGGTAGGAAGTTGAACTTTTTACAGATTATTTATTGGAATATGGGCTACAACTTAACACAGGGATTTTACAAAATTTTAGTTCAGTTATTAAAGATGATTTTTTTTTCAATTGTAATGAAAATTCACAACATTTTTTTGAAATTTTTTATTTATATCTTCAAAAATATACAGTTTTTTGGAAAAAGGCTGTGTTAAATTATGCAGAAGGTACTGTGTAACATTTACTGAAAGTTTGAAACAAATATGTTTGGAAGATCCTTAGAAAACATGTAATTAGTATGAGAAAATAAAAGTTTTGGGAATCGAGCGACAAAGATTGGATTAACTTTTTAGTGCATTCCAGGTCCATAGGATGGATTATCTTCATCCTCTGCAAACTCCTCCTCCAGCTTCCTCTTGTTCCTTCTACTGTTTACTCTTGCTTGTATTTCTAGACTCTTTACAGCCCTGTCTGCAGCCCGAAGGCGTTCCTTGTCTAAAGCAAGCATCGCTCGTACCATGTTAGAACCTATCTTCATTCCAATATTTCTAAATACCTTGCACCTTACAATGTTGTCATCATTGAAAGTCGCAACAGCATCATACACACCAAAGTGAAGTGTTTCTATTCCAACAAATACAGTCTTGGGGATTCTCGACCATATAACACTATTTACACTTTCATTGGGGTTTTGAGTTTTTCCGTGAATACACTTTTTCAACAGTTCAGGTGCTGCTAAGCCTCTGAAAATAGGTTAGCCACAACACATACTTTATCTCACATCACTAAAATGTACCTGATGAACACGGACGTTAATAACAACACCATTTGACAGCAGTTTAACAGCGCCACAGTGGGTCACGCCCATGTAGAACACATTTCAAAAAAAAATTTAAAAATAGTTGTAGTCTTCGGAATTGAATAAATTATATATCTATTAAAAGGTAATAGTCTGCAGATTCAGAAAACGCAAAAAAGTAAAAATTAAACTTTTCATGATTTTTAGCCTTTCCGGAGCCCCTTAAATGAACAAAAAGACCTTCGAAATGGGAAATTCCTAGACAACTTTCTACCAGGTTTAGGGCGAAGCGTAAAGAAGCATAGAATGTAAAATTATCGCTAAACTCATTAATAAATACGATTGTAATGCGAAACATCACTCAACCATAAAGCAGTTTTTATTGGACTCTCATGGTTCTCAGTACTATTTCATTAGAATATTGTGATAAATGTGATATTATAAGATCTGTGTACAAACTATTCAAAAATGACGTGCTCCTATAACAACAGAACAAATATTTAAAGTTATTTTAAAGAAATTACATACAGTCATATTTACACCAGTGATGAACGATAATTAAATATAACTGAGAACAAAAGCATATGTAGGTTAAGTAGATAAATTCTGTAAAATAATTACAATCATCCTAGTGTTATGCACGTTATTTGTAAGAGTTTTGCAACAATTGCTCGAAAGTAACGTGCTTCTAAAATAGCGTGAACACCTCGAACTAATTTAGGAGCATTATATGATGTCATAGCAGCAACGACGCATATGACATAATCTGATACCAAAAAATCATCCGTAAAGTAAGTTATAATGCGCCAAGTATATCTACAGACATGACTTGATCCTACAACAAAATCACAAGTGTCACTAATGTATCCAACGTACGAAAATTCGCCGGCCGCTGTGGCCGAGCGGTTCTAGGCGCTTCTGTCCGGAACATTGCTGCTGCTACGGTCGCAGGTTCGAATCCTGCCTCGGGCATGGATGTGTCTGGTGTCCTTGGGTAAGTTAGGTTGAAGTAGTTCTAAGTCTAGGGGACTGATGACCTCAGATGTTAAGTCCCATAGTGCTCACAGCCATTTGTATGAAACTTCCGTTTTAGATACTTGAAAACGGCCTAAGGCCGAAATTGTAAAATCGTACCGGAAATAAGGGAAATGGCAGCTGAAGGCTTCAAGAAATCATTCAAAAAAATTCATCGCAGCTGCGGACCCTATCGCATTGAAAATTACAGCGTTACTCTTAGCTTTGCCGTTAATCTATTGATATTAAATTTCTGCCTCACTAATGGCCTTTACATCGTACTGAGCAAATTATGCTCTTCTTTCAAAATCATAGACCACATCGCATTCCAATGCTCGACTACAGTCCACAACAGCAGTAGCCGACTTTTGACATTATCTCGAAGATGGAAAGACCATTATTAGTCAGAGGCGTTCCATTCAATATCCCATTGTTTATCCCCATTGTTGCTCTTGACCGGCATATGTGAACTACTTTTTTATAGATTTCTTAATTACGATCAGTATTACTCAGTATTATTTCGTACTGTTACTTTAGATATTTACAGTTATATCTACTTCTGAAAAGACCGAGTTTTCTACGTAGAAAATGTTTAGTTATTGTTTTTGTGGTAGCACGTTGCTTCCAACGCCTTCTGTAACCTAAGAACAATTTGGAATGATATGCTTAATTGATTTTTTAAAATTGACTGGTAATTAAAACTCGTTTGGGTTGTAAATCTTACATCTAAACCGCATGTTATATTCTATGGTCAGTTGGAGACAGGACATATTACACTTTCCTGGTCAGTTTACGTTAGATTAGATTAATACTTTTTCCATAGATCATGAATACGACACTTCGTAATGATGTGGAGCGTGTCAGGTTAATAAAAGGCGTCTGTACAAGATATTACATTACAAAAAATGTCACACGACACTTAATATTTAATTTTTTTGTAGGGGTTGGGGAAATTACCCACTTACTATATCCGAAAACTCATCTAATGAGTAGAAGGAGTTGCCATTCAGAAATTCTTTTAATTTCCTTTTAAATGCTATATGGCTATCTGTCAGACTTTTGATGCTATTAGGTAAGTGACCAAAGACTTTTGTGGCAGCATAATTTACCCTATTCTGAGCCAAAGTTAGATTTAACCTTGAATACTGAAGATCACCCTTTCTCCTAGTGCTGTAACCATGTACACTGCTATTACTTTTGAATTCGTTTGGATTGTCAATAACAAATTTCATAAGTGAATATATATATATATATATATATATATATATATATATATATATATATATATAATTTTTTGTGAGGCTACAGTGAACATCTCTAGCTCTTTAAATAAGTGTCTACAGAATGATCTTGGATGAGCTCCAGCAATTATTCTGATTACACGCTTTTGTGCAATGAACACTCTTTTATTCAATGATGAGTTACCCCAGAATATGATGCCGTACGAAAGAAGAGAATGAAAAGAGGTGTGGTAAGCTAATTTACTGAGATGTATATCGCCAAAATTTGCAATGACCCTAATAGCATAAGTAGCTGAACTCAAACGTTTCAGCAGATCTTCAGTGTGTTTTTTCCAGTTCAACCCCGCATCAATGCATACACCTAGAAATTCTGAATATTCTACCTTAGCTACCGATTTCTGATCAAAATCTATATTTATTAATGGTGTCACTCCATTTACTGTGTGGAACTGTATACACAGTGTTTTGTCAAAGTTTAATGAGAGCCCATTTGCAGAGAACCACTTAATGATTTTCTAAAAAACATCGTTCACAATTTCACCAGTTAATTCTTGTCTGTTGGGTGTGATAGTTATACTTGATCATCGGCAGTACAGTTTCTGTGTATTAATTCCAAGATCAACGAATTTACGTCAGGTACCATAGCTCGTTAAAAGTTAAAAGTATAGGCAGCACGGTTTGAAAGATTTTGTAAACAAATTTTAAAATTCATTGGCGTGTAATAACAAAGCCACAGAGGCAATTTTCAAGTGGTACCACGAGAACGTAAAATCTTTTCTAAGATTATCGTGGCCGATGCACTTCACAACAGCTGAATGTCACTTTTGTTCATACAGACCAGAAATTACGTGCACACAAATTTTAATTATTGGCGAAAGCTCAGTCAGTTGACCATGGTTTTAAACTTTAACAAATTCTACAACAGATGTGTACTGATAATCATTTAAGTACGCAGTTCATAATAATATTTCCCATCGGAAAAACAACATAGTTTTCTTTTTTCTTGCCTCCAAGGAATTGTTATAATTGCAAGTGACGCAAGTATAGACCGTGACTCCCAACGTATATAACTTCCATTACTTCGAGCCTCTTTCATAGTAAAACTAGTCAACTTTGTTCACAGTAATGGGATATTTATAGCAGTATTTTGGCTGTTAGAATAGTTTCATATCTATAAAAATGAAGGTGTGAATCCCTTATGCGTCTTTTCTTACGGAAGTGCAAAAAGCAAACTTCGACTTCGTAATATTGGCTATTCAAACTCGGATATTTAGAAGATCACTCCTTAGTCTAGACACTGTAATGCTGAAGAGATTAAGAATATATCGACCCTTTTGTAATCAAGAAAACAGTCTTTGCGACGCCATAAAACGCGGGAAAGAAATTGTGGAAAAGACACGCAACGCAGTTGGCTCTTATTGCGGCTCCAGTAGAGTAAGTATGGCTTACAGAGTTCACTTCACTGAGTTGTAAGAGGAAACTAAAGTGGCGAAGCCAGTCAAGCCACTTTATACAAACACGAACATTTAAAAGTAGGATTACCGTACACCGTAGTCACATAATCTTAGTATTTCAGAAATTTTATTGTAAGAAATGTGTCTTAACCAGACAGAACGACCTCTGACACTCTCCATTAGAATTACTGATCTGATTTTCCCTTATTTTAAAATTAACTGCAAAAAAGTCGGATTAATCTCCTACCGGTATCTCAGAAAAATAAATGTCAGTCATAAGCCCAAGGTTTTTATAAGTGCAACGAGAAGTAGAGTTGACATAAAATAAGTGGGTAACGGTGCCCGCGATCGAATGCCCCGCCCACGTCAAAGCGATTGCACACGGAATGTTGAGGTCTGAGGACTGTGGTACCGAGTCTGATTCACGAGCCACGCGGTTCATAAACACTTGTAATTTATGAATATCGCTTCTGCTGCAGAACTACTTTGCTCGTGGTTAACGTATCTGACGGATCGAACTATTAAAACTTTGTAAGCTACGTATCTGACAGATCGAACTATTAAAACTTTGTAAGCTAAACTTACAGTTCGCTTCCGTAGCTCTGGGTGACATAAAACTTGCGAGACGAGGACTAGTTAGTGCTATTAGGACAGCGGGCACAGTTATGTCCAAACAGATGTGTACGTTAGTAACGACGGCATAATGCACTTGGCCTCTCGCCTGGGATCTAAGGCTATTATCGTAACCTGTGTGCGCCTGGTTGAATGTAATGAAACCTGTAGAGTCTTGTCGTGAGAAGAAACAAACGTCTACAATATGCAGCATTGTATCTAGACGATATTCGTGCACAGATTCTCATTCAGAGGCTCCGTCGCTTATGTAACGGCCCTGTCTTTAGTTTCGTAGATCTGAACTCAACAACTGCAGGACCCATAGCTCTCAAATGAATAAAATACCAAGTAATATGTAGCGTAGTTTTGAAGCTGTCGAACGATGATATAATGGCACTAACACCATTGTTGTAGACTACCGTTCCCATTCACTAACTCCAGTGTTCGAGAGTGCTTTTGACGAAAGAAAGATGAGAGAGAGGCAACGTAATCCTACAAATTTTATCATCTTTCTATTTTTACTAATAGGCTATGTTTCTTCTTCGGGTAAAAATTTTGCATGCCTTTTTCGCACCTGTTCTTTGTAAGGCTTCTGCAGTTTATTTTTTTGCTGTCCAAGTAATTTTTCACTTTTTACTGCAGCACGTTTAAAATTTTTTGTGTTTCTACTTCAGCTTTATTCCCATGGTCCACCTTCCGTTACCAGACAGTGCTATACTTCGGACGCAAAGTTTCAGAAACATCTTACTCACTTCCACGAAACTATTTTAAACCACCAAAGCTCTTTCGTTACAGAAATTTTTCGTCTTCTATGCCCATCTCTTTCTGACAAACTCCTTTCAGCTATTTCATGTAGCTTTTCGTGTTATTTTTACTTTCTGTGTTTGTATTCACCACTCTTGTAGTCCAGAAATCTCTATTATAACTGCTATACTTCCACTAAATTCGCATTTACTTCGTTTATACTTCAGCCATATTCTGTATTACATGCACTGTTAATTTCAATCAACAGTTTATTTTAATTTATTTAATTATCGGCCGAGTGACTGTGCAAGATCGTTGAAAAATAATGTTGTTGTATAACATAAATAAATAAATACATGCTTTGTTGTAGACAACTGCTTTAAATAGGAGTTACTTATCTTCCTTCCAAACCAACATCTACATTATTCTTCGCAAGTTACTGAACACTGCATGAGAGAGAGAACTTCAACCAATACTGTCGATTTTATTTCCTATTCCTCTCGAGTATTAAGTGTAGGGAAAATGTGTGTCTATACGTCTCAATAGGTCCTTACTCTCTCTAATCTTTGTTTCATGATACATACACTAATAACTATATCCTCTTTCATTCAAGGGTTGTCATTCAATTTCCACCAGTAACTGTATTACACTTTCGTAAGTTCTGTACCCAACTGCCACTACCGTAGCAGCGCGATTGTGAATAGGGAAGATGAGGACCGAAAGGCCCTCCTAAAACTTGGAGAAAATTGCTGAGGGCTTGTTCACGGAAAAAGTTTATAAAAATCAGGAACCGATCATTCAAACATTTTTATAATAAAATTTGTAAATAAAGGTAACATCAAGTAATATAATTCATTGTTATATCAATAGACTAAGAAAGTGTGTTTAGGTCCGTTACGGTACGGAATGGACGACGTCTTCTTTTTCTTTTCTTTTCTTTTCTTTTCTGTTTCTTCGATGACGTATCTCAAAAATAAGCTGGACTTCTTCGACCTCACTATTCGTGCAAGCACACGGTGCTTGCTCTTCTGACATGCAGTCCAGCCCTCTGTTGAATTGGAATATAATTCCTTTCAATATATTCATTCCGCACCTTCATCATCTTAGGATGTTTCATTTTCTGTAGAGCCGCGAGGGATTAGCCGAGCGGTCTGAGGCGCAGCAGTCATGTACTGTGCGGCTGGTCCCGGTGGAGGTTAGAGTCCTCCCTCGGGCGTGGGTGTGGATAGGATTATTTAGGTTAAGTGGTTTGTAAGCTCAGGGACTGATGACCTTCGCAGTTAAGTCCCATAAGATTTCACACACATTTGAACATTTTTTCTGTAGAGTCAGTTTCTTTTCCTTTTGTCATCCTCTTCTTTGACCTTTTCCTTTTTCTTTCTTCTGCTCTTTTCGAGCTAGCAGCCTGATCGGTGTTCTATACTCTTTCGCTTCCTTAGTTTCCAGGGATTTTTTTTTTTTTTTTGAGCGCTTCTTCTGCCTGACTGTTGTAGGGAGATGATGTGAGAATAGCTATTTTAACTGTCTTTCTTGTCGCTGTTTTCTGCTTTGGTGTAACTGCGGTTATTGAGGTAACATTTTTCCAGACTAAAAGTAGGGAAGCTTGATGTAGTGGATACATTAAAAAATGGTTCAAATGGCTCTGAGCACTATGGGACTCAACTGCTGTGGTCATAAGTCCCCTAGAACTTAGAACTACTTAAACCTAACTAACCTAAGGACAGCACACAACACCCAGCCATCACGAGGCAGAGAAAATCCCTGACCCCGCCGGGAATCGAACCCGGGAACCCGGGCGTGGGAAGCGAGAACGCTACCGCACGACCACGAGATGCGGGCGTGGATACATTAATAATCAGGCATCAAAGTACACTGAGATCTAGGTTCCAGCTCAACACTTTGTAATCTGGCACTGCATTTTGTTTGTACTAGTTAACGAGGTGGGATCCGCCTCCGTAGCGTAGCGGTAGCGTTACCGCCTAGCATGCAGGGGGCCCGGGTTCGATTCGCGGCAGGGGACTTGGTGTTGTGTGTACTTCATCATCGTCATTGACTCGCAAGTCGCCGAAGTGGCGTCAACTAAAAAGGACTTGCAGTACGGCGGCTGAACTCCCGCGAATGGGGCCTCCCGGCCGACAATGCCATGCGATCATTTCATTTCCAACGAGGTGGGTTTGAGGAGTCAAAAAGAGTATTACAGGCTAGATTTGCTGAACATCTGACCGAAGGATTTTCAGTGTAGTGGCTACTGTCTCAGTCGGAGTACCAGTCGTTGCAGCCAGCAGAAAGTCATCGTCTGAGAAGAAATACCAGTTTTCTCGGATCCTTTCGTTGCTGTTAACCATGATCGCAGCATACAGAGAAGCTTGTCTAAACTAGGAAGAGATCTGCCACAAAGTGACAACTTTATCAGGGGTCAAGCGAAACCTTCTTACTTCGCCTTCATAATAAAAGTTCAATTCTTTCATAAGTGCTACGTCCAGGGGCTGAAGTTAAGCGAGCAACGTGGCCTAAAGCACTGTAAAATAACATCGTTGCTCCGAGCTAGTTCGATCACCTCGCAAGTTTTTCGTACGGCAGGCATGACCACTAAGGAGCAGCAGAACAGGATTCTAATTCATGAGCTTCGGCCCTACTTCCTGGTGGCAAACCAGATTCGAATTCTTGCTGTTTCCTTTTCCTAAGATGCACCATCAGAGGCATGAATCTTCCGTCCGCTGAACAACAAATTTCAGCTGTCACTGTATCTTCATGTTCTGCAGATGTGAGCATTCCAGTTTGACACTGTTCTTTATTTGTAATAGTTTTCAAGTGCTATTTCGGTACGACAGTTATACCGGTATGGTCACAGCTGTACATTTCTTCTCCAGTTTCTTCGTCGAAAACTTAATTTTAGTAAATAAACTCTGATACTGCAGCTTTACTGATTCCCATTGCACGCGCCACGGATTTGGCTTCTGGTTTCCTGAAACTGAAGTCGGGATGGCAAACCAGAAATCCAAGGACCCAACCTTCGCCAGCTAATTCTATTTCATTCTTGAATGAATGTAGGGGATGTAGGCATCTGTTTAATTCTGTGAGCTGATATGTCAATCTGCGCAGTTTCTTCATAACTATGCCAAAAAGTTACTTTTGCAGAACCTTACGATATTTAAGTTCTAACTCCTGCTCCTTATTGAAACCCCATTGACATTTTGCGCAGGTTTTGTCAACTGTTGAAGGGGGGTTGTCCTTTTTATTTTTTACAAATTGTTTTAAAGCATTCAGTTGTTTCGGTGCTTTTTCGAGAGTCATCGTTTTATTAATTACAGATTCAACAGCTTGTTCGTTGCTATTTCCTCTCTCTGTTTTCCTTACATAACGACGTACCATCTGCAAACGTGACTGCACCAGCAGACAATTCCGCTCAGACGCGTATCAACTGAGATTTGTCAGTCACCACCATAAACAATTTTTTGTCCAACATCAAAGACAGCTAAGAACATGCTGATTTAGGTGGACTAAACGTTGATCGTAAGGAAATAAACTATGACAGATTTAACTTAGTTGGAAACGATCCGTTAAGTTAGAACAGAACAGCGAATTTGCTCACTTTTATGGGCACAATACGCAACAGGCGAACGGCAAAGATTACAAACTTAGTAAACAATGACATAATTGGTTTGGTACATGCTTGTCAGTCTGAGCGCACTCTAGCGCCTCTAGGAGAAATTAGACCACACATACTATTCTGTCCGGGTAGTCCAATCTGTTCCCATCTCCCCTACTGTCGGTATCTGTTGTAACTCGTACATCATGTAAACTGCAAAACATTGAAAGACTACTCTAGAAATAGTCGTAATAACGTCTTTTACGCCATTTCCCTTACAGGTGCGTTGTATTTTCAGACAACCCGCCATCAAATCTAAATCTTCCATTCATCTTCGCTAGAACTGATTTTACGTGTCCGTTCTTTTCATATCACGTCTTAGTTTTATCCCTAAATATTTGTGCGGTGTGGCATGCTCCGGTTGTTAGTCACGAATCTTACAAGCACTCTTCGTTATAGCCATTACCTTACATAACACACTTTTAAAGAGAATTTTGCATTCATCAAACCAAGTGGAAATTTTGACCAAGACGTTCTGCAATCCAACAACCGTACCTTTCTGTGCACAATAGTATCGGTAGCTAACAATCCTATAGCGGTGTTGATCCTGTCCGTTGCATATTGAGAACATCAAGGTTCCTATTACACTTCTTTGGGGCACACTTAAAGTTCCTTTCGTTTTGTCTTCAATGTCCGGTAAAAAGTACTTCTGGAAGCGAAGGTACTTCTCTCCAGAACTCTGGATCCAAGCATTGTAATTGGTTCCTGCTGCACCTATAAGCCAGCTTTGCTGAGTGCTGGCTGACATTGGAATTTTTAAGAGCTGCCTTCATCTGATTTGGGTCAGTCTATGCACAATGTGATATGGTTAAGTTTGCATGTGAACGACTTGTTTTAAATTGGTGTATTTATTTGCATTGCAACTGATGGAAATCTTGGTGTGTTCTAGCACTGCCTACGGGTACTGCTAAGTTTAAACTGCGGTTGCATCACTGGACGGTTGTTCTGCTGTGTTTATGTCATCTGTCATTTACTCCTGGGATCAATTTTAATACCTTGGTGAACTGTAGGATATTGAAGCTTAATGTGGCTTGTTTTAAGTTTTGGAATTTTACGTGTAGCGTGCTGCGCAGTATTACAGGTCTTGATGTATCAAAATAGAGATACTGGAAAACCCCAAATTTTTGGGTGTTCACATTGATGACTACTTGAACTGGAAGAAGTGTGTTACTGAGCTTCTCAAACAACTAAGGCCTCCGATTTTTTTTCTCCGGACTGGAAAGAGATAGAAACATGCGCATTGTTTTAAAATGAGGCCGCGTTCATTGTCAATACGTCCCAGAGATGGCAGCACCGTACAGCAGATGGAATTTTACCGCCAGTGGCGAGAATAAGAACTGTTTTAAATACTTAAAATGGCGACGTTTTCCTTACTTGCACAGCGTGCAATCATTCGTTCTCTGAATTTGTATGGTGTGAAACCAATTGAAATTCATCGACAGTTGAAGGAGACATGTGGTGATGGAGTTATGGATGTGTCGAAAGTGCGTTCGTGGGTGCGACAGTTTAATGAAGGCAGAACATCATGTGACAACAAACCGAAACAACCTCGGGCTCGCACAAGCCGGTCTGACGACATGATCGAGAAAGTGGAGAAAATTGTTTTGGGGGATCGCCGAATGACTGTTGAACAGGTCGCCTCCAGAGTTGGCATTTCTGTGGGTTCTGTGCACACAATCCTGCATGACGACCTGAAAATGCGAAAAGTGTCATCCAGGTGGGTGCCACGAATGCTGACGGACGACCACACGGCTGCCCGTGTGGCACGTTGCCGAGCAATGTTGACGCGCAACGACAGCATGAATGGGACTTGATTTTCGTCGGTTGTGACAATGGATGAGACGTGGATGCCATTTTTCAATCCAGAAACAAAGCACCAGTCACCTCAATGGAAGCACACAGATTCACCGCCACCAAAAAAATTTCGGGTAATGCCAGTGCTGAAAAAATGATGGTGTCCATGTTCTGGGACAGCGAGGGCGTAATCCTTACCCATTGCGTTCCAAAGGGCACTACGGTAACAGGTGCATCCTACGAAAATGTTTTGAAGAACAAATTCCTTCCTGCACTGCAACAAAAGCGTCCGGGAAGGGCTGCGCGTGTGCTGTTTCACCAAGACAACGCACCTGCACATCGAGCTAACGTTACGCAACAGTTTCTTCGTAATAACAACTTTGAAGTGATTCCTCTTGCTCCCTACTCACCAGACCTGGCTCCTAGTGACTTTTGGCTTTTTCCAACAATGAAAGACACTCTCCGTGACCGCACATTCACCAGCCGTGCTGCTATTGCCTCAGCGATTTTCCCGTGGTCAAAACAGACACCTAAAGAAGCCTTCGCCGCTGCCATGGAATCATGGCGTCAGCGTTGTGAAAAATGTGTACGTCTGCAGGGCGATTACGTCGAGAAGTAACGCCAGTTTCATCGATTTCGGGTGAGTAGTTAATTAGAAAAAAAATCGGAGGCCTTAGAACTTGAATGCACCTCGTAAATTTGTAACCTAGTTAACTTTTATGGCAAATTATATAGTTAAGATTTCTGTAAATATCTCTTTCTGTCGAGTCAGCATCATTCTGTTTGCAAGGTCATTCATGATATTGAGGCTTCAAGATTGTAAACCACAGGCATTTCGGGTGATTGCTTAAATTTATGTCAGGCCGAAGTACAGTGGCCTGGTGAAAGGTTTTGCGAATGAAAATTTAATGTTTATACTGTACCTATGAATCTTGATTTTGATGTTTTTAATTAGTCGCATTATGTAGTTTAGAGATTTGTGAGACAAATTCTAAATTAATTGATGGCATAAAGCAACCGTCTTTAATTGATCAATTGTTTAACTGAATTGGTTGTTTCCTGGATGGTTCTAATAAATATACGTGGCGTATAAAATTAAACCGTGAATGTTGTTCAACAACCTTGGGGTCAATCCCTTCCACGAAAGTGATTTTCTAGAAATTCCTTGCAACGTCATGTGCCATTCCACTTTCCTTCATTAACGTCATAATGTTTGAGCTCAGATTAAGTTCGAGGATGCTGCAACGGACAGACCCTCTCAGTGTCATACTTCATCATTTTCGTAAATAGGAGTGAACTATTTCCGTGGCACATTCAGTGTAAACTCTGACTAGGATTCCTTCAGCCCCTGATGCCTTCTTCGCTTTGAGTAACCTTTATTATTTGTCAGTATCGAAGGTTCCAATTTCGAAATCTTACATTTATAACAGAGGGTGGCATTGTAAAGCTCGTACAGTAGTATCCTCTTCCACGAGTGCATTTTGCAATGCAGAATTTACATTTTAGGTTTCTGTTTGCTGTCTTCATTTTCATCACCAAACAGATCTATCCAGATAACTGTTTCCGACATCGTTCAACTATAAACACATTTTTTTCTGCGTTTGTGTGATCTGATCTAGTTGTTACGAATTCGTACCTTCAATGAGTTGTTAGTGATTGTCTCAGTTAGCCCAAACACAAATACTCTCCTCCTTTTCTTAATAATTCTCTTTGTCTTTGGCGACCATTCTTCCTGTACTGGCATCAAAGTCGCTCTCAGAGAGATCGTGTCTGTTTGTAAGTAGGAGATCTAAATTATTTCTTTCGCATGTGGGTTGTCGGCCTACTTGCTCAAGGTATGTAGTTGTTACACATTGTTCTCCGAAAGACTGTTTTTCCTCGCATTCATTACACTTCTAAAATAATCGCAGCCCACAATGCATACTTCAGTGCTTTCACTTTTGCTGAAGACAAGTGATTGTACTGGCTGATCTGGAGCAATCATTTAGAAATTAGATTACCTCTTCTGAAAAATGGGGTTTGAACAGGACAATTCAAATTTAAGTTTTTCTTCATTTCTCTAAATCGCTTGTGGCGAACGATTTTCTATTTGCCTCCGTAATACTGGAGTGTTGATGAATTCTGTCGGTAACATACCTGACAGCATACCTCTGAATTACATCGATGTCTTTCTTTAAACCCAAGTAGTGGCGATCCCAAACACTCAAACAGTACTCAATAATGGGTCGTACAAATGTTCCGGACGCGGTCTCCTTTACAGACGAAACGCACTTTCCTAGAAATGTGTCCCAACAAACCGAAGTCGACCATACGTCTTCCCTACAACCGACCTTACGTGTTCGTTCCCTTTCACATCGGTTTGCAAAGTTACGCCTAAATATTTAATCGATGCGATTGTGTCAAACTGCACACCACTAGTACTGCATTTCGGACACTAACGACTGTTTTTGCTACTCGTTTGCGATAAATTACATCTTTACGGATTTAGAGCAAGCTGACATTCATTTCACGTAATAGGAATTCAGCCAAGTCATCCTGCCCACATTATCAGGCCTCAGCCATGATAACGCCCACAGTGACTTTTTTCCGTCCTCTAGAACGGAAACGAACCTGAAAGAGAAACATTTGTCACTTTATAAAAAAGCTGCAACAATAATCGCTCGATGTACCACGCGACTCCGGAACCGCGGGACTGCTACGGTCGCAGGTTCGAATCCTGCCTCGGGCATGGATGTGTGTGATGTCCTTTGGTTAGTTAGGTTTAAGTAGTTCTAATTTCTAGGGGACTGATGACCACAGAAGTTAAGTCCCATAGTGCTCAGAGCAATTTGAAAATTTGTACCACGCGATGTTACTGTGGACAAGATTAAAAACTGATTCCATCCGTGAGTGAATAGCAAGGACAACTGTATCACGTCTGATAAATATTTTTTTGAAGACACAGCAACTCTGTATAATTCTGTGAAATACAAAATGTATAGCTGATTAATTCTAGGAACTTTTAAGTTTTTCCTTTTGTGCAACCTGTTTTTTTCTACAAACATTTCTCATTCAGTTTCTGTTAACCTAGATGAGTACGTTCTTGCCCGTTTATTTATAGCACAATTATTTTTCAGTTTAGCGTTTTTGTATTTCTTTTCCGATTCATAAAGCCCTTATATGTTTTGCTGCCATAAGCGTCGCTGTAACTTCTGTCTGCATTACGTGTATAACTGGTAGCTCCAGAAATCGATTTTTTTGCATTTAACCGTGATTAATATCACGAAGTAGTGGCTTTTCATTACATCAGAAGCTTTGTGGGACGACTTGAAGACAGTAACACGCCGTTACTGCTAAGAGGCAAGTGATATATTTACGAAGAATTAGAATACCCTTGAAAGTGAAAGCAATAAGTAAAACTGTCATGCCGAGAAAAAGGCGTGTTTGGACTGTAAACTGGGAAATAATGTTACATGGGGAACTTGTCAGCAATATATTTTACTATAATATTCACTTGCGAAATTGATGTAGTCATGATGACACGATGTCCAAAATTGGATGATGCAAAATTATGTGAAACACAAAACTGTAGGTAT
Organism: Schistocerca cancellata; assembly: GCF_023864275.1. Taxonomy (NCBI): domain Eukaryota; kingdom Metazoa; phylum Arthropoda; class Insecta; order Orthoptera; family Acrididae; genus Schistocerca; species Schistocerca cancellata. The sequence continues at coordinate 93,844,341 of NC_064628.1, read as the reverse complement.
CCCTGTTTTGACCTCTGGCGATTACACGAGCCATGCTGACGTGCTTCCCGGTTATTTTAAAATTCAAATTTCTCAAAGAGAGGAACAGTAATTTAGTTTCAGGTATGCCGCTTAGTTGCGTGGTAGGCGGAAATTCTTAACGTTCCATCGACTCCCGTTTAATTTTTTTGTTATCCTCACGATTTACCTCGCAGAACCGATTCATAAATCGCAGTTAATGAAACCCGGGCACCGAAGACACTAAATGGGTTTTGCAGATATTAATAAAAAAGTTACGAAAAAACATATTGATACAACGTCCATCTTCCGTTATAGCGTTTCAGTTACGACGTTAGGCTTAATATATAACCACGGGATTACGTCGCTAACTAAATATGATAATCGTGTAAGATTCTGGACCAAGATATATGTATAAACTATAGCAGGATGTCATCATTTTTCTTACAAAAAGAAGTTAACAGCAACACTGCAACTCTGTAGTCGAGAAATACGTATTAAGTTCAATAAATGAGCAAAGCGCTGAATTATTACACGACGTTTGGCCCCTACGTATAGCTTCTCAATGCTAAGAGTACGATGCTTTATTTCAATTACCATTATAAGGAATGGTTCTTATTCTTTGCGGTTCACATTACCCTTTTTCAAAGCGATGTGCCACAATGAAAATACGAATATGCTTATAAGGTGAATTGGAATTTATGTTCAGTACCTAAATAACACAGGAAGCGTGATCAAAACATGAGAATAAATACATGTTGTCATCTTTGATTTTAGGCCTCTTTTTTCGCAGTTCCAGTTATACAAGTTATATAGGTCAATACCGTCTTTTTCGAGTGGAGTAGAAGTATTTTTAGACCATATGCGTTTAGCTTTATTTTAAAGGATCTTCAGAGGTCACTGTAACAGTATGGTTTTTCTTGCAGTTTTAACTTACTATTATTAAACAGTATTACATTATTATCTTTAGTAACGATTTTTTTGTTTCTTACTTCCTTCTAAACGTTCTTTTAGAGTCGGTGCTAGTGTTTTATACACAGCACATGAATTGACATGAAATACGTTTACTTTTTATGCGGTGTAGGTCCCATCTCGCCATCTCGTGTGTTTTGTTTTGATAACGCGGGGTGATAGCGTCTTTCGTTTTGTTTTGGTGGTTATGTAAGCGTCTGTCTTTGCACTGTCTCTCTCTCTCTCTCTCTCTGTGTGTGTGTGTGTGTGTGTGTGTGTGTGTGTGTGCGTGCGTGTGCGAGCCCGTATATGTTTAAGGGGTACGTGGTGATTAATAATAATCGTACAAATTACTGGTATATTATGTCTTAGATGTGAATGCGTGTGTGAATACCTAAGTTTCAAAGATCGTTTTAATTACGCTCTCACATCATTTGGCTTGATATTGAGCAGTCCGTTATGGACTGGTGTCTCGAAACTGTGTATGGAACACCTTCAGGGGGGAACACTCCGTGATTCAGGTCTAAAAATATCGATTTTCGGTTTTCACAATATTTCGATAGATTAAAGTTTTATTTAAGTACTCTGAAAAGGATTTTGTTGAAAAAAATTGTTTTCAAGCATTTAGAGAGCATTTTCCTACCACGTGTGTTTATGTGCCACGCCCACTTTTCTGTCACCCGCTGTCAACCCACCCACTGTCAACTGTAAGTCATATGGAGATGCCATTATTAGCAAAATAGAATGTGTAGTCCATGTTCAAAAACGTTTGGAAACAAGACTGAGAAAACCAACTGTTGATATGAGAAGCAAAAAATTAGAAGATGGAAAATTATTGACCGGACAGGGTGAGTTAACTAAAACTGAAATAGAAAACTTGCAGGTATACTATGGGCAGGCATGAAGAGAGATGTTTGGGCCATATTCTTCCATAAGTCCTCTACTGATGATAGGCCATGTCATGGATTGTGTCCATCAGTAGAAAATTCGTGGTTAAAATACAATAGGGTTCAGGCAACTGGAGAATTTTATTCTCACCGGCATTCTCTTCCTGCTGTTGTTATCACAGCAATTAAACCTATTTTCAAAGTATTGGCTCATGCTGACCTTCTAAGGAAATGTCTGCATGGGCAGACACAGAACCCAAATGAATGTTTCAACAGCATTATTTGGAATCGCCTTCCTAAAACTGTATTTGTAGGCATGCATACAATGAAACTAGGAGTTCATGATGTTGTTTTCACATTCAATTGTGGTAATATTAGAAAGTGTAGGGTTCTGAAAAAGCTGGGGATTAATCCTGGTGAAAATATGATTTCTGGGCTGCAACATTGCGATAAAATGAGGGTAGGCGACGCAGACAGGTCTGGATCTAATATGGCCAAGAAGGCAAGACAAACATCCAGGAAGGTGAAAAAGAAGCTGGAAGACCTGCTAGAGGCCAAAGGAGGGCCATCATATGCAGCGGGACAGTTTTAATTAACTGTAAGTAACGAATTTCAAAAGTTTTTTCTATAAAGTCAATTTCCCGGAAACTAAAATTTTCAGTACATATGCCCCATTATATCAGAAACTATCATAGATACATGAATAAAATTTTCAGAGACTCTGCATAACATAAAAAGCCACCTCTGTTACTACATTCATCAATATTCCCCTATTAGGAAGTTCACAAAAAAAGTCCTGCAGAAAAAACCTAATATTTTTTGTTAATAAATTTAAAAAGTGTTTCTTAAAAACTATATAACGGATAAAGTAGATTTTAGTACAGTTGACTCTATTAGCATCACGTAACATACAGTAAAAATATTAAGGTCCTGCATCAAATAGTTTTTTCAGAAATGGGTCAAATACTTGCCTAAAGTAACATAGGTTAGATAGGCAGGATGTGGTACCCTTAAAGCAAAGGCAGTAGAACCCGCGAAGTTCAAACCAAAGTATTACTATCAGTACGTGAACGACATGGTTTTGGTTTGACCAAATGGAACGAAAAATCTTAAAGAAGTCCTCGAACTTTTATATTCTATCAATACTAACACAGAATTCACGATTTACGGGGCCAGCTAATTTCTTCGATTTTTTTTAGCTAAGAGGGGAGTGTATGGTTTCCTGGGTCACAACGTATGCAGAAAACCAGAGCACACTGACATCTGTCTCCACTCTTCGAGCTGTCACGGTCCGTCACAACGAAATTCTATACGAAAGACTCTACAAGACTCTAGTCAATACGGCGCGAAGACTTTCGGACAAGGAGAACCTGAACGAAGAGTAGTATTCCGAAGGTATGGACTCTCAGATCGTCAGACTGAGCGGGCGTTGCTGACAAAATCAAGAAAACCTGAGAAAGAAATTAAAACTGAGATACAGAACCGAAGACTCATTTATCTACCTTATCCTGGCCCAATACCGGAAAGAATGATAAACTCTTACAGAAATATAGCATCCGGTGAATTTCGACATCGCAAAAAAAAAACTTCTTTGGAATGTTAAAGATGATCTAGGTCTCCAAAACCGGTATATGTACCCCATTCAATGGGCATGTGACGTGTCTTAAGTGGGCACGTATTTAGCAGGATCGAAGAGAGAAGCAAGGAGCATCAGCAACATACCCGACTCAAATAACCAAGCAATTTAGGTCTTGGCGACCGCTGTCTCGAACGTAATCATAAAATGCATTACATTGACAATGAGACCAATGTCCTGGTACAGAAACCAAGATTCTGGGAAAGCCTAATTGAGGACTCTATCAAAATAGAGATACTGGAAAACCCCAAATTTTTGGGTGTTCACATTGATGACTACTTGAACTGGAAGAAGTGTGTTACTGAGCTTCTCAAACAACTAAATTCAGCTTCTTTCGCTCTTCGTATAATCGCTAGTCTTGGTAATAAACAGATCAGCCTCCTAACGTACTTTGCATATTTCCACTCAATAATGTCTTATGGAAGACTTTTTTGGGGTAACTCACCGCATAGACATAAAGTATTGATTGCACAAACAGAGCAGTGAGAATAATTAGTGGTGTTCACCCAAGGACGTCATGTAGGCACCTTTTCAAGGAGTTAGGTATTTTAACTGCACCATCAGAGTACATATATCAGCTAATGAAATTCGTTACAAATAATCGCTCTCAATTCGCGAAGAACAGTGATGTCCATACATACGAGGGAGAAATGACCTTTCCTATCCGTTATTGAAGCTGTCAGTTGCTCAAAAAGGAGTACATTATTCAGCATCAAAAACCTTTGATCATTTGCCCAACAGCATAAAGTGTCTGGCACGCAGCAGATCAAGTTTTAAATCTAGCTTAAAATCATTTCTTTTGGACAACTCCTGCTACACCATGGACGAGTTTCTATTTCAGAAATGGTAAAATAAACAATGTACCTCTAAATGTAGTTGCACGTGTAGAACTAAAAATTTCTGTAATTTTAATATTAGCACTATTCATGTGTGTGTATATACACTCCTGGAAATTGAAATAAGAACACCGTGAATTCATTGTCCCAGGAAGGGGAAACTTTATTGACACATTCCTGGGGTCAGATACATCACATGATCACACTGACAGAACCACAGGCACATAGACACAGGCAACAGAGCATGCACAATGTCGGCACTAGTACAGTGTATATCCACCTTTCGCAGCAATGCAGGCTGCTATTCTCCCATGGAGACGATCGTAGAGATGCTGGATGTAGTCCTGTGGAACGGCTTGCCATGCCATTTCCATCTGGCGCCTCAGGTGGACCAGCGTTCGTGCTGGACGTGCAGACCGCATGAGACGACGCTTCATCCAGTCCCAAACATGCTCAATGGGGGACAGATCCGGAGATCTTGCTGGCCAGGGTAGTTGACTTACACCTTCTAGAGCACGTTGGGTGGCACGGGATACATGCGGACGTGCATTGTCCTGTTGGAACAGCAAGTTCCCTTGCCGGTCTAGGAATGGTAGAACGACGGGTTCGATGACGGTTTGGATGTACCGTGCACTATTCAGTGTCCCCTCGACGATCACCAGTGGTGTACGGCCAGTGTAGGAGATCGCTCCCCACACCATGATGCCGGGTGTTGGCCCTGTGTGCCTCGGTCGTATGCAGTCCTGATTGTGGCGCTCACCTGCACGGCGCCAAACACGCATACGACCATCATTGGCACCAAGGCAGAAGCGACTCTCATCGCTGAAGACGACACGTCTCCATTCGTCTCTCCATTCACGCCTGTCGCGACACCACTGGAGGCGGGCTGCACGATGTTGGGGCGTGAGCGGAAGACGGCCTAACGGTGTGCGGGACCGTAGCCCAGCTTCATGGAGACGGTTGCGAATGGTCCTCGCCGATACCCCTGGAGCAACAGTGTCCCTAATTTGCTGGGAAGTGGCGGTGCGGTCCCCTACGGCACTGCGTAGGATCCTACGGTCTTGGCGTGCATCCGTGCGTCGCTGCGGTCCGGTCCCAGGTCGACGGGCACGTGCACCTTCCGCCGACCACTGGCGACAACATCGATGTACTGTGGAGACCTCACGCCCCACGTGTTGAGCAATTCGGCGGTACGTCCACCCGGCCTCCCGCATGCCCACTATACGCCCTCGCTCAAAGTCCGTCAACTGCACATACGGTTCACGTCCACGCTGTCGCGGCATGCTACCAGTGTTAAAGACTGCGATGGAGCTCCGTATGCCACGGCAAACTGGCTGACACTGACGGCGGCGGTGCACAAATGCTGCGCAGCTAGCGCCATTCGACGGCCAACACCGCGGTTCCTGGTGTGTCCGCTGTGCCGTGCGTGTGATCATTGCTTGTACAGCCCTCTCGCAGTGTCCGGAGCAAGTATGGTGGGTCTGACACACCGGTGTCAATGTGTTCTTTTTTCCATTTCCAGGAGTGTAAATATCTTGTAATCTGACTTGTTCCACATCATATCGATAAAATAGTCGGGAAAATGATCTACAGAACATGACATAACTAAATTAAACTAGTAAAGAGGGACGGACGTTTTAATTTAAACAAGGTTAAGATCTGACACTCAATTTATAAACATGTTGTCTCGTTTATTTTACGAACCCTTTCTACTGCAGTCACAGTTAACTTGTTAATATAAACCACTGCTGGAATGTCAGTGCGGGGATCTGAAAAACAAAAGAGCGTCAAAGGGCGTAATGGACGTCGGGACTCGAGCTGACAAACTGCGGCGCACGACCATCAATAGTCCACAGTCTGAATGAAGTCCAAGCAGCGACTAGATGCAACATGTACACTCGCTTCAGCTGGAGAAGACGACTGGGTAGATAGTCAAAATACTGTGCAGACAATGGAAGCAACAACTCGGCTGAACACCCAGAAGTATAGCTTAATTGGTATTTGCTTTGCAGTTGCCTCAGGGAGAAGTTCATTTTAGTGTATCTCTGTATTATATCCCTTATGAAGTTTATGAAGTGCATTAGCTTCATGTAACTGGAATGTAGTAATTGTTCCTGATATCTGTGTGAAGATGCAACCACGATGGATGGCTTTTATAAGTGGGGATCAAAAAATTTCCGTTAGAGGTCGTTGCTGCAGCGTATATGCAACGTAACGCGACTCCTATGCAGGTATATAAGGCCTACATGTAGGCGAGGGTTTCGTGCGTCATTCGTGTATTTCCGATGGGAGTGCGGTAAATGCGGGAACGTGAGTTATGGCGACGTTATTACCAAATGCGTCCAAACAGGACAACGCTTTGTTATTGTTTTCTTGGCTGCGAATGGAGAAGCACCAGTAGGTATCCATCGAGGAATGAAGGATGTGTATGAGGCAGGCGAAACGTCCAGGAAAACAGCGACAAGGGGTGCTGCTTCATCATGATAAATCATGTGATGCTATTGCAAATGCCGTAACGCAGAAGTCACGCCAGTTCGAGTGGGAGACATTCGAGAAACCGCCATATAGTCCTGATATCTGCCCATATTACGAGGGCAGTTCAATAAGTAATGCAACACATTTCTTTTCTGAAACAGGGGTTGTTTTATTCAGCATTGAAATAAACTAGGTTATTCCCCAATCTTTTAGCTACACACCATTATTTTTCAACGTAATCTCCATTCAATGCTACGGCCTTACGCCACCTTGAAATGAGGGCCTGTATGCCTGCACGGTACCATTCCACTGGTCGATGTCGGAGCCAACGTCGTACTGCATCAATAACTTCTTCATCATCCGCGTGGTGCCTCCCACAGATTGCGTCCTTCATTGGGCCAAACATATGGAAATCCGACAGTGCGAGATCGAGGCTGTAGGGTGCATGAGGAAGAACAGTCCACTGAAGTTTTGTGAGCTCCTCTCGGGTGCGAAGACTTGTGTGATGTCTTGCGTTGTCATGAAGAAGGAGAAGTTCGTTCAGATTTTTGTGCCTACGAACACGCTGAAGTCGTTTCTTCAATTTCTGAAGAGTAGCACAGTACACTTCAGAGTTGATCGTTTGATCATGGGGAAGGACATCGAACAGAATAATCCCTTCAGCGTCCCAGAAGACTGTAACCATGACTTTACCGGCTGAGGGTATGGCTTTAAACTTTTTCTTGGTAGGGGAGTGGGTGTGGCGCCACTCCATTGATTGCCGTTTTGTTTCAGGTTCGAAGTGATGAACCCATGTTTCATCGCCTGTAACAATGTTTGACAAGAAATTGTCACCCTCAGACACATGACGAGCAAGCAATTCCGCACAGATGGTTCTCCTTTGCTCTTTATGGTGTTCGGTTAGACAACGAGGGACCCAGCGGGAACAAACCTTTGAATATTCCAACTGGTGAACAATTGTGACAGCACTACCAACAAAGATGTCAAGTTGAGCACTGAGTTGTTTGATGGTGATCCGTCGATCATCTCGAACGAGTGTGTTCGCGCGCTCCGCCATTGCAGGAGTCACAGCTGTGCACGGCCGGGCCGCACGCGGGAGATCAGACAGTCTAGCTTGACCTTGCGGCGATGATGACACACGCTTTGCCCAACGACTCACCGTGCTTTTGTCCACTGCCAGATCACCGTAGACATTCTGCAAGCGCCTATGAATATCTGAGATGCCCTGGTTTTCCGCCAAAAGAAACTCGATCACTGCCCGTTGTTTCCAACGCACATCCGTTACAGACGCCATTTTAACAGCTCCGTACAGCGCTGCCACCTGTCGGAAGTCAATGAAACTATACGAGACGAAGCGGGAATGTTTGAAAATATTCCACAAGAAATTTCCGGTTTTTTCAACCAAACTTGGCCGAGAAAAAAAATGTGTTGCATTACTTATTGAACTGCCCTCGTATAATCACACCTTCGGTCCCTTAAAAATGGCCTCGAAGGATCCATGATTCATGTCGGATGAGGACGTGTAGCAGACAGTTACGAAACTCTTCCTGCTGGAGGCAGTTACGGAGTTCCTCTCGCAGCAGGGCACAGTGTTCCGCCAAACGGTTATCTTCAACCTGGTGCATCGGTGAAACGATTGTCTCAATACTCACGGCGATTTTGCCTGATTCGCGTACCAAATGGTTCAAATGGATCTGAGCACTATGGGACGTAACTTCTGAGGTCATCAGTCCCCTAGAACTTAGAACTACTTAAACCTAACTAACCTAAGGACATCACACACATCCATGCCCGAGGCAGGATTCGAACCTGCGACCGTAGCGGTCGCATAGCAATTGTGGACTGTACGGCATTCGAACAGAAAGTTTCTGATCGTACCTTATACGTTATTGAGGAACCTCGCGCCTTTTGCATCTCAGCGTTGATATGATGATGTCATGTCGTCCAGTGATCACTGGTCATGGTGGCTCCGACCGATTGTCGTGACGCATTAGGGCTATTCATACAGTCTAAATTATCATCAGGAACATATGAAGTTACGTAACTGATTTTTTGTTTATCTGGGCGTACATTATACAATTCTGGTTGACATTTAACTCTCCGCGCCACAGTATCGTAACAAGTCGCTACAGGAGCCCCGTGATAAAATGGAATATCGTGGAATAATTCGTTTTCTGCTTTTGAAGAGGGCAACACATGAAACAGTGGTTGGGCGGTGCGGGAGCTTCCAGTGTTGCCAACCAAGTCTGACAGATGAAGGGCGAAGTGGCAGATCACCCCTCCATCGACAACAGTGAACTGCAAGGGAATTGGTGGCCGTGGAGCTTCAAGAATGACATATCACAACCGATATAATGGTAGAGGAAGTGTAAAAAATCAGTTATGCTTCCGACCCTTTGCGAATACGCGTGATCGTGTCTTACTGTATCTTTGCTTAACTTTTAAGACACTGTTTATGTTCCGTGCTCACAGGGGGCAGCCGGCGCTACGCCGACTTAAGTGAATCGGTCGCACCTGAGTGGTGGGCTTGAGTTAATTGGGACATTTTCACCGGTGATGGGTTGGAGGTGCTTCGCTATACACTATGCCACGTTGTGGCCGAGTGAGAAACATCTACTCGGCGCCTTCTACTTCCTGCCCGCTACCTGTGCGCTAACCTCAAGAAGCGCCGTAAGAAGGAAGTTTGCCTAAGTGGATGAAGTTTAGCACACCATATCGAGGGTTATGAAACTGCCGCTCCTGCACGATCACAGTAAAAATTCTTTGGCAACAAATGTATGCTAAAGTGTCACCGTAAAATTGGTACTAAACATTCTTGCCATAGTTAAAATGTCATACGTCCGGTTATAAATAACTTTTACAATGAGTGGTGCCACTCACTTCATCTCCCTCTGGGTGGAATGATAATGTGTCAGTACTATTAAATGTTTTTTATTACCTCAGCTGGGGACCTTTTATAATCATTGTTTGCGTTTCTTAAGTTGTATGGTAATCTCGGGAGTGCCAAAGTGGAATACAGCTATCGCAGAGCTTGACGACAATTACGTCTTATTAATAACTTGTTGCACCAACGGGCTTGCCGCAGAGATGACACCGGTTCCCGTCAGATCATCGAAGTTAAGCGATGTTAGGCTGGGCTAGCACTTGGATGGGTGACCATCCGGACTGCCGAGCGTTGCTGGCAAGCGGGTTTGCACTCAGCCCTTGTGAGGCAAACTGAGGAGCTACTTGATTGGGAAGTAGCGGCTCCGGTCTGGGAAACTGAGAGAGGTGTGCTCACCACATGCCCCTCCACATCCGCATCAGGTGACGCCTGTGGGCTCAGGATGACACGGCGGCCGGTCGGTACCGTTGGGCCTCCATCGCCTGTTCGGGCGGAGTTTTAGAGTCTTGCTGTAACCTTCAAATGTCACAAGGTCTTGTTTAAACTGCTGTTTTAGCGACATGAATCCTCCTCTTTAATTGTCATTCTTTCTCTGTGTTACAGTTCTGCAGTATTCATCCTAATTGTTATTACTATTCCAAGGCTGCAGTGGCGTTATTCCAATACCAGTGAACCAGAAGTACGTCTCATTGGCTTTACGTAAACATTGTTTCAAAAATTGTGTGTGAAAGGCTTTATTCTTATTGTCACAGGGATTGTTTAACTATTGAGTTTAGTAAATATTATTTTATGATTAAACGCTGAGATATACTTTTGAAGAAATTGTATGTTCGATATTTTGGTAGAAGACTAAGCTAAATAATACTCTGGTCACAATTATTCCTGGCACCTTACCACTTACCTGCCTCCTATCTATCCGTATCAGTTTACAACATCTTGCAGGATGTTTGAACATGATAAAAGGCAACGCCCCGCCGGGTTTTCCGACTGCTCAAATTCATTCATGAAGTTTACCGAACTGCAGCCGTGACTGTCCAATTTTGATGATTTCTTAATCTGGCTAACTACCAAGGAGGATGCTTGGTGTATCACTACCACCCCGAAACAAAGGAGCAAAGTAAGTAGAGGAAAAAGGTAAGATTACCACTGCCAAAAAAAGGCGAAGATCCAGTCATCAGTGGGCAAGGTGAAGCTGAGTGCTTCTATGACTGCAGAGGTGTGGTACTCAAATGTCATGTCAATAAGTGACAAACTATCACAGGAGCATACATGTACGAGGGCAGTTCAATAAGTAATGCAACACATTTTTTTTCTGAAACAGGGGTTGTTTTATTCAGCATTGAAATACACCAGGTTATTCCCCAATCTTTTAGCTACACAACACTATTTTTCAACGTAATCTCCATTCAATGCTACGGCCTTACGCCACCTTGAAATGAGGGCCTGTATGCCTGCACGGTACCATTCCACTGGTCGATGTCGGAGCCAACGTCGTACTGCATCAATAACTTCTTCATCATCCGCGTAGTGCCTCCCACGGATTGCGTCCTTCATTGGGCCAAACATATAGAAATCCGACGGTGCGAGATCGGGGCTGTAGGGTGCATGAGGAAGAACAGTCCACTGAAGTTTTGTGAGCTCCTCTTGGGTGCGAAGACTTGTGTGAGGTCTTGCGTTGTCATGAAGAAGGAGAAGTTCGTTCAGGTTTTTGTGCCTACGAACACGCTGAAGTCGTTTATTCAATTTCTGAAGAGTAGCACAATACACTTCAGAGTTGATCGTTTGACCATGGGGAAGGATATCGAATAGAATAACCCCTTCAGCGTCCCAGAAGACTCTAACCATGACTTTACCGGCTGAGGGTATGGCTTTAAACTTTTTCTTGGTAGGGGAGTGGGTGTGGCGCCACTCCATTGATTGCCGTTTTTTTTCAGGTTCGAAGTGATGAACCCATGTTTCATCGCCTGTAACAATCTTTGACAAGAAATTGTCACCCTCAGCCACATGACGAGCAAGCAATTCCGCATAGATGGTTCTCCTTTGCTCTTTATGGTGTTCGGTTAGACAACGAGGGACCCAGCGGGAACAAACCTTTGAATATCCCAACTGGTGAACAATTGTGACAGCACTACCAACAGAGATGTCAAGTTGAGCACTGAGTTGTTTGATGGTGATCCGTCGATCATCTCGAACGAGTGTGTTCGCACGCTCCGCCATTGCAGGAGTCACAGCTGTGCACGGCCGGCCCGCACGCGGGAGATCAGACAGTCGTGCTTGACCTTGCGGCGATGATGACACACGCTTCGCCCAACGACTCACCGTGCTTTTGTCCACTGCCAGATCACCGTAGACATTCTGCAAGCGCCTATGAATATCTGAGATGCCCTGGTTTTCCGCCAAAAGAAACTCGATCACTGCCCGTTGTTTGCAACGCACATCCGTTACAGACGCCATTTTAACAGCTCCGTACAGCGCTGCCACCTGTCGGAAGTCAATGAAACTATAAGAGACGAAGCGGGAATGTTTGAAAATATTCCACAAGAAGTTTCCGGTTTTTTCAACCAAACTTGGCCGAGAAAAAAAATGTGTTGCATTACTTATTGAACTGCCCTCGTAAATCACCTGATACGGCAACGGGAGGCTCTGAAAACGAAACTTCGCGAAAAGCTGTCCAGGAGGGGGATGAGGGAGGTGGGATTGGCGGAAGGGGGGGGGTTTCTACTCCACGACAACGCCACAGTTTATTGTATGATTGCCGATCAATCACTGGAAACAGTCACATCCACTAAATACACAAATACACTGTAAGACAAACAAAAAACAACACACCACGAGGGAATTCTCTGGATGGGATGATAGATTTGATATACACGTACACACAAATGAATGTGTGCCATAAAAAAAATGAATGAGTTTTTCAAGGGAAAGAGCTTCACAAATTGAGCAAGTCAATAACACATTAGTCCACCTCTGGCCCCTATGCAAGCAGTTATTCGGCTTTGCATTGATTGACAGAGCTGTTGGATGTCCTCCTAAAGAACGTCGTATAAAATTCTGTCCAACCGAAGCGCTAGATGGTCAAAATCCCGAGATGTTGGAGGGCGCTGCTCCAAATGTTCTCAACTGGGGAGAGATCTGGCGGCCTTGGTGATGCTTTAGCAAGCACGAAGACAAACAATAGAAACACCCGTCGTGTATGGATTATCTTGCTGAAATGTAAGCTCAGGATTGCTTGCGATGAAGGGCAAGAGAAAGGGGCACGGAATATCACCGCCTTAATACTGAGCAATAAGGCTGCCGCGGGTGACAACCAAAGGGGTCTTCTTATGAAGAGCATTAGTGCCCCAGCGCCCCCCCCCCCCCCCCCCAGAACATCACTCCTTGTGCTCGGGCCGTACGGCGGTCGACAGTCAGGTAGTTTAGTTTAGTTCAGTTATGCCATGTTCTGTAGATCATTTGCACACTTATTTTATCGATATGATGTGGAACAAGTCAGATTACAAGATATACACTCCTGGAAATTGAAATAAGAACACCGTGAATTCATTGTCCCAGGAAGGGGAAACTTTATTGACACATTCCTGGGGTCAGATACATCACATGATCACACTGACAGAACCACAGGCACATAGACACAGGCAACAGAGCAAGCACAATGTCGGCACTAGTACAGTGTATATCCACCTTTCGCAGCAATGCAGGCTGCTATTCCCCCATGGAGACGATCGTAGAGATGCTGCATGTAGTCCTGTGGAACGGCTTGCCATGCCATTTCCACCTGGCGCCTCAGTTGGACCAGCGTTCGTGCTGGACGTGCAGACCGCGTGAGACGACGCTTCATCCAGTCCCAAACATGCTCAATGGGGGACAGATCCGGAGATCTTGCTGGCCAGGGTAGTTGACTTACACCTTCTAGAGCACGTTGGGTGGCACGGGATACATGCGGACGTGCATTGTCCTGTTGGAACAGCAACTTCCCTTGCCGGTCTAGGAATGGTAGAACGATGGGTTCGATGACGGTTTGGATGTACCGTGCACTATTCAGTGTCCCCTCGACGATCACCAGTGGTGTACGGCCAGTGTAGGAGATCGCTCCCCACACCATGATGCCGGGTGTTGGCCCTGTGTACCTCGGTCGTATGCAGTCCTGATTGTGGCGCTCACCTGCACTGCGCCAAACACGCATACGACCATCATTGGCACCAAGGCAGAAACGACTCTCATCGCTGAAGACGACACGTCTCCATTCGTCCCTCCATTCACGCCTGTCGCGACACCACTGGAGGCGGGCTGCACGATGTTGGGGCGTGAGCGGAAGACGGCCTAACGGTGTGCGGGACCGTAGCCCAGCTTCATGGAGACGGTTGCGAATGGTCCTCGCCGATACCCCAGGAGCAACAGTGTCCCTAATTTGCTGGGAAGTGGCGGTGCGGTCCCCTACGGCACTGCGTAGGATCCTACGGTCTTGGCGTGCATCCGTGCGTCGCTGCGGTCCAGTCCCAGGTCGACGGGCACGTGCACCTTCCGCCGACCACTGGCGACAACATCGATGTACTGTGGAGACCTCACGCCCCACGTGTTGAGCAATTCGGCGGTACGTCCACCCGGCCTCCCGCATGCCCACTATACGCCCTCGCTCAAAGTCCGTCAACTGCACATACGGTTCACGTCCACGCTGTCGCGGCATGCTACCAGTGTTAAAGACTGCGATGGAGCTCCGTATGCCACGGCAAACTGGCTGACACTGACGGCGGCGGTGCACAAATGCTGCGCAGCTAGCGCCATTCGACGGCCAACACCGCGGTTCCTGGTGTGTCCGCTGTGCCGTGCGTGTGATCATTGCTTGTACAGCCCTCTCGCAGTGTCCGGAGCAAGTATGGTGGGTCTGACACACCGGTGTCAATGTGTTCTTTTTTCCATTTCCAGGAGTGTATATACACATGTATAGTGCTAATATTAATATTACTGAAATTTTTAGTTCTACGCATGCAGCTACATTTAGAGGTACAATTTTTTTTTAATCAGCTCTGAAACAGAAACTCGTTCATGGAATAGAAGGAGTTGTCCAAAAGAAATGATTTTAAGCTAGATTTAAAACTTGATCTGCTACCTGCCAGGCAGTTTATGCCGTTGGGCAAATGATCAAAGATTTTTGTTGCTGAATAATGTACTCCTTTTTGAGCAACTGACAGCTTCAATAACGGATAGGGAAGGACATTTTTCCCTCTAGTGTTGTATGTACGAACATCACTGTTCTTCGCGAATTGAGATGGATTATTTATAACGAATTTCATTAGCTAATATATGTACTCTGATGGTGCAGTTAAAATACCTAACTCTTCGAATAGGCGCCTGCATGACGTTCTGGTGTGAACACCACATTCTTACTGCTCTCTTTTGTGCAATCAATACTTTATGTTTAAGTGTCGAGTTGCCCCAGAAAACTATTCCATAAGACATTATTGAGTGGAAATATGCCAAGTACATTAGGAGGCTGATCTGTTTATTACCAAGACTAGCGATTATACGAAGAGCGAAAGAAGCTGAACTTAATTGGTTGAGAAGCTCAGTAATACGCTTCTTCCAGTTCAAGTTGTCACCAATGTGAACACCCAAAAATTTGGAGAAATCTACCCTGTTAACTGAGCCCTCTTCATATGCTACATCAATTGTCGGTATGACTCTATTCGGTGTTCAGGACTGCATATAGTGAGTTTTTTTCAAAATTAGGGGAGAGTCCATTTTCTGAGAACCACTTAATAATTCTTTGAAAGACATCCTTAACAATATCTTCAGCTGTTTTTTCTGGAATGGGATTTATTACAACACTCGTGTCATCTGCAAAAATTACTAGTTCTGCTTGCTGAACGTTAAATGAGAGGTCATTCACATGAATAAGGAATGGCAGAGGATCCAAAATTGAACCCTGTGGGACTCCCTATGTGATAACTCCCCATTCACTAGAATTTACCACCCTCCCAACATTATTTGTGTTATTCAGCACAACTTTTTGCTTTCTGTTCATTAAGTATGATTCAAACCAGGTGTGTGTATAGCCAATTGTAAAATCTGAGTTTTTCTATGAGAGTGACATGATCCACATAATCAAATGCCTTGAAAAGATCACAAAAAATACCAACTGGCGATAATTTGTAATTAAGGGCTTGTACTATTTGATGGGTAAATGTATAGATAGCATTCCCAGTCGAGTAACCCTTCCAGAATGCGAACTGTGACATGCTGAGTAAATTATTTACACTTAAATATGAGACTACTCTCGAATACATATCTTTTTCGAATATTTTAGAAAATGAAGTCAGCAATGAGACTGGTCCTTAATTATTTAAGTCACTCTTGTCCCCTTCCTTATGAAGAGGTTGGACAATTGCGTATTTCAATCTGTCTGGAAAAATTCCCTGTGCCAACGAAGCATTACATATATCACTAAGGACTCCACTTATTAATTTAGAACAACACTTCAAAATTCTCTTAGAGACTCCATCAACCCCACATGAGCTCTTGTTTTACAGTATATTTATAATTCCATTAATTTCAGTGGGGGATGTTGATGCTATTTCTAAAGGCCTAAAGTCCTGTGGAATGACATTTTTAACATATTTTTTTGCTTCTTCAACTGAACCCTTTAACCCTATTTTTGCTGCTACATTCAGAAAGTGATTGTTAAAAATACTTGCAACTTGTGAATTATCACTCACAACATCATCATTTAGCTTTATTGCTATGGTATGCTGTGCACTGTCAGGCTGCCCCATCTCTCATTTGACAGTATTCCGTATACTTTTAATATTATTGCCCGCATTATTAATTTCTGTCATAACACATAAGATTCTCGACTTCTTAATGACTTTCCTTAAAATATTAGAATATATTTTTAGTAAGCAATAACGTCGGATCCTGACTTATTCTGCCCTGTCCATATATTTCCTTGTTCCTCTTACACGATATCTTAATTCCCTTAGTAAATACATGACTTACTTGACTTTGTAATGGCTTTTTTGGATAACATTTCAGGAAAGCAACTCTCAAATATTGAGACAAATTTACTGTGGAATAAACTGACTTTGGCATCAGCTTCATTTTCTGTGTATACTTCATCCCATTCTACCTCTTCTAGGCTGCTCTTAAAACTCTGTATCCTGTACGATATTCTACGTCCCGATTCGTTGCGTTTCTTGGAAAGCCATCCTGGGCTTACGTTTCACAAACATCTTGCCGGCCCACACAAAGCGAGACGTTCTACTGCTCGTCTTCGTGCTTGCCAAACTCTGTCTTGGTCAACAGTGTCTCCGAATCCAATTGAGAGCGTTTGGGCAGGGCCCTCACCAGCTCGGGATTTGGACGATTTAACACTCCAATAGAGGCACTATATACCTAAGGGCGAGATCCTAAAACCCTCTCAATCAGTGACAAGCCGAGTAGCTGCTTCTATAAGGACCAGAGGTGGACCAACAAATTACTGACTTGCTCAATTTTTGAATTTATTACTCTTGAATAAGTCATCCACTTTTCCTTAAAATTGTAATCATTTATCGATGTCTCCTCCATTCGGATAATTCTTTCACGGTGCCTCGTTTTTATTTTATTTTCTTTGTCTTGGTGTGTATTACAGAGCGATTAAAAATTAGCTAGATTCGAGCTCAATCGTGGGCTTACCAGCAATCGGCCGCCTCGCGAACCAGTCGTGACTGGAATAAGAAAGACAGAGGCTGTGTCAGTGTTACAGGAAGTACCCCTCAGCCGCAGATCACATAGCGGCTTGGTGAGTATAATTGAACACGCGGTTTCTGGAGAAAAAAAAATCTCCTCACCAAAAATTAACATGGATTCCACATACAAAGACTTTGTCAAACTCAGCTCGCTCTGTTCCTCCACGAGATCCACAGTGCTGTAAACATCGGCGTTCAGGTTGGTGCCGTGGTCCTTGACTTCAGGGAGGCGTTTGACACTGTCCCTCACTGCCGTTTAGTGGAAAAAAAAAACAGCTTATTGAGTATCGGACTAGATTTGCGACTGGATTCAAGACTTCCTTGCATATGGAACTCAACACGTTGCTGTTCCTCTTTATGCAACAAAATGGACAGATGTAAGGGTAATTTTGAGAGTACCCCAAGAAAGTGTGATAAAAGCGCTCCGTCTTCAGGCCACAAGGGGCCTATCGGGACCATCCGACCGCCGTGTCATCATCAGATGAGGACGCGCACAGTAGGGGCGTGTGGTCAGTACACGGCACTCCGGTCGTTATGATGGTTTTCTTTGATTGGAGCCACTATTATTCGGTCGAGTAGCTCCTCAGTTAGGATTTCGAAGCTGAGTGCACCCCAAAAATGGCAACAGCGCATGGCGGCCCGGATGGTCACCCATCCTAGTGCCGGCCACGTCCGACAGCGCTTAACTCCTGTGATCTGACGGGAACCGGTGTATCCACTGCGGCAAGGTCGTTGCCCAAGAAAGTGTGATAGAGTGGGTATAAATGATCTGCTAGAAAGCGACGAAAATTCTTTAACGTGATGCAGTTGTCTGTACGAAGGCAGTAACTCCAGAACACAGTAACGATTTGCAGAAGGACCTACCGAAGACTGATGAATGGAGCAGGCTCTGGCAGTTGACCGTGAACGTAAATAAATGTAATATATCACGCATACATAGTAAACTTCGCCATTGATGAGAAATTGCTGGAAACAGTATTTACAATAAATTATCTAGGAGAACCACCCAGGCTATCTTAAGTGGAATGACCACATAAAAAAATAGTATCAAAAGCAGACGCCATAATGAGATTCATAGGACGAATGTTAAGGGAATGTAATACATCCATTCAAGAAATGCCCTACAAAACACTTGTTCGATCAATTCCTGAGTATTGTTCATCAGTCTGGGACCCTTACCAGGTGAGACTGACAGAAAAGATAAAGAAGATCCAACGAAGAGCGATGAGTTTCATCACGGTATAGTTCAGTCCACGGGGGAGCGTTACAGGGATGCTCAACAAACTTCATTGGCAGGCGCCACAAGACAGGCAGTTTGCATCACGGAGAGATTCTCTATTGAAATTTTGAGAGAGCACTTTTCTGGAAGCGTCGGACAGCATATTACTTCGTCCCACATACATCTCGCAAAATGGCCACAATGAGAAAATTCCAGGAAATTAGAGCAAACGCAGAGGCTTACGGATACTCATTCCTCTCACGCGTCATTTACGAAAGGAACAGGAAAGTGGCGATCAATTAATGGTACCAAAGTACCCGTCGCCACACACCGCACGTGCCTTGCGGAGTATTGATGTAGATAGAGAGATAAAGATGTAGATCTAGTTCAGGTTATAACACAACCGTCCACTACTGTTACATCACCACCTCAGAACTGGAAGCAAATAATTGTATCACGAAATTATTATTCAAAGCAGTTATAGTATAAAGAAGCAGAGCACTGTTACCCTCTGGAAGGAATTTTGTTATGTTGACTGTGATATACCTAACGGAAGTGGATTATCGGAAGGGAAAGTCAGAATTACGTAAATGTTTATACGGTAACAAACAAAATTTACCTTTCCACACTGTACAAATGATAAAGAAAACGGTCGCCATCCTAATTAGGCATAAGAATGAGTAACATTCCTATGCAAGAAAATGGATATGAGTAACTTTAATGCACAAACACGACATATACTTTGCCACACGAAAGTGTAGTGAACTCTAGCACAAACTGTTTGTCTAAGTACAAAAGAGACTGACACACACTATTGTCTTCAGTGCGTAGTCAAGCAGGATGGTCTCAACAATATTACTATCAATATTCACCATAGAATCATAAAATGGACATAGATTAAGTCTCTCTCAGCTAAATACCTTTCTACTTAGAATAGAATTTAAACGAAATGCACTGGCAATCACTTTCTCGCTGATATATGACTGAAAGCAGTTACTACAGTCATAACGAATGGTCTGTCTATCAAATGTTTCCTAGTAGTGAGCACAATAAACAAACTGTAGGTCCTATTACACTAATGATATGCACTTTCCTATACACATGGGATCCTTATTTTAGCAAACATAAACATGAAACTTTCATTTGTAATTTGACCTGTTACTGCATTAAGATACGAGTTAACATGAAACATCAGGCATTGAGTCGCCTGGTACAGTGGATAACGAGCTGTATTATTCATTTACTGAACAAAATTTTGTAGTCTCAGTATGAGTAAGTATTCTATAACTTTGAAATAACAGCAAATTGTTTTAAGAGCTAATTGAATTTATCTGCTTCTAAATTTTCGATAATTCTTTGAAAACCTATAGAGTTTCAAGCAACTGCCGGCCGGGGTGGTCTAGCGGTTCTAGGCGCTCACGCCGGAACCGCTCGACTGCTACGGTCGCAGGTTCGAATCCTGCCTCGGGCATGGATGTGTGTGATGTCCTTAGGTTAGTTAGGTTTAAGTAGTTCTAAGTTCTAGGGGACTGATGACCACAGATGTTAAGTCCCATAGTCCTAAGAGCCATTTTTTCAAGCAACTACTTTGATTGCAAAATTTTATTCAACAAACAGTTACCATGGCACATTCTTTATCCACATTAACTTTAACCAATAAAGAGGTCTTTTAATATAACACACTTGACTTTGATATTCTTTCAATTAGGATACTCGGTAACCACTTTAATATGGGAAGTATCCTGACTGGATAAGTGACTGATAATAAAAAAAATCAGGATACGTACAAGAGTTCAGGTATAAATTGCCTTGTATTTGAGCACACTGAAATATCCAATGAGTTGATCCTTCACTGTACAATTCTACTATTTCCTGGTCCCTTTTCAGTGATTGCACAATGTGGTGGCGAGTGCATGTTGTTGGATGGACGTGCAGATAGGCAAGCTGGACTCTGTCATTTCTTGGTGGCGAAGATAGATATTAATTTCAGAGTATTGCCAGCATATTACTCCATTCACCCGAGGCTTTAACGCGTATTAAAACGGCACTAAAAGCCCCTCTCGGCACCAGCACAAATCACAACCTTTTCATGAGCCGTTAGCGGATCAGTAGCTCGTCTCCGACTGACTCTTTGTTCCACCTTTCTATCCATGCCCACCACATTTTGCGGGTGCTACACAGTTCAGTTCCCGAGGGGAACCTCACCACTTTTTACATACAAAATAACTAAGAACCCTAAGTGAGGATTGCATAAGAGCAACCCAAAATACTAAATAAAATAGATCAGTTACTCATATTGGTATTTCTACAAAAAAATATTTAAATAAAAATATTCAGTTCTAAAGATAACCAAAGAATTTAAATAATAAAGACAATACATTACATATGATTAAACCAGGACATCAAAGTTTCTACAAAGAAAAAGAGTACATGTTTTTATACAGTACCGAATTAATCATAGAATAATTACAGAAGCTCAACGATGGAATTCAAATGGTTCAAATGGCTCTGAGCTCTATGGGACTTAACATCTGTGGTCATCAGTCCCCTAGAACTTAGAACTACCTAAACCTAACTAACCTAAGGACATCACACACATCCATGCCCGAGGCAGGATTCGAACCAACGACCGTAGCGGTCGCGCTGTTCCACACTGAAGCGCGTAGAACCGCTCGGACACACCGAACGATGGAATGTTGAACAAAATAGAAAGCAAAATGAATCAACAAAAGGTATGTAGTGTCTAAGCAATGGTGTTACAAGGCTTCTCAGCTTGGGTTTTACAAAAGATGAATAGCCGCTTCTGTTTTCCCCGATGATTCTACTTATGGATGCAAGGAAAAGTGGTATTTACTGTGTTAATTAAAGAAAAATGGTGGAAATACCTCGCTGGAAATTTAATACGATTAACGAAACAGTTACATGGCAGTTGCTGCTCGTACCCTTTGTAGGAGCCATACTGAGCCCTGCCAACTGCAGAGGTATCTGCTCTTGGCTGCTCCCGTTTACTCGCTGGTCCCTTCATTACAGCACACACGATTTTATCACGGCGCAGATCTGAGACAGCGCGGTTTCTCCACTACTCTGCTGGCGCTCTGGTCTCGCAAATCAGATCGCAATCGGTAGCCTGCCATATGACCTTTCAACCGTTTGATCGCAACTGCCGCACATAGTTTACCAGAGTTCACGCAACAGCCAGCGTGACATTATGAAGCCGCTGCCTGACCTATGTTACGTGGAACGTGCCACCGGTACAAGAGTCGCTAAGTATGGAAGCCAGTGCAAGCTGGCAATTCTTCCCACCGAGGAGTTAGCTGTTACACTGCAACCTGCAAACGTTCATGTCACATCTACAACTGCAACTTGCAGACGTTCATGTTACATCTGTATTTATACTGGGCGGATGTTGCGTGGTACCATAATGATTTCGTTCGCTTCTTGTTCCACTCGACGATGCTACTCGCGAAGAAAGGATATTTGGAAACATACCTGGAAGATTAAAGCCGTGTGTCGGCTCGGAACTCGAACCGGGAACCTTTGCGTTTCGTAGCCAAATGCTCTATCGACTGAGCTACAAAGACACGGTAACGAGCCACCTTCACAGCTTTATTTGCAGTAGTGAACGGTGAGAACGGCTCGTAATTCGGTACTCAATTACGAAGAAAACCGAAATCAGTTTTGAAGACCTAACGGGGTACCACGACAAACTAGTTAGCTGCTACAATACACGATAACTTATAACACATGATAATAATATTCAAAAAATTCAAATGGCTCTAAGCACTATGGGACTTAACATTTGAGGTAATCAGTACCCTAGAATTAGAACTACGTAAACCTAACTAACGTAAAGACATCACATACATCCATGCCCGAGGCAGTACTCCAACTTGCGACCGTAGCAGCAGTGCGGTTCCGGACTGAAGCGCCTAGAACTGCTCGGCCACAACAGCCGGCTAATAATGTTCGAACGCTCTATTATCATACTGACCCATGCTATGGAACACCATATTACTAGTAGGCCAAGTACTCGGAAGGGGTGCTTAATGCTCAACCATGCCATCCACTGTCTGTTCAAGAATGTTATTTTAGTTAAAATTTAGAAATAGGTACTGTTTATTTATTTACATTTTTTTTAAAAAAAAGGAAAGGAGTCTTGTTGTTTTCGAGTAGATGTCTCGGTTGTTCAAAAAGAAATGTCTTGTTTGTGTTAGGTGCCCTCATTGTCTTAGAAGAGGTATCATCATTGGATTAGAAAAACTCTGCTCTAAAAGAGGAGACTCCTTAGTTTTAAACAAAGAAGAGAAGCCCAATTTGTTTTAGAAAGAAGGAATGTTTGTTTTAGAAGAGGAGAAATCTGTGTTTTAGAAAACAAGCAATGTTAATTTAAGCACAGGAGCCTTTTTTGCTTTAAGAAGAGGAGTATTGTTTTCACAAAGGAGGAATCTTAGTTGCTTTACAAGAGGAGCTATATTTGGTTTGGAAGTAGAGCCCAGATTGTTTTGGAAGAGGTAACATACTTGTGTTTTTAAAATAAGTGATTATTGTTGTTGTTTCCAAGGGGAAATATGGTTGTTATATTACGTTGAAGAGGAGGAGTATTACCTGCTAGGTCTTAAGAAAATATTGGGGAATGTAGAGAGCGAAGCTGTTCAGAGAAGCCATTTTTGGAAAGAAATACTAGGATGGCGTATATGGGCAGATGATTAATCTACCAGGAGTGTTTCAAAACAGCGCGGACTACGTTGCAGAGTGAAAAGTCATTCTACAGGATTGTCAGCATTTTTTCTAGTTTTAAGCTCGTGGTCATTACGCGAGATATACGTTGTAGAAAGCAACATGTTTCTTAGCTGGTAGGGATGACATTTAAGGTCCAAATTGCAATGTCGTCTTGACAAATACTGGCAAAAGACTCTGCTCCTACAAAATCCAAATTTATGTATACACTGAAGCGCCAAAGAAACTGGTATTGGGATGCGTATTCAAATACAGAGATATGTAAAGAGGAAGAATACGGCACTGCGGTCGGCAGCGCCTATATAAGACAAGTATCTAGCACAGTTATTAGATCGGTTACTGCTGCTACAATGTCAGGTTATCAAGATTTAAGTGAATTTGACGTGGCGTTATAGTCGGCGCACCAGCGATGGGACACAACATCTCCGAGGTAGCGATTAAGTGGGGATTTCCTGTACAACCATTACCCGAGTGTGCCTTGAATATTACGGATCTGGTAAAACATCAAATCTCTGACATCGCTGCGGCCGGGAAAACATCCTCCCAGAAC
Organism: Schistocerca cancellata; assembly: GCF_023864275.1. Classification (NCBI taxonomy): domain Eukaryota; kingdom Metazoa; phylum Arthropoda; class Insecta; order Orthoptera; family Acrididae; genus Schistocerca; species Schistocerca cancellata. The sequence continues at coordinate 93,820,442 of NC_064628.1, read as the reverse complement.
GGGACCAACGGCGACTGAAGAGAATCGTTCAACGTGACAGAAGTGCACACCTTCCGCAAATTGCTGCAGATTTCAATGCTGGGCCATCAACAAGTGTTAGCGTGCGCACCATTCAACGAAACATTATCCATATTGGCTTTCGGAGATCAAGGCCCACTCGTGTATTCTTGATGACTGCACGACACAAAGCCTTAAACTTCACCTGGGCCCGACGACACTGACATTCGACAGTTGGTGACTGGAAACACGTTGCCCGGTCGAACGAATCTGGTTTCAAATTGTTTCGAGCGGTTGAACGTCTACGGGTATGAAGACAACCACATGAATCCATGGACCCTGCACGTCAGTAGGGGACTGTTGGAGCTAGTGGAGGCTCTGTAACGGTGTGGGGTGTGTGCAGTTGGGGTGATGTGGGGCCTTGATATGTCAAGATACGACTCTGACAGGTGACACATACGCAAACATCCTCTCTGATCACCTGTATCCATTCATGTCCATTGTGCACTCCGATGGACTTGGGCAATTCCAGCTGGGCAATGGGATACCCTACACGTCCAAAATTGCTACACTGTGGCTCCAGGAACACTCTCTTCAGTTTGAACACGTCCGCTGGCCACCAAACTCTCCAGGCATGAACAGTATTGAGCATATCTGGATGCCTTGCAACGTGCTGTTCGGAAGAGATCTCCATCCCCTTGTACTCTCACGGATTTATGGTGAGACCTGCGTGATTCATGGTGTCATTTCCCTCCAGCACTACTTCAGATATTAGTCGAGCCCATGCCACGTCGCGTTGCAGCACTTTTGCGTACTCGCGTGGCCCCTACACGATATTAGGCAAGTGTACCAATTTCTTTGCCTCTTCAGTGTATATTGGCTCGTATTATTTATTTCTGTGGCGTTTTCTTCCAGTGTTATGCAATCAACATGCAGAGAATGTTTGTGTAGTACATCAAGAAGGCTGTCAAATAGCACCACTGCCACTGATTTTATGTTCTTTGGTTTATGGTATTTGATTACAAGTGGATGCTAAAGAGCAAAGTTTGCTAAAGCTGTGTGTAGATGTATTATGACAATCTGCAGCACGTCTCGTTCCAGTAAACTTTAATGTTCTTGCCAGATTACAAACGCTACAGAAGCTGGGATTTGATCCAGGAGGTTTCACACATATTGGGGGAAATCGATAGCAGAACAATTGCTATAGCTGACATTATTGTTACTCGATTTCGCAATTTTCATCGAAAAAGACAAGTCAAGAAAAGAGTGCTTGAGGACGAAGAGGAGTATGCATAAGATGTGCACAAATTCACCCACAGGAAATAAAGTCTTATACAAACACTGTCAAATTTTTGATTCGGGTTTTTCTTACCTTATATTGTGGAAAATTTATGTAGCTTTTCTTTACAAACGACTGATGTTACAGTACTTAAATGTGGCACGCAACTAGTCAATAATATAGTGAAATATTCTGTGGAGAAGTTTCGTTTAATACAATAGTAAGGCATTTATGTAAGAGAAAAACCCTAAATTTTGGTGCATTTTTTTCACAAATACCTGGAGAGCTGTAAAAACACAAAAAGAAAATATTGAAATTCTCTTCCACAGATATTTGTTATAACGGTATACCAATTTTGTACGAAAATTGCAATAATTTCTTTCATTAATTTCGTTCTGAAAGATTTTTCGAGAAATGAATGTTTGAACTCACCTTGTTAAAAACTTTCTCTTGTTTATAATTAAACAATATGAAGTCAATAAGCATAAAAAACTAATGTGCATATATCATTTCTAAACAATTGCGCCAAATTTAGTTACATTGTCTTGAGAACTTTGGACATTATAACGTTTTCTTTCAAAGTACTGCAATTTCGCATAAGTCCCCCAATTAGCGACTTTGGCGAAAAGCGTGATGTCTAAAACAACCCCCCCCCCTCCCCACACACACACACACCACACACACACAGGCACACACTAGCATCTACGAAATGGAATTTTGGTAGCAAATCCGCAAAGAGACCACAAGGTGATAGACATTCACCCTTCACATGAGAAAGTAATCGGTGGAGAGTTTCCATGAAAATATATTCCAACGTTAGCACTCCAAGTGACTACCACAGCGTCGAGCAACACATTACTAGCACATCAACAATAACCACGCTACTATTGTGGTAAGGCTTTAGAGTATAGCTTTCCCATTAGCGAATACTCGTCAGGAAGTGAAGGAGAATAGATTATAATTATTGCTGTCTGGCCAAAGGGTGCAGAATGTGAGTTAATGGAACTAATTCGGAAGGCGTATCCGGGAAATGATTCCGTCTGCTTGATTATGTGGGAGAAACGTAGAAGGTAAACCAGTTAGTGGCGTGATCTGGGAACGACATATTTTCGCCAGCATGTGTGTTCGAAACTGCTCAGTGGTCTAGCGATTTTTATTTATTTATCGTGTCAGAAGCAAACTAAAAAAAATAATATTAAATACATTACTACATACATTATGGTTTATAAATTAAACTAGTCAACAATGAAATAAATGATTAGACACAGATTGTGTTGTCAAACATAAAGTGATTTTAATCTATACAGTGGATGCCCAAAAATTTGCAACGTCCAGTGCACTTCGTGTAGTGTTTACGAGGTCCTCCATGGTGCACACAGTTGGAGGTAATGTGCATTGTAGTAGATGTGTTGATGTCTGCACTGCAGCTCCGCAGTCACACTGGAGAGAGTCCACCTGGAAGCCCCACCTCTCCAGATTACTCTTGGATCTTGTTACAGAAGAACGCAGGCGGTTGAGTGATTTCCATGTGGACCATTTCTGTGTGTGGCCTGGGGGAAGAACTTCTTGCGGGATCAGCCAGTCCTCCAGATGCTGGCATCTGACCTGCCATCTCTGATGTGGAGTGTCAGCGAGTGCTTCTGTACTGTGAAGGAAGCTCTTTCTAGACACAAGTCTTTGCTGTGCCGGTTGGTGGCCATGTAGTGGGTGGGCTTCGGATGTTAATGCCTTCTTCATTTCACTCCGTGCTGCTGTATCTCTTCGGATGTCCGGGGCGGCTATGCCGGATAAGCAGTACAGTTTTTCCACAGGTGTGGCTCTTAGACAACCCGTAGTGATACGACATGTCTCATTCAGAGCAACATCAACTTTCTTTGTATGTGTAGATCTGCACCATACTGGGCAAGCGTACTCAGCTGCAGAGTAGCAGAGGGCTAATGCGGATGTGCGCACTGTGTCTGGCTGTGCTCCCCATGTTGTTCCAGTCAGCTTCCTAACCACATTGTTCCTGGCAGCCACTTTTTGCTTTGTTTTTAAGCAGTGTTCCCTATATGTAAGAGCACGGTCCAGAGTGACTCCGAGGTATTTTGGAGTCTTGCAGTGTTCTAAAGAGGTTCCTTCCCAATCTATCTGCAAGGTTCTACTAGCCTGTCTGTTTCGGAGGTGGAAGGCACAGGTCTGGGTCATAGAATGATTTGGTTTCAATTGATTGTCCCTGTAATAGGCAGTTAATTCTTTCAAAGCATCAGTTAGCTTCCGCTCCACCCTCTCAAAGCTGTGATCTTGTGCTGTGATTGCTCGGTCATCTGAATATATGAAGCTTTGTGTTCCTTCTGATAACGGCTGGTCGTTAGTGTATATATTGAAGAGGGTGGGTGCCAATACACTGCCCTGTGGCAACCCATTTTTCTGCTGCCTCCATCTGCTTCTTTGTCCTTGATATTCCACAAAATATATTCAGTTCTGCAGAAAATTTCTAATTAGACAGGTTAGTTTGTAGTCCTTGGTGAGGTTGTATAGCTTCAGCAACAGGAGTCTGTGGTTGACAGTGTCGTAGGCGGTTGAAAGATCTATAAACACCGCTCCTGTTATCTGCCGCCTTTGGAAGTCGTCCTCTATATGCTGTGTCAAATTCAACACCTGTGCTGTGCAGCTCTTCCCTTGCCTGAATCCTGCCTGTTGAGGGATCAGTAATGGTTCTATCATATCTGTAATTCTTTGGAGGATCAACCTTTCCAATACCTTATACAGGTGGCATAGGAGGGGGATTGGCCTACAGCTTTTGGTGTCATCCCGGTCTTTCCCTGGTTTATGTATAGCTATAATTTTTGCTTTCCGCCAAGATTTTGGTATCTTGCCGCTCTTGACACAATTATTCATTAGCTCGAGTAGCCAGCACTTTGCGCCTGGACCAAAGTTCTTGATCTTTTCACTTCTTATGTCATCTACCCCTGCTGCTTTTCCTACTTTGCACTTATTTAGAGCTGAGTCGAGCTCATTCAAACTGAATGGTCGAGACAGAATTTTCCCCTCTTGTTCGGGCTCCCTTTCCAGGGTTCGTCTCCCGATTTTACTGGTATGGTCAGGTTTACCATTTTTCAAAAGCTGGTGTGCGATCTGGTCTGCCTTCACATTTGTATGCGTATTGGGTTGGGAGGGATCATTGTTAAGGTGTCGTAACAATCTCCAGGCCTTTTGACTACTTCTACTCATCTCACATTCTGTCATCAGTTTAATCCACTGTTCTCTCTTCGCCTCAGAGATTGAGGAGAGAGTATTTTGCGCAGCCAGATAAGTTTCCTCGCTATAAGGGTTTTCTTCATATAGTCGATAGTATCCGTCCAGCAGAGCAGCTGTTTCAGGTGTCACACCCTACAGATACATTGTCCTACACACTCTTGGAATTGATGCCCGGGAGCAATGTTTGACAGTTTGAACAAAGCTATCATACTCTTCAGGAATAGGTCGCACAGACGTAATCTCCTTGTCCAGCATCTTAGCAAATTTTTTCCAATCAGCTGTCTTGAAATTGTATCTCCGTTTGAAATTCACCTGCTGTGGCCTTATTGGTGGAAGAACTTGACACCGTAGTGGCCCGTGTTGCGTCTTTGGTATAGGCGAGCACACTGATTTGGAGCAGAGCTGTGTGATGTCTTCACTCACAAAGAGGAGGTCAGGGTTAAATCCACGTTGCCACCTGCCACTGTTGAAGGAAGGGGGTAGCTTGCTGTCATGTATAAGAGACAACTGGCAGGATTCAGCCCAGGAGAGGACTGCCTCCCCATTTTCGTCATCTTCAGAGTATCCCCACAAATGACTATGGCTGTTAAAGTCACCGATTACTACAGACGTCTTGCTGTTATGGAAGTTCCTGGGTGGTGTGAAGGAAAATGCAGCCAAAGGGGGCTTATACACAGAGGTAACCACGCAGTTACTTAGCTCCACTGAGATGACTTCGATGTTATTTTCTACGGTGCAGTGAGCACTGATTATCTTAAGCCCTGGTCTTACAAATATAGTACTTCCATACTGAGAGCGCGGTGTCTCTGCAGCTAGTTTCATGCCCGGTATTTTTGGTCGTCTCTGTCGCTCATCTCTATGCGTCTCTTATATACACAGGACGTCGATGCCAGCGAAAGTCAGAAATACGCGAACCATCGTAATTTTAATATGCAACGGGAGCGGCTTTATTCTACCTTTATGTTGTTTTCGACTTATTACGCTATGAATAACATTTAATAAATGAAACACCTAAAAACAGCGAAGATGTATACGAATCAGGTGCTAATTCTGGTAACTGTTTACAGCGATAAGTAGGTCACTATGCTTCAGTCCAACAGCGTTCATCCAGAAACGGGTTGCCGTCACACCTTGCTAACGTAATCTTTTGACACTGATTTTTTTCTGCTGCTTTTTATTATGGAGCAAACTAATCTATTACGTTCAATTGCGTTCGTTCAGCAAGTTATTGAATAACATATTTGCTTTCAAGCCAAATGCCCCATAACTCCGAGGACATAAAATTTAAAATATTGCTTATATAAAACTCAATTACTGACGGTAAAATTTTTCCGAGTCATGCAGACCCGTTAATTTTTTTGCAACGAAATTAAACCTGCTTACGTAACACTGTTTCAGAAGCACGTTTGTTCTTTGCTGCTCTGGAGGGCTTGTCACAGCAACTTGGTCAAGGTCAGTCGTTTTATTAGGCAACAAGATGTATAGGATGCCATGTCCAGTCGGGGTGTTTTGGGACCATTTTATTGAGTCCTTCAGTCTTCCCATTTGGTGCCAATCTCCGTATATCTCGGTACATGATATATTTTATAGCCATAGCAGTCTGTGTCACGTATAGCAGCGTTTTAGCTTCACTGTAGTTTCCATTGCCACATCAGTAGCCCCAGTATATCTGCGGATAAGAGACAAACCTGTTATCGTTTCTGGACGTCCATAAATATTTGCACAATTTATTTTTCCACGATACTTTTTATCCCGTAATTTAAATAAGTACTGCATTGTTTGCATCCATGTAGCATCACACATCAAAGATCTACGGGTTTCATCTTTTCTCGTTTCCGTCATCTTGGTTGTCTGTACTTTTGTGCTCAATATGCGTAACTTAATAACTTCTTTCTCACGAGAGACGCAAACTATTTCTGTGGTTCTTGCTGAAGATTTATCACTTCACATGTAATACTTTGATTTTTTTGTCTTCCTTATTGTGACTAGGCAACGGCCTTGCCGCAGTGGATACACCGGTTCCCGTGAGATCACCGAAGTTAAGCGCTGTCGGGCGTGGCCGGCACTTGGATGGGTGACCATCAAGCCGCCATGCGCTGTTGCCATTTTTCGGGGTGCACTCAGCCTCGTGATGTCAATTGAGGAGCTACTCGACCGAATAGCAGCGGCTCTGATCAAAGAAAACCATCAAAACGACCAGGAGAGCGGTGTGCTGACCGCACGTCCCTCCTATCCGCATCCTCAATGAGGATGACACGGCGGTCGGATGGTCCCGATGGGCCACTTGTGGCGCGAAGACGGAGTGCTTATTGTGACTATCTTAAATAATTTTACTGTCGAGATAATTCAAATGTAATCTTTTTTTCCACTCCTTATTTCATGGATTTAATTTCTTATCTTCCGTACTGCAACTGCATATCCGAGACACAAGGCACTAAATCACAGTTGTACCTTGAACGAAAGGTTACGACGAATTGTTCGTGTCTGTAACAACAAAAAATGCTTGTTTATCCTCGCGATATTTGATTCCTCTTACCTACAGGTTATGAAGCTATAATTGCAAAACATACAATCAGTTGTGGAGGTTCACTGAATCTTAGAGGTACTATGCAAGTGGTACAGTCGGATTCTGGCCGGAAATGGCTGTCTTCATGAAAGAATTTTGGTGAATATATCCATACATTGTCCGCAGCTCGTGGTCTCACAGTAGCGTTCGCGCTTTCCCAGCACGGGGTCCTGGATTCGATTCCCGGCGGGGTCAGGGATTTTCACATCTCCCGAGTTGGTTGGGTGTTGTTGTGTCGTCTTCATCATCATTATTCATCCCCATTACGGTCCGAGGAAAGCAACGGCAAACCACCTCCACTAGGACCTTGTCTAGTACATCGGTGCGAGTCTCCCGCATCGTCCCCTACGCTCTATCAAGAAGCATGGGACTTCATTTCCCTTCATTCATTGCTTTAACAAACGCTTTTCACATACGTCCACTGTAGTTTTTGATACTACACACACTAGAAATGATATGCGAAAGTGATGTTGTGACTGACATGTAAACAATGCATGACAAAACAGAATCTGCACTGTCTGCAACCTTGAATTTCAATTTTTAGACACTTTACAGCTGCTGTTTTAAAAAAAGTTTAACTCCTACTTCTAGCGTGTGTCATATCACTAGAACCTATTTCTATACGTCGCGTACGCCATGCCATTAAAGAAAAAAATGTATTATTTATTGAGAAAAATCTTAATCCTTCTACTCGTATATTTTGTGTGTTTCCAGGTTATGAGTCTCCCTTTGTGTTGTAGATAGCTGTAAATTTTTGATTATTGTTTTTGTTCTGACATATGCCCGAAGACTGGTTCAGCGCATCTCTGCACGGCAGTCTATCATGTGCAAGACTCTTCATCTCTGCATGACTATTACAACCTACATCCAGTTGAATTTGATTATTGTGTTCATCCGTTGACCTATCTCTAGAATTTCCCTTCCCCTACCCCCCCCCCCCCCCTACCCTCTCTCCAAAATATTTCAAATTAACTATTCGTTTACAAAATTCGTCGTCTGCTAATTAAAAAAAATATAGTTTTAAAGTTACCTTACACACTAACAATAACTTGCAAGAAAATCTCATTCTCAATCTCAAGTCGACAGCTGCTCCTATACGCAATTCAGGAATGTATAAAATCACTTGTGACACGTTTCCTATTTATTATATAGGAAAAACTGGAAGATCTTTTCGCGACAGGTACAAGGGACATTTTTGGGAAAAAGAGGCACTAATGTACACAGTTACACTTTGTTTGGTCATCTGTTAATTCTCGGACACAGACCGAGAAGAATTGAAGAAATTTCCATTTTACACAGAGAAAAGAAAAGTCTTATGCTCGATGTACTCGAAGAGCTGGACATTTTCAAGCATATTTCTAAGAACGATGGCCACATCCTCAACTAGCAGTTACAGTTACGTAACAAAAATGTTTTCAGTGGTTTTAATCCACTACTCACGGAATTTTGCTTCCTTGACTTTTTACTACATTTTCCTGCCTCTGGTCCGCAATATCATTTTTTTCGAATCTCGTAAATGTGTATAAAGGTACCTTCATGCAGATTTTTTCTGGATTGTACAGCTGTTTGTATGATTTTCTGTATTATTCTGTCCTGTATGTAATAGTAATTTCTGTGAAGCCTTAGCTATAATTATTCAGCTTGACTGTGTATTTTCTAAAATACGTTAAGCTTTCTTCCTTTGTATTTTGTTTTTAAAATTAACTGTCTTTTTTTTCAGTTACTCTTATTTCTGTTATAATGTTTCAAATGTGCACATGTCACTGTCCGTGCCCGATAGGCGGCGCAACTATTACTGTTTTCGTGGCAGAAATATAAGCCACCGGGCCGATCAGTGTGACGTTTTTCCTAGCTAGGCACACGTGCCAAAGGCTGCAACATGTTTTATTTTATTTTTTTAAATTTTATTCATATTTTGCAGCTTAAAACGTGACTGTATTCAAAACATTGGAGGTATGAATTAAACAACGCCTTCAGTCACACCTTTTTCGTGTTTTATTAACTATACGATGCATTTCGGACCCTGTGGGGTCATCGACAGGTGTAATTTGTCTTAATACATGTTTTATTTCTTCACCTCATTCAGGAGAAGAAATAAAACATGTATTAAGACAAATCACACCTGACGATGGATCCACAGGGTCCGAAATGCATCGTATAGTTAACAAAACACGAAGAAGTTGTGACTGAAGGCGTTGTTTAATTCATACCTCCAGCGTTTAATTTTATTTTTTGACTTCAGCGTATCAGCTCTTAATTCTGACCATTGCTTTTCACAATGTAATTTTTCGTAAGTAACATTTGTACGTCATGATAATTGTCATTCTGTTTAATGCTTTTTGTCGTGCTTAATTTTTTATGTATTATTTTATAGGGTTTCTCAAAATCTCATTCTGATAAAGACATTGTTCGAGATATCGAAACCTAGGTCGATGTACCAAACAGTTATTTTGCTATAGAAACAGACATTTTAAAACTTTATGCCTTAGATATGTTCTATCAAGCTATCCTTTTTCCTAGGCAAATTGTGCCACAGATGGATTCCTTATCAGTTCAGTCCCGTACCTCCTCAACAGTTATCGGAATTCCTCACGTAATCTTGAGAATAATCCTGTATCAACACATTTCAAAATAAATAGTCTCTTCGTGGGTGAACTGTCTACCGCACACGCTTCCTTTGGGTACAAGACTGCACTCCAGAAAAATACCACCAGAAAAAAACTTCCAAACAATCAAATTTACATTCGGTGTTGACAAATTTATATTTTTCATAAATTGTTTTTCTTGTTATTGCCAGTTTGTATTTTATATTCTCCCGACTTAGCCATCATTATTTTTCTACCCAAATACCAAAATTCAACAACTCCTTTTAGTGACTCATTCCCCAATCTTATTCCGTTAGCATCGCCTTACTTTCTTTGACTATATTACATTAGCTCTCCCCACTCTTATTTTACTTCTATTGGTGTTCATCTTATAACCTCTTTTTAATAACTTCATTTCGTTGTATTGTTCTTGTCTCACTCCGCAACTACTGATTCCCTTTCGTGCCCTTAGACATTTGTAACTGTAGTCTGGTTTTTACAAAATTTATAGGTAGCCTTTGGCTCCCTGTATTTTATGCCTGATTTGTTCAGAATTTAAAATAAGATATTGAGATCAGCATTTTCTTGTGTGAAACACAGGCTGAAAATTGATACACACTGAAGGGAAAAAAATCACAACACGAAAAAATAATTAATGCTAGGGAATGAAATTCCGAGAAGAGACTTGTCTAGGTAAGATATTTTAATGATTAACATTGCAATATTACGGGTAAAGCCAAGCGCGAGATAATCCATTGCAAACGTGAAATGCGGGTACATTAATAACCTGTGGAATGCCAGAACGTTGAAAGTAAGCATGCAAACGTGTATTAATTGTGCTGTACAGGTGCCGGATTTCAGTCTGTGGGATGGAATTTCTTGCCTGTTGCACTTGGACGGTCAATACTGGGACGGTTAATGCTGCTCGTGGGTGACGCTAGAGTTGCCACCCGATGGTTTTTAAATTCGTGTCAAAGGCATCAATTAGAAGCGAGGTAACAAAGCTTAACAGTTATAAACACGTGTGCATGAATCATAGACATCAGTACATTAAAACATGAAAACAGATAAATAGGACACTAATCAAACCACTTTCACTAATTAAATGACGTTACTCGTTAGAGTCAGAATACAGTTGTAAGTATTTGTATATGAATAAATTGTCATTATAACATTTAGTGGTGAACGAGCGAACAAACATTAAATTAAGTTGTTTTCGAACAGAAACGGGCTACACCCACGGCACCAAATTTGGCCCACGTAATGTGTTCTTCTGTGTATGTTGACGGGCACAAATGGCAGACATTGTCTACACCATCCCACACTCACAGGTTGAGTGTCCACTAGCATATCCTCAGTTTTCAAGATTTACTTTACACCGCCCAACACCAGTTCACAACCTGTTGAAGGACTTTCACGTACACCAGTTACCATTCTTACCAGGAGGCAGGTCTTCTTTATGTTTCCTCCAGTGTAGACAAGCATTCTCTACTCTGTCTTTCCACCTTCGGGTTGTACTATTGTTACTGACATAAAGCCTCCTACAGAACGTTTTCTGGGCTTCAGACGTAACGGTACTGGCGAGAGGCCAAACAGCAGGTGAATACCAGAGGTCAAAGCTCTACGTCCTTCTGCTTGGGCAGCTGCTTCACGCCTGATGTCGGGCGGAGACGAGCCCTGCTAGTACATGTAGCTGCTCCACTTCAGCTGGTCTCAGGCATTCTGTAATTATGCGACCCGTCTCATTCAGAGTGGTGTCCATTTGCGTAGCATGGCAGGAGTTATCCCTGACAGGCGAAGTCCGGATATTGGCTGGTTGTGCAGCCCAATTAGATCCCCTTGGTTTCTGCATATTATTACTTACTGATACTTTCATTTTGGTACTATGGCAATGCGTTTTAAAGGTTTTAAGGCGAGATTTAAGGTCAACCCAAGGTATTTTGGGGGAAAAGGAGTGTTCGAGTTGAGTCCCATTCCATGAAGTATTCAGTTGTTGGTTGGCCTGCCTGTTTTGTAAGTGGAAAAGCGCAGACTGGTGTTTTGGTCCGATTGTGTCCAACAGTCACTCGATTGGAGATGGATCTGGCGATCGATCAGGCCAAGGTAACATGTCGACACGCTGTAGAGTATATTGGGTTACAACAGCGGTGTGTGGGCGAGCATTATCCTGTTGGAAAACACCACCTGGAACGCTGTTCATGAATGGGAAATCAGCAAGTAGAATCACCAGATTTACGTATACATTTGCAGTTAGGTTGCGTGGAATAACCACTAGAGTTCTTCTGCTGTCATACGAAATCGCACTCCAGATCGTAACTCCAGGTGTAGATCCAGCGTGTCTTGCATGCAGACAGGTTGGTAGCAGGCCTCAACTGGAATCCGTCTAACCAACACACACAGCCATCACTGGCACCAAGGCAGAAGCAGCTTTCTTCAGAAAACACAGCAGACTTCCACAGTGCCCTCTAATGAGTCCTTGCTTGACATCAATGAAGTCGCAAATGGCTTCGTTTGGGGTGAGTGGAATGTACATTACAGGGTTTCTGGCTCGGAGCTGTCCTCGAAGTAACCGATTTGTCAGAGTTCGTTATGTCACTGTGGTGCCACCTGCTGCTTAGATTGCTCCTGCAGGTGCAGTACAAAGCGCGAGAGCCATACGCCAAACATGATTATCTTCCCTCTCGATACTATTACATGGCCGCCCGGAGGCCGGTCTTCTTGCGGTAGTACATTTTCGTGACCACCACCGCCAGCAGTCATGTACGGTGGCTACATTCCTGCCAAGTCTTTCTGGCCGGCCGGTGTGGCCGTGCGGTTATAGGCGCTTCAGTCTGGAGCCGCGTGACCGCTACGGTCGCAGGTTCGAATCCTGCCTCGGGCATGGATGTGTGTGATGTCCTTAGGTTAGTTAGGTTTCATTAGTTCTAAGTTCTAGGCGACTGATGACCTCAGAAGTTAAGTCGCATAGTGCTCAGAGCTATTTGAACCTCAGAGCCAAGTCTTTCTGCGGTATCGCAGAAGGAATGACGAGCTTCTCGTAGCCCTATTGCACGAACTCGTTCAAACTCAGTAAGATGGTCTTAAAGCTGTCTTTCTCGCCTTAGAGGCATTCTATACTAATGTCAACTCATCATGTCCACTCTCAAAGGTAACTAACGCTTACGACCTTTAGATCGTGTCTACATCTACATCTACACAGTTACTTTGCAATTCACACTTAAGTGCCAGGGAGAAGGTTCATCGAACCATTTTCATACTACTTCTGTACCATTCCACTCCCGAATGGTGCGTGGGAAAAAGGAACACCTAAATCTTGCCGTTTGAGCTCCGATTTCTCTTATTTTATTATGATGATCATATCTCCCTACGTAGGTGGTTGTCAACAAAATATTTTCGCATTCTGAAGAGAAAGTTGGTGATTGAAATTTCGTAAATAGATCTCGCCGCAAAGAAAACCGCCTTTGTTTCAGTGACTCGCGTATCATATCAGTGACACTCTCACCACTATTGCGCGATAACACGAAACGAGCTGCCCTTCTTTGCACTTTTTCGAAGTCCTCCGTCAATCCTACCTGGTAAGTTTCCCACACCGCGCAGCAATATTCTAGCACAGGACGGACAAGTGTAATGTAGGCTGTCTCTTTAGTGGGTTTGTCGCATCTTCTAAGTGTTCTGCCAACAAAGCGCAGTCTTTTCTTCGCCTTCCCCACAACAGTATCTGTGTGGTCTTTCCAATTTAACTTGCTCGTAATAGTAACTCTTAGGTATTTAGTCAAACTGACAGTCCTCAGGTTTGTGCGATTTATCGTTTACCCAAAATGTATCGGATTTCTAATAGTACCCATGTGGATGACCTCGCACTTTTCTTTGTTTAGTGCCAATTGCCACTTTTCGCACCATACATAAATTCTCTCTAGATCATTTCGTAACTGGAATTTATCGTCTGATGATTTTACTAGACGGTAAATTACAGCGTCATCTGCAAACAATCTAAGGGGGCTGCTCAGATTATCACCAAGATCATTTATGTAAATCAGGAACAGCAGAGGGCCTATGACACTACTTCTGTTCTACTCGATGATTTACCGTCCATCACTAAGAACTGTGACCTCTCTGAGAGGAAATCATGAATCCAGTCACACAACTGAGACGATACTCCATATGCCCCCAATTTGATTAATAGTCGCTTGTAAGGAACGGTATCACAAGCCTTCTGGAAATCTAAGAATATGGAATCGATCTGAGATCCCTTGTCGACAGCACTCATTACTTCATGGGAATAATGAGCTAGCTGTGTTGCACAAGAATGATATTTTCTGAATCCGTGTTGGTTATGTATCAATAAGTCATTTTCTTCAAGGTGATTCATAATGTTCGAGTACAGTATATGCTCCAAAAACCAACTGCAAACTGTTGTACTTGAAGTAAACCTGATTTGTCTCCTCATAGCGTCGCTACTAACGCCTCTGTTATATGACTGGCGCGCTATTGAGACAGACGTCATCTCTCAGATGTAGAAACACGCGTACCAGCTTAAGTCGAACAACTGTTTCTTGGTGTTATGATTTCTTTCCTTCAGTGTATGTGAAAATGTAAAGTTATTTATGAACTTCTATTAACGGCAGGGGGTGGGAGGGGAGGACCAGATCATGTCCCTCTTAACCGCTCTCTTCCTAGGTAAGTTGCTTATAGCTGAAACAAATGGTTTTCGGTCACAGCTGCGTTTTTCGTCTCCAGTTTAATATTACTGCTAAAACAGCTCAAAATAAAAAATCTCTGAAATAACCGATTTTCGGGTTTTTGTTGCTATCATTTCCAGCAACAAACAGAGATTTCGAACAATGGTAAAGAGATTTTTATGAAGGCGAAGGACTAGAAAGTCTCAATCGATACGAGTTTGAGTCTTTGTCACAAATCGGCTTCAGCGTCTCCAGTGAAGATTGCAAAGATGAAGCAGGCAGACGCGGCGACGGCAAGAGCGGAAAGTCACAAATTAATGACTTTCCTGCTTCGTCACTTTGGATGGACTCAATTTGTCACCCTGAAGCAACCACATAATTGAGGGTTCAGTTATTACCCCAACTTTACAGCTCGCAAATAAAATTAGACGTACATCGATCAAGTGTACCCTCTCATCCAATTGTCATTGTGTATCTTTTCTCCTTACATGATGATTTGCAGAATACTTAGAAACTATGGATGGGGCCATTCTGCAATACACCCGACGTATACCCTACCGTGTAGAACAGGTGGGGTTAAGTCTCCGACACTGCATGTACACGCGTACTGCGTAATCGGCCACACCACAAGGCAGCAGGCACAATATTATCTCAGTAATTCTGTACCGATTCATCTGTCACGTGTTCGTTGTTAGTCTCCAGCCGTTGGCGCTGTTATTAAAATAGCACTAATAGCATTACTGCCAACGGCCTTGCCGCAGTGGTAACACCGGTTCCCGTCAGATCACCGAAGTTAAGCGCTGTCGGACTGGGCTAGCACTTGGATGGGTGACCATCCGGTCTAGGGAGCGCTGTTGGCAAGCGGGGTGCACTCAGCCCTTGTGAAGCAAACTGAGGAGCTCCTTGATTGACAAGTAGCGGCTCCGGTCTCGTAAACTGACATAGGGGCGGGAGAGCGGTGTGCTGACCACATGACCGTCCATATCCGCATCCGCATGACACCGGTGGGCTGAGGACGCCACGGCGGCCGGTCGGTACCGTTGGGCCATCATGGCCTGTTCGGACGGAGTTTAGTTTATATTTAGTTTTAATAGCACTAGAGATTTTTAAAAATACCCTAACATTTCATAGCAATTCGAATTCTACGAATAAACATTACTCTTTTGTAAAAAAAGAAGTTTCGTATAAAAACGAAAAATCTTAGCACTTTCGTTGCGCCTAATTCATATGCGGCTTTTTTCCTAGTTAATAGTTCAAAATTTAAAAAAAAACCGTCCCAACCGAGACCAAAGAAATACAGTGAAATACCGGTTATCAAGTATAAAAAAGGTGTTATTTTTAACCGGTCAGTTTTTCCCATCCATACCCTTTTTATGAATGGCGGTGATCGCCGAAACAATCGGCTTTCGGTTATATCGATTTCTTTTTACACTCCAGTTTAACCTGACACTTAAAACCGCTAAAAACAACTGGTTCTGAAATAACCGATTTTCCGCTTTCTATTTCTGTTATTTCCTGTAATAAACACAGAAATCGAAAACAGATGTAAACTTTTAAATGCCTCACTTCCACGGTACACAGAATCAAAATATTAAACATTCAAAAAAAAAAAAAAAAAAAAAACTTCGTCTGCCCACCGTTCACTGTTTTTCTCATAAAGTGATAGGGTAGTTGAATACTACCGAAAAACACCAGTATTCTCCCATTAATTCTAATTTTTTGGTATTCTGTTAAAAAAATGATGTTGTAATCGGAGATCATACCACGATTTGAGCCTTACGATTATTCTGTGCTAAAGGGTGGTTGAAGAACTCTATTTTCGTGTTAAATTTTCCATTTTCAAGTGCTACAAGCAAATAAAGGCGTATTATGCAGACACAGGCAGTTTATCAACTACTTTCAACTTTTATTGTACACTATGAATGAATTGTTGTTAAGTTTTTAATTTACACGTACGTTTACATCTACATAGATACTGCGCATGCCACCGTACGGTGAGTGGCGGAGGGTACCCGATACCACAACTAGTCGCTTCCTTTCCTATTCCACTCGCAGATAGAACGGGGGAAAACCGGCTGTCTATACGCCTCCGTATGAACTCTAATTACTCGCATCTTATCTTCGTGTCACTAACGCGCAGCGTATGTTGGCGGTAATAGAATTGTCTGGTAGTCAACTTCAAAAGCCCATTCTCTAAATTTTCTCAATAGTGTTACTCGAAAAGAAGGTCGCCTTCCTTCCGGCTATTCTCATATGAGTTCCCGAAGCATCTCCGTAACACCAACGTGTTGTTCGAACCTACCGGTAACAAATCTAGCAGCCCGCATCTGAATTGTTTCACTGTATTCCTTCGTCCGACATGCTAAGGAGCCCACAAATTCGAGCAGTACTCAAGAACAGGTGCTCCAGCGTCGTATAAATGCGGTCTCCTTTACAGGTGAACCACTCTTTCCTAAAATTCTCCCAGTTCACCTAATTCGATAATTTATTACTCTCAGCATAATTTCCTTCCACTTTTATTGTTTTATAGGAATCGCAGACATGTCTTTACTATTTTAAATCCAGTACCAATTCTTATGGCATGTATCTGTTGTTCGTTCCTGACGGCACTGTTATCCAAATAGCACTGGTCGCTTTTCCGGTTTTCTGCAATAAACGCTATATTCCACAAATTTTACGAATAAAATTTACTACTTTTTTTTTACAAAATGTTTGTCTGCTATGAAAAATTTTAGCACTGCTACTGTGTCTAATTGATATTTTGGTTTTTTTAGTCGGTCATCGGTAAAAAAATTATAAACACCAGTTACGTCCTAGACGAAACAAATACCGTAAACGCCTGTTTACCCAGTACAATGCCGAAGAGCCAAAGAGACTGGTACATCCGCCTAATATCGTGTAGGCCCCCGCGAGCACGCAGAAGTGCCGCAACACGACGTGGCATGGACTCGGCTAGTATCTGAAGTATTGCTGGAGGGAATTTAAACCATAAATCCTCCAGGGCTGTCCGTAAATTCGTAGTAGTACGAGGGGGTGGAGATCTTTACTGAACAGTACGTTGCAAGGCATCCCAGGTATGCTCTATAATGTTCATGCCTGGGGAGTTTGGTGGCCAGCGGAAGTGTTTGAACTCAGAAGAGTGTTCCTGGAGCCACTCTGTAGCAATTTTGGACGTGTGGGGTGTCTCACTGTGCTGATGGAATCGCCCAAGTCTGTCGGAATGCGCAATAGATATGAATCGATGCAGGTGATCACACTGGATGCTTAAGTACGTGTCACGTATCACAATCGTATTTATACGTATCAAGGGTCCAATATCACTCCAACTACACACGCCTCACACCATTACAGAGCCTCCACCAGCTTGAACAGTCCCCTGCTGAAATGCAGCGTCAGTGGTTTCATGAGGATGTATCGAGAGCCGTACACGTCCATCCGCTCGATACAATTTGAAACGAGACTCTTCCTACCAGGCAATACGTTTCCAATCATCAACTGTCCAATGTCGCTGTTCACAGGCCCAGGCGAGACGTAAAGCTTTGTGTCGTGTAGTCATCAAGGGTACACGAATTGGCCTTCGGCTCCGAAAGCCCTTATAGATAATGAAATGAGAATTAAATCAATACAATTAGCTGCTGACGGGCGTTGAGATACATCAACGGGGACAGTTGAAAATGTGTGCCCCGACCGGTACTCGAACCCGGGATCTCCTGCTTACATGGCAGACGCTCTATACATCTGAGCCACCGAGGGCACAGAGGCTAGTGCGACTGCAGGGACTTATTGTCGGCACGCTCCCTGCGAGACGCACATTCTCAACTTTTAGTCAAAAATGGTTCAAATAGCTCTGAGCACTATGGGATTTAACATCTGTTATCAGTCCCCTAGACTTAGAACTACTTAAACCTAACCAATCTAAGGATATCATACACTTCCATGCCCGAGGCAGGATTCGAAACTGTGACCGTAGCAGCAGCGCGGTTCCGGACTGAAGCGCCTAGAACCGCTCGGACACAACGGCCGGCAACTTAGAGTCCTCACACTACATTCTGCTATTATATCCAATACTCGAGGCAGACAATCCACCGACTCCCGTAAGAGTTCAGACAATTCGTGTGCATCCGCAGTCATCAGCCGGTTAGCCTTAACGATATGAAGATGGCATCTGTTCGCCCGAAAGAACAGATGCCATCTTCATATCATTTCATACATATAGATAATGTTTCGTTGAATGACTCGCATGCTGACACTTGTTGATGGTCCAGCACTGAAATCTGCAGCAATTTTCGGAAGGGTTTCACTTCTGTCAGGTTGAATCATTCTCTTCATTTTATCCGGCCTCAATGATGTAGGAGATTTGATGTTTCAAATGGTTCAAATGGCTCTGAGCGCTATGGGACTTAACATCTGAGGTCATCAGTCCCCTAGAACTTAGAACTACTTAAACCTAACTAACCTAAGGACATTACACACATCCATGCCAGAGGCAGGATTCGAACCTGCGACCGTAGCGGTCGCGCGGTTCCGAACTGAAGCGCCTAGAACGGCGTGGCCACCGCGGCCGGCATTTGATGTTTCACCGGATTCCTGATATTCACGGTCCACTAGAGAGATGATCGCACGGGAAAATCACCATTTCATCGCCACCCCGGAGATGCTGTGTCCCATCCTGCGTGGACTGTAACACCACGTTCAAACTCAGTTAAATCTTGATAACCTGCCATTATAGCAGCAGTAACCGATATAACAACGGCGCTAGACACTTTGTAATGTCTCTTGCAGCGGCCTCTCCGCGATATTTTCAGAAATTTTATAGATTATATAACTCAGTACATATCTCGAAATATCTCTTCTTATCTTACCGATTATCAATGCAAAGTAGTTTCAAGCCCAATTATTCCTTGGAGCGTCCATTTACTCCATGGAATAGCTTCTCTGCTATCTATGTTTTCTCTTATGAAAAGAATGAAGGAATTCTTGCCGATTAGTCCTGAAAGAAGGAGGATGTATATGCATGTATTGTTGAGCTAGTCGCCATCTTGATAAGATTCTGTATGAGAAGGAATTTAATACATGAACTAAACTAAAGTAAGTGTGTTCGCGTATTATTTAACTGATTGTTATTGACAGTGTCTGCTTACTACGCTGTGTTGCACGGGATCAGTGGGGAACGTCTGATTTACACTGGACGAACCTGCCGTTTTGTACGCTCAAGATATCCAGTTTATTACTTTCAATAAATGGGCTAACACGGTCTTACCAGCCGATCTCCGGTCTTCCCCATGTGATCACCGAACGTTAATAATCATTACAAATGTTTTGAGGAAATCGACTGACAATTTTCGTCGCACCGAGACTTCGAAATTGCTTCACTACCTTATGGAATTTAAGTTAAGCTCAATTAATCAGGATAGAACAGTATCGAACTGTGTGAATGTGATAAGCCTGCTTTGTGAATGAAAATTCCCTTAATATACGCATGTTTTTTACTATCCTGGTCAGTGAAGCTAAATGAGGCCGGTGTGAGAGAGGTTTTTAAATTTCAGATCCCACGAAAATATTAAAAATTGTCTTATATAGACGTTGGTGACAGCTGCACTGCATTCTGCCTGTTTACATACAGGGTGTTTCAAAAATGACCGGTATATTTGAAACGGCAATAAAAACTAAACGAGCAGCGATAGAAATACACCGTTTGTTGCAATATGCTTGGGACAACAGTACATTTTCAGGCAGACAAACTTTCGAAATTACAGTAGTTACAATTTTCAACAACAGATGGCGCTGCAAGTGATGTGAACGATATAGAAGACAACGCAGTCTGTGGGTGCGCCATTCTGTGCGTCGTCTTTCTGCTGTAAGCGTGTGCTGTTCACAACGTGCAAGTGTGCTGTAAACAACATGGTTTATTCCTTAGAACAGAGGATTTTTCTGGTGTTGGAATTCCACCGCCTAGAACACAGTGTTGTTGCAACAAGACGAAGTTTTCAACGTAGGCTTAATGTAAGCAAAGGACCGAAAAGCGATACAATAAAGGATCTGTTTGAAAAATTTCAACGGACTGGGAACGTGACGGATGAACGTGCTGGAAAGGTAGGGCGACCGCGTACGGCAACCACAGAGGGCAACGCGCAGCTAGTGCAGCAGGTGATCCGACAGCGGCCTCGGGTTTCCGTTCGCCGTGTTGCAGCTGCGGTCCAAATGACGCCAACGTCCACGTATCGTCTCATGCGCCAAAGTTTACACCTCTATCCATACAAAATTCAAACGCGGCAACCCCTCAGCGCCATTACCATTGCTGCACGAGAGACATTCGCTAACGATATAGTGCACAGGATTGATGACGGCGATATGCATGTGGGCAGCATTTGGTTTACTGACGAAGCTTATTTTTACCTGGACGGCTTCGTCAATAAACAGAACTGGCGCATATGGGGAACCGAAAAGCCCCATGTTGCAGTCCCATCGTCCCTGCATCCTCAAAAAGTACTGGTCTGGGCCGCCATTTCTTCCAAAGGAATCATTGGCCCATTTTTCAGATCCGAAACGATTACTGCATCACGCTATCTGGACATTCTTCGTGAATTTGTGGCGGTACAAACTGCCTTAGACGACACTGCGAACACCTCGTGGTTTATGCAAGATGGTGCCCGGCCACATCGCACGGCCGACGTCTTTAATTTCCGGAATGACTATTTCGATGATCGTGTGATTGCTTTGGGCTATCCGAAACATACAGGAGGCGGCGTGGATTGGCCTCCCTATTCGCCAGACATGAACCCCTGTGACTTCTTTCGGTGGGGACACCTGAAAGACCAGGTGTACCGCCAGAATCCAGAAACAATTGAACAGCTGAAGCAGTACATCTCATCTGCATGTGAAGCCATTCCGCCAGACACGTTGCAAAGGTTTCGGGTAATTTCATTCAGAGACTACGACATATTATTGCTACGCATGGTGGATATGTGGAAAATATCGTACTATAGAGTTTCCCAGACCGCAGCGCCATCTGTTGTTGAAAATTGTAACTACTGTAATTTCGAAAGTTTGTCTGCCTGAAAATGTACTGTTGTCCCAAGCATATTGCAACAAACGGTGTATTTCTATCGCTGCTCGTTTAGTTTTTATTGCCGTTTCAAATATACCGGTCACTTTTGAAACACCCTGTATCTCTGTATTTGAATATCCATGCTTATACCAGTTCCTTTTGCGCTTCAGAGTAAAATACCGTTAGCGGTTTTGCCCGTCCGCATCCCTTCGCCTGCCCTGGGATCGGCGCCCGAGCAGTGAAGCGCTGCCGCCCGTCCGCTACCTGCTCGCCCGCGCGGCCGCAAGCACGGCCTCGGCCCGCGCCACGCCCGCGCTCGTTAATTCGGCTTCGGATTGAGCTGCCGGCCGTATCTGTCTCCCCAGCCACCGGCCGCGCGCCACTAAAGTTACGGGAAATACTCGCCGCGCCTCGAGATTGTGCCGCCTCGGACGTCTTCATAGGCGGCCGCCTGGCCTGGCCGAGCGTAGATTACTGCAACAGCGTCACGCGCGCGCGTCGCAAATCCCCCACCACGGCGTCTGCAGCGGCCGCTGCGGCCAGCCAGCACAAATAACCTCCTCTACTTGCGCCCTAGGTTACTGCCTTTTTTCCGTTACTCTACTCCGAAGAGCTCCTCGCGTTTCAACCACCGTCAAGGCATGTGATACATTTCCTCTCTGCGGGTCCGCAGTTGAAATAAGGTCATTTTTTTTATTTATTGTGATTTTAAACACCTTATACAAAGGCGGGCTGTCAGCAGCACAATACGCCGCTCTTCAGCCTTGACAACAAGTAGTACATAAAGGTGGCACAGAGAAGACAGTCAAATCGGTGGGCAAAAAATGTAGACACTAAAAATCGAAAAAACATGAAGCCGTTGACGCTGGACGAGAAACATCACTAACACTAGGCGACACGGTGCACATAACATGGATGATGGCGACGGCATGTGAACGGTGGTGGCATGACGGCGAACAAAACTATACACAAACGAAGGCACACACACGAAACACTGACGGCGATGACCTCCGGCGCGCGAATGTTCACTGAGCGTGTACGAGTCCGGGGACCTGCCAAGAGAGGAGGAGGAGGAGGAGGAGGACGAAGGGGAAGGGGAATGAGAGAGGGGAGAGCAGAGATGCCATGGGCAGAGGAGAGAGGGGGAGGGAGGAAGGAGGAGGGAAAGCCCAGGGGAAGAGGGGAGGAGGGACGGGGGAAAGGAAAGAGAAGGGAAGAGAAGGGTGGGAGGGAGGGTGCCTAAAGGAAAGGACACAGGAAGTGGGGGGGGGACGGATCAAAGTGGATAGGAGGGGTAGATGGAGGGGAGGAGAACATCATCAGGGAGGGGGAGCTGGCGGAAGCCACCTTGGGAGAGGGTAAGGAGGGTGGAGAGATGGAGACCGGGTGGGACGTGAGAATACAGGCTCGGCAGCGGGCGGGGGTGGGAGAGGATGGTGCAGACAAGCGGGTGAGGAGGATCGAGTTTGTGGGAAGTGTACAGGATCCGTACCCTTTCAAGGAAGAGGAGGAGGTGGGGGAAGGGGATGAGATCGTACAGGATCCACATGGGGGAGGAGAGACGGATGCGATAGGCGAGGCGGAGAGCATGGCGTTGAAGGATCTGAAGGGATTTAAAAAAGGTAGGGGGGGCGGAGATCCAAGCCGGATGGGCATAACAAAGGATAGGGCGGATGAGGGATTTATAGGTGTGGAGGATGGTGGAGGGGTCCAGACCCCACGTACGGCCGGAGAGGAGCTTGAGGAGACTGAGGCGGGAGCGTGCCTTGGCTTGGATTGTCCAGAGTCCAGGAGAGGCGACGGTCGAGGGTGTCATAAATGACATATTTTTTATACTTTTGACAAAATTAACTGCAAATTGTCTTGTCGATCATATAGGTTCATGACAAGCTTGTTTCGGCATGTATGTCGTTTTGAAGTGTTCCTGGTGACATCAAATTTATACAGGGTGGTCCATTAAACCGTGACCGCGCCAACTATCTCACGAAATAATCGTCAAACGAAAAAACTACATACAACGAAACTAGTCTACCTTCAAGAGGGAAATCAGATGGCGCTATGGTTGGCCCGCTACACGGCGCTGCTATAGGTCAAACGGATATCAACTGCCTTTTTCTAAATAGGAACCCCCATTTTGTATTACATATTCGAGTAGTACGTAAAGAAATATGAATGTTTAAGTTGGACCACTTTTTTCGCTTTGTGATAGATGGCGCTGTAATAGTCACAAACGTATAAGTAGGTGGTATCACGTAACATTCCGCCAGTGCGGACGGTATTTGCTTCGTGATACATTACCCGTGTTAAAATGCGCCGTTTACCAATTGCGGAAAAGGTCGATATCGTGTTGATCTATGGCTGTTGTGATCAAAATGCCCAACGGGCGTGCGCTATGTATGCTGCATGGTATCCTGGACGACATCATCCAAGTGTCCGGACCGTTCGCCGGATAGTTACGTTAATTAAGGAAACAGGAAGTGTTCAGCCACATGTGGAACGTCAACCACGACCTGCAACAAATGTTGATGCCCAAGTAGGTGTTGCAGCTGCTGTCGCGGCTAATCCGCACATCAGTAGCAGACGAACTGCGCGAGAATCACGAATGTCAAAAACGTCGGTGTTGAGACTGCTACATCAACATTGATTGCACCCGTACCATATTTCTATGCACCAGCAATTGCATGTCGACGACTTTGAACGTCGTGTACAGTTCTGCCACTGGGCACAAGAGAAATTACGGGACGATGAAAGATTTTTGCACGCGTTCTATTTAGCGACGAAATGTCATTCACCGACAGCGGTAACGTAAACCGGCATAATATGCACTATTGGGCAACGGAAAATCCACGATGGCTGCAACAAGTGGAACATCAGCGACCTTGGCCGGTTAATGTACGGTGCGGCATTATGGGAGGAAGGATAATTGGCCCCCATTTCATCGATGGCAATCTAAATGGTGCAGTGTATGCTGATATCCTATGTAATGTTCTACCGATGTTACTGCAAGATGTTACCCTGCATCACAGAATGGCGATGTACTTCCAACATGATGGATGTCCGGCACATAGCTCGCGTGCGGTTGAAGCGGTATTGAATAGCACATTTCATGAGAGGTGGATTGGTCGTCGAAGCACCATACCATGGCTCGCACGTTCACCGGATCTGACGTCCCCGGATTTCTTTCTGTGGGGGAAGTTGAAGGATATTTGCTATCGTGATCCACCGACAACGCCTGACAACATGCGTCAGCGCATTGTCAATGCATGTGCGAACATTACGGAAGGCGAACTACTCGCTGTTGAGAGGAATGTCGTTACACGTATTGCCAAATGCATTGAGGTTGACGGACATCATTTTGAGCATTTATTGCATTAGTGTGGTATTTACAGGTAATCACGCTGTAACAGCATGCGTTCTTAGAAATGATAAGTTCACAGAGGTACATGTATCAGATTGGAACGACCGAAATATAATGTTCAAAACTACCTACATTCTCTATTTTAATTTAAAAAACCTACCTGTTACCAACTGTTCGTCTAAAATTGTGAGCCATATGTTTGTGACTATTACAGCGCCATGTATCACAAAGCGAAAAAAGTGGTCCAACTAAAACATTCATATTTCCTTACGTACTACACGAATATGTAATAAAAAAAGTGGTTCCTATTGAAAAATCGCAGTTGATGCTCGTTTGACCTATGGCAGCGCCATGTAGCGGGACAACCATAGCGCCATCTAGTTTCCCCCTTCAAGCTAGACAAGTTTCGTTCTATGTAGATTTTCGTTTGACACTTATTTCGTGAGATATTTGGGCCGGTTGTAAGTAGGCTGTTTATGTTTTCTTATTGTCAACGCTACGTAGCGCTCTATATGAAAATCACTGGCTGTGCTGTGTGCAGTCTGTGGCTGGTTTGCATTGTTGTCTGCCATTGTAGTGTTGGGCAGCGACAGCTGGATGTGAACAGCGCGTAGCGGTGCGCAGTTGGAGGTGAGCCGCCAGCAGTGGTGGATGTGGGGAGAGCGATGGCGGAGTTTTGATATTTGTAAGAATGGATGTTATGAACTGCTATATATATTATGACTATTAAGGTAAATACATTGTTTGTTCTCTATTATCATCTTTCAATTGCTAACTATGCCTATCAGTAGTTAGTGCCTTCAGTAGTTTGAATCTTTTATTTAGCTGGCAGTAGTAGCGCTCGCCGTATTGCAGTACGAGTAACGAAGATTTTTGTGAGGTAAGTGATTTGTGAAACGTATAGGTTAATGTTAGTCAGGGCCATTCTTTTGCAGGGATTATTGGAAGTCAGATTCCGTTGCGCTAAAAATATTGTGTGTCAGGTTAAGCACAGTCTGTCAGGTTAAGCACAGTCTGTCAGGTTAACCACAGTCTTGTATAATTGTTCAAAGGGAACGTTTTACGGTCACGATCAATGGACCACCCAGTATATCTTTCTTCTACATCTGTGTAATGGTGTTATGAGACTTTACCATATATTATACACTGTGGTGACAAAAGGCATAGGATATCTCATAATATCGTGTCGGACATCTTTTTCCCCCTGCAGTGCAGCATTTCGACGCAAATGTTCGATAGGATTCATGTCGGGCGATCTGGGTGTCTAAATCATTCGCTGGAACTGTCCCGGTCACATGGCATCGTTGTTTGGGAACATGAAGCCCATGAATGGCTGCAAATGGTCTTAAACTACCAAAACATAACCATCTACAGTCAATGATCGGTTCACTTGCACCAGACGACCCAGTCCATTCCTTGTAAAAGCAGCCCCCACCATTGTGGAGCCACCACCAGCTTGCACACTGCCTTGTTGACAACTTACATCAATGTCTTCGAATGGTTTGTGCCACGAGAAAACCCTACCATCAGCTCGTACCAATGATATCGGGACTCATCTGACCAGGCCACAGTTTTCAAGAGGTCTAGGGTGCAACCGATGTGGTCGCGAGCCCAGGAATGGGCAGCAGACAATGTCGTGTCGTGTCACCCTCCCGCCGGAAGTTCGAGTCCTCCCTCGGGCATGGATGTGTGTGTTGTTCTTAGCGTAAGTTAGTTGAAGTAGTGTGTAAGTGTAGGGACCGATGACCTAAAGCAGTTTGGTACCTTAGAAATTAAAAAAAAAAAAAAAAAAGGGAAGGGCACTCGCCTCGGTCGTCTGCTGCCGTAGCTCACAGAAGCCAAATTTCGCCGCACTGCCCTAGCGAGTTCGTTCATCGTACCCGCCACATTGACATCTGTGGTTATTCTACGCAATGTTTGCTTGTCTGTTAGTACTGACAACTCCAGGCAAACGCCGCTGCTCTCGGTCATCAAGTGAAGGCCGTTGGCCACTGTGTTGTCCCTGGTGAGAGGTGATGTCTGAAGTTTTGTATTCTCTTCATACTCTTGACATTGTGGATATCGGAATATTGAATTCCCTATCGATATCCGGAATGGAATTTCCCATGCCTCTAGCTCTTACTACCATTCAAGTCTGCAGACCGGGATGGCCGAGCGGTTCTAGGCGCTACAGTCGGGAACCGCGCGACCTCTACGGTCGCAGATTCGAATCCTGCCTTGGTCATGGATGTGTGTGATGTCCTTAGGTTAGTTAGGTTTAAGTAGTTCTAAGTTCTAGGGGACTGATGACATCAGAAGTTAAGTCCCATAATGCTCAGAGCTATTTGAACCATCTGAACCATTCAAGTCTGTTAATTCCCGCTGTGCGGAAGCCTTTTCACATGAATCACACAAATCACAACTCCGTTAATGCATTACCCTTTCATACGCGATACTATAGTCATTTGTACATATGCATATCGCTATCCCATGACTTCGTCACAGTGTGCTTAAGTCTGGATGGAGTGACATCCATAAAACATCTTGGAACATAATTTCTTTCGTATACTGTGCTGTTAACATAGATCACGTTCTTACTTTTCTGTAGAAGAATAATAGTGAGCCGGCAGGAGCGCCCGAGCGGTTCTAGGCGCTACAGTCCGGAACCGCGCGACCGCTACGGTCGCAGGTTCGAGTCCTGCCTCGGGCATGGATGTGTGTGATGTCCTTAGGTTAGTTAGGTTTAAGTAGTTCCAAGTTCTAGGGGACTGATGACCACAGCAGTTAAGTCCCATAGTGGTCAGAACCATTTGAACCAATAATAGTGAAATTTCATATTAGTATCATAGTTATTATTATTATTCAATATGTGTAAAATTATAGATCGTTCCAATGTCAGTGTAGTAGTACTATTTGATTTTATCTCATACTTACGTTTAGATCGAGTGTGTCCATAAATTATCTTAGAACGTAGGTTTTTTTATGTACTACGTTGTTAACATACGTCACGTACTTACATTCTTCGTTTATTTTTGGACAATTGTAAAATGACAGATCGTTCCAATGATGCTTCATGTAGTAAATTGTATCTTAGGATGCCTGAGGTATTTTTTGAAAAAAAATAATGTTCAAATGTGTGTGAAATCTTATGGGACTTAACTGCTAAGGTCATCAATCCCTAAGCTTACCCACTCCTTAACCTAAATTATCCTAAGGACAAACACACACACCGATGCCCAAGGGAGGACTCGAACCTCCGCCGGTACCAGCCAGGTATTTTATGCCACAGACATTGTGCATTATGTAGATGTGCGCTGTTAATGTTCTCTGTTGTTTCTTGCTTATCGTATTGCGTTCTTCCTTTTCTTTTACTAATACTTTACAATGTTTTCCAAATAATTTTAAGGTCTGTGGTCCGTTTGTTCGTTTAGGATGTCATTCGGATATGAATCTGTGTGTGCATAAATCTCTAGTTCTTACAAAGTATTCATGCTTTGAGGTTCTGGTGTCCTACATAGAAATTTCAACGTGTTACCGATTCTGTTCGTTCTACGATTTTTATTTCTTAAGTGTGAGCGAAAATTTGATTGGTTGGTTCGGCTATCTCTTGCGATGTCTTTAAATCTTGTACTGAAATATCGTCCTGTCCGTCCGATAAAAAAACTGTTGCAGCCGTCACAGGAAATTTCATGTAGACCTGGATTAGAAAAACAAGGACGTTGCTTTTTCGTGATCTCAGCATTTTTTTTAAGTTATCGTTAGTGCGAAATGCTAGTTGTATTCTCCTACTTCGTAACAATTTCTTCTGTGTGGTGTATCACCTGTAGAAGTTTTTGGTACATATACCGGTTTGGATTTAATTCTGTCATCTCTTTCCAGTGTTATGTCTTTATGCATGTTGTCTACTTTAGGTTTGGTATGGTCTTGATAAATTTTCAGTAATATACCAGGGTCTAAATAATTTTTTGTGCTGCATATTGTAGTGCTTCAGTTTCACTTTATATTGCTTGTTCTTCCAAAGGTAAATTTATGATTCTATTGATCATCGCTTTAGAGTATGCGTATTTATGCGACCTGCGCCGGTAGCAGTTTTTATTTGTGATATCTGCAGTTGTAAGTTTCCTGCAAATTTCAAATTTGGTTATCATCATGTCTTTTTTAGGTAAGAAACTGATGGATTTGTTGTTTTCTGCTTCTATTTGAAATTTTATTTTTGGGATCAGACTGTTTCATTGCTGGCGAATTGTTTGTACATTCTTATTGTCTGTTTATTTGTGGTAATGTATCATCTACATACAGGTAGGAGGAAATAATTTTGTTGAGGCAAAACACCTATAATTTTATAAACGTAGAAAATAGGAAATATTATTATTCTCCTATACAAAGTAAATATGTGATCCATGTTAACAACATAGTACATAAAAGCATAAAAGAAACTACGTTCCAAGATGTTTTATGGACATCATTCCATCTAGACGTAAGTATAATACAGCATAAAATATCATAATACTATTTCGTAAGGGTAGAATAAAATGATATATAAATATAATTTCAACCGGAACACTTGGAAATGGCAACTAAGCCGAAATAAGCTTGTTGTGAATCTATGTAACCAACAAAAATGGTTCAAATGGCTCAGAGCACTATGGGACTTAACATCTGTGGTCATCAGTCCCCTAGGACTTAGAACAACTTAAACCTAACTAACCTAAGGACATCACACACATCCATGCCAGAGGCAGGATTCGAACCTGCGACCGTAGCGGTCGCGCGGTTGCAGACTGAAGCGCCTAGAACCGCTCGGCCACACCGGACGGCGAAAGTTTGCTGCTAAATAGCACAAATAACAGAATAATGTTTAAACAGCTTCTGGAAATGACAGTTGATAATAATCCCTTTTCTGAGACATATGCTCAACGATGCTGATGTGAAAAAAATTACAAACATGTCGTATTTTAGGAAAATTTTCACAAACAATTATTCTAAAGCAAGGAACCACCACCCTGTAAAAATAATAGTGAGAAGTCAGTTTCATTTTCAAAATAAATGTCAATAGTGTCTGTTGATGCGTAATTTCTTTAATAGCACTCCCTCCTGAACACTTGTAGCATGTGATATGAATGGAGCATTTTTGACAACAGATCAGGCCCCAGAGTTGCAGATTGCACAGAAGCTCGAAACTGAAGTAAGTAATTGCTTTGAAAGAAAGTGCTGCTCAAAGTAATATTGTTGAAGAGTACTTATAGTTTTTATCCCCTTTCTCAGTTCCTCTGCGACATAATTGCGTGAAATACACGATAGGTGACAGTTTATAGGGTCTGCACCAAAACTGCACACTCAAAACCGCTCAAAATTAGCGCCATTGCACCTGTGTCCCGTACGTGGAAATCACTCTGTGACGTCACCAGAGGCAGTTGCAGGCGCCCTTTCACAGGCCTAGATAACAGGACGCAGCATGTTATTCTCAATGGAGAGAAGTCTTCCGAAGTAAGAGTGATTTCAGGTGTGCCGCAGGGGAGTGTCATAGGACCGTTGCTATTCACAATATACATAAATGACCTGGTGGATGACATCGGTAGTTCACTGAGGCTTTTTGCAGATGATGCTGTGGTGTATCGAGAGGTTGTAATAATGGAAAATTGTACTGAAATGCAGGAGGATCTGCAGTGAATTGACGCATGGTGCAGGGAATGGCAATTGAATCTCAATGTAGACAAGTGTAATGTGCTGCGAATACACAGAAAGATAGATCCTTTATCATTTAGCTACAAAATAGCAGGTCAGCAACTGGAAGCAGTTAATACCACAAATTATCTGGGAGTACGCATTAGGAGTGATTTAAAATGGAATGATCATATAATGTTGATCGTCGGTAAAGCAGATGCCAGACTGAGATTCATTGGAAGAATCCTAAGGAAATGCAATCCGAAAACAAAGGAAGTAGGTTACAGTACGCTTGTTCGCCCACTGCTTGAATACTGCTCAGCAGTGTGGGATCCGTACCAGATAGGGTTGATAGAAGATATAGAGAAGATCCAACGGAGAGCAGCGCGCTTCGTTACAGGATCATTTAGTAATCGCGAAAGCGTTACGGAGATGATAGATAAACTCCAGTGGAAGACTCTGCAGGAGAGACGCTCAGTAGCTCGGTACGGGCTTTTGTCAAAGTTTCGAGAACATACCTTCACCGAAGAGTCAAGCAGTATATTGCTCCCTCCTACGTATATCTCGCGAAGAGACCATGAGGATAAAATCAGAGAGATTAGAGCCCACACAGAGGCATACCGACAATCCTTCTTTCCACGAACAATACGAGACTGGAATAGAAGGGAGAACCGATAGAGGTACTGAAGGTACCCTCCGCCACACACCGTCAGGTGGCTTGCGGAGTATGGATGTAGATGTAGATGTAGATGTAGGCCTCGGCTAGACTCGTTACCCAAACCACTGCCCCTGAGCATGAGACAGTGAAGCTTGGTAATCACAGGCGAATCGCTGGCAGTTCACGACAAGTGACTGCAGCGCGTGCTTCCGATACGGGACAAGCGCTAGCGGCGTGTGCCGTGCAGGTGTGTCGCAACAGGACAGGCCGGCTGCCTTGGACCAGGGCCCGTCAGAAGGCGGCAGCGGCCGTGCGCGCATCCCTACCGGGATCCGCCTATCTGCTGGTGCTACGCCCATCAGCAGACGCTGCCCTGACATTAGCGTGTGAACGGCGCCGGTCTAGCTCGGCCGTTGTGCGGTGCGGGCGCGTCGGGCTCCAGCAGCCCCGCTTCTACGATATTTCCGAGCCGGAGCAAAAACTTGATAGTGGCGCCCACTCCGCCTCCCCCCCCCCCCCCTCCTCCCCTGCCCCCATCGAGCGTTTGAGACAAGACGTCCAAAACGTAAAAAAATAAACTGGTTCTTCGAAAATATGTTCAGTTTGTAGCGCACATTTTTCTGAAGGGTTTAATATACACACATCAAAAAAAATTTTGCATCACCCAGATTCACAGAACTCCTGAAGACAGACGTTGACTGTGGATATTATATCCCAGACACAGTCCCTTTGGCTGTTCAGAGGTGCCACTAAACCCTACCAAAGATGTGAATAGCCATGCATGAGCAGGGACTATTAGACGGAGGGGTCCGACAGCCGATCAGTTCCAGTCATTCCACCAGGAAGGAGGTACACGGCTCGTTTTGTCTGTAGGTCAATCACGCCTAGACAGTCAATACTGCGGTTCGACCGCGTCCGCATTGTTACTTTGCTCTCAACAAGGGAAGTGTCCAGGCGTCTTGGAGTGAACCGAAGCCATGTTGTTCGGACATGGAGGAGATACAGAGAGACAGGAACTGTCGAAGACATACCTCGCTCAGGCCACTCAAGGGCTACTAATGCAGTGGATGACCGCTACCTACGTAATATGGCTCAGAGGTACCCTGACAGCAACGCCACCACGTTGAATAACGCTTTTCGTGCAGTCACAGGACGTCGTGTTACGACTCAAACTGGGCGCAATAGACTGCATGCCGAGGTCCATCTTTGTAACCACGACACCATGCAGCGCTGTACACATGGGCTCACCAACATGCCGAATGGATCGCTCAGGATTTGCATCACGATCTCTTCACCGATGAGTGTCGCATATGCCTTCAACCAGACAATCGTCGGAGGCGTATTTGGAGGGAACCCGGTCAGGATGAACGCCTTAGACACGTTGTCCAGCGAGTGCAGCGAGTGGACGGTCCTTGCTGTTTTGGAGTGGCATTATGTGCGGCCGATGTACGCAGCTGGTGGTCATGGAAGGCGCCGTAACGGCTGTACGATACGTGAATGCCATCCTCCGACAGATAGTGCAACCATATCGGCAGCATATTGGCGAGGCATTCGTCTTCATGCACGACAATTCGCGCCCCCATCGTGCACATCTTGTGAATGATTTCCTTCAGGGTAACAACATCGCTCGACTAGAGTGGCCAGCATGTTCTCCAGACATGAACCCTATCGGACATGCCTGGGATAGATCGGTTAGGGCTGTTTACGGATGACGTGGCCCACTAACCGCTCTGAGGGATCTACACCGAATCGCCGTTGAGCAGTGGAACCATCTGGACCAACAGTGCCATGATGAACTTGTAGATAGTACGCCACGACGAATACAGGCATGCATCAATGCAAGAGGATGTGCTACTGGGTGTTAGGGTTACCGGTGTGTACAGCAATCTGGACCACCACCTCTGAAGGTCTCGCTGTATGAGCAATAAAAAGGGGGGAAGTGGTGTTGATGTTGATTTATATTCCAATATTATGTACAGGTTCCGGAACTCTCGGAACCCAGATGATGCAAAACTTTTTTTGATGTGTGTATAAAGCATATATGTTTGAGGAAATGTAAGACATGTTATTTTGTTTTAAATGTGCAAAGTTCAGTGCCACGCCGCTTCTATCGCACGTCACTGTATTTCGCTCTATGAAACTCAAACGTATATACACTCCTGGAAATGGAAAAAAGAACACATTGACACCGGTGTGTCAGACCCACCATACTTGCTCCGGACACTGCGAGAGGGCTGTACAAGCAATGATCACACGCACGGCACAGCGGACACACCAGGAACCGCGGTGTTGGTCGTCGAATGGCGCTAGCTGCGCAGCATTTGTGCACCGCCGCCGTCTGTGCCAGCCAGTTTGCCGTGGCATACGGAGCTCCATCGCAGTCTTTAACACTGGTAGCATGCCGCGACAGCGTGGACGTGAACCGTATGTGCAGTTGACGGACTTTGAGCGAGGGCGTATAGTGGACATGCGGGAGGCCGGGTGGACGTACCGCCGAATTGCTCAACACGTGGGGCGTGAGGTCTCCACAGTACATCGATGTTGTCGCCAGTGGTCGGCGGAAGGTGCACGTGCCCGTCGATCTGGGACCGGACCGCAGCGACGCACGGATGCACGCCAAGACCGTAGGATCCTACGCAGTGCCGTAGGGGACCGCATCGCCACTTCCCAGCAAATTAGGGACACTGTTGCTCCTGGGGTATCGGCGAGGACCATTCGCAACCGTCTCCATGAAGCTGGGCTACGGTCCCGCACACCGTTAGGCCGTCTTCCGCTCACGCCCCAACATCGTGCAGCCCGCCTCCAGTGGTGCCGCGCCAGGCGTGAATGGAGGGACGAATGGAGACGTGTCGTCTTCAGCGATGAGAGTCGCTTCTGCCTTGGTGCCAGTGATGGTCGTGTGCGTGTTTGGCGCCGTGCAGGTGAGCGCCACAATCAGGACTGCATACGACCGAGGCACACAGGGCCAACACCCGGCATCATGGTGTGGGGAGCGATCTCCTACACTGGCCGTACACCACTGGTGATCGTCGAGGGGACACTGAATAGTGCACGGTACATCCAAACCGTCATCGAACCCATCGTTCTACCATTCCTAGACCGGCAAGGGAACTTGCTGTTCCAACAGGACAATGCACGTCCGCATGTATCCCGTGCCACCCAACGTGCTCTAGAAGGTGTAAGTCAACTACCCTGGCCAGCAAGATCTCCGGATCTGTCCCCCATTGAGCATGTTTGGGACTGGATGAAGCGTCGTCTCACGCGGTCTGCACGTCCAGCACGAACGCTGGTCCAACTGAGGCGCCAGGTGGAAATGGCATGGCAAGCCGTTCCACAGGACTACATCCAGCATCTCTACGATCGTCTCCATGGGAGAATAGCAGCCTGCATTGCTGCGAAAGGTGGATATACACTGTACTAGTTCCGACATTGTGCATGCTCTGTTGCCTGTGTCTATGTGCCTGTGGTTCTGTCAGTGTGATCATGTGATGTATGAATTCACGGTGTTCTTTTTTCAATTTCCAGGAGTGTCTTTTGTAATGGAATCCATCAAACCAGAACAGTGGAGATTAAAATGCCTGTGGTGCCACCAGTTATCCGGTTTGACATCCTGCCCCCTTAAAAAAGTCTCACAACTAATACTGGGTGCGATTATTTGCGATCGGGAACTCTTCAGAAAATCTGCACTCATTATTGCCTGTTAGCTACCAATTTTCTCTTTTGTGTGACATAAAATTAAATGCAGGAAACATAAAACCAGTAAAAACATGGCAGAAGCAAGACAGTAGGCATTTCTTCAATTCTTAGGTCCCAGCATTTTTTCTCTATAATTCTGTTACAGCTTCACGTGTCGTTATTTCCTTTCTGCGAAAAAATCTATTGCCTCATCGAAGTTCGTCAAACGTTTTGCTACATGAAAAATCATTATGTCTTCTTTGTCTAATCCTGAAAAAGGTATTAATACGAATAGTACCCAAGATTGGTGTCGTTTCTCGATATGATTACGTCTGTTTTGTCACAATTTGCTAGATAAAAAGAAATATAATTTTGTAATATCGCAGCAGTTGCAACCCACGCCAAATAAGCAAGACAGTTTTGCTACAAATGGTCATTTCTACGTACCTCACTTACATAAATAAAGTGACAGAATATAATTCATGAAATACCAGTATCATATGCCTACTAGGCGTACTACAAGCAAAAAGTTTTATCTTCATTCACACGCTCCAGTTTCTCAAGCATGAGATCGAAGAACAGTAATACGAAATTTTTATGTAAATTTGGAATCATCATATTCTCCTGCATAACATGTGTGATGTCCCCGCTTCTTCTTCTTTCTCTTTCTGACAAACAGTCTTGTCACCACTAATTCCGTAACTATTCCTGCCACTGTCAAAACTTATTCTCCATTTAACTTCACTATCCCTGCCATAATCACCAGTTTAGTTATCCTGCGTTTATTCTCCGGCGCCGGCCGCGGTGGCCGAGAGGTTCTAGGCGCTTCAGTCCGGAACCGCGCGACTGCTACTGCCACAGGTTCGAATCCTGCCTCGGGCATGGATGTGTGTGATGTCCTTAGGTTTTGCGTAATTGGCGGACCTCAAATAAAAAGAAAAGTTAGACTATATTCCTAGATTTGCGAAAAGAGTTTGACACAGAGCCACACTGCAGATTGTTCCGAGATCGTTAGGAGCATACGGAATGCAATGTCAGATGCGTGAGTAGCTCAAAGACATTTCAAGCAATAGACCTCATACGTCGTCTCGGACATTCAGTGTTGATCGAAGACAGAGAGTAGCGTTCTCGCTTCCCGCGCCCGGGTTCCCGCGTTCGATTCCCGGCGGGGTCAGGGATTTTCTCTGCCTCGTGATGACTGGGTGTTGTGTGATGTCCTTAGGTTAGTTAGGTTAAGGTAGTTCTAAGTTCTAGGGGACTGATGACCGTAGCTGTTAAGTCCCATAGTTCTCAGAGTCATTTGAAGACAGAGATACTGTAGCATTATCCCAGGGAAGTGTGATAAGACTGCTCTTATGCTTTATTTATACATTACACATCATCGATCTAACAGATTGGTGAGCAGCAGTCTACGGCTGAATGCTGGTGATGCTGTTGTGAACATGTCAGTGATGTTTTTCAGTGACTGGACAAGAATGAAGGACAGTTTCTATTTACTCTGATGAATGGCTGCGTGCCCTAAATGTGGAAAAATGTAAATGAATGCAGATGAATAGGAGAACACGTCTTACAATGTTACAATACATTATTAGTGGTGTGCTACTTGACTCAATCACATCGATTAAATATCTAGGCGTAATTTGGCAAAGAGCAACGCGCACAGATGAATCGAAGTAGTAATTCATTCCGTGCTCCTTCCTTGGTTGGAAAGGGAGGAGAGACTAACGTATGATACTGTCCACATCTACATCTACAGCCATACACCGCAAGAATCTTGGCGGTGTGTGACGGAGGTTACTTCTGGTCCACTAACTGATTCCCTCTTCCGTTTGTGAATGGCTCTTGGGATGCATGATTGTAAGTAGGCCTCTGTATTATCTCCAATTTCTCGAATTTTCTCGTTGTGGTCATTTCGCGAGGTGTATGTGGGAGGAAGTAATGTCTTGTTCGTCTCTTCGCGGAAAGCTCTCTCTCTCTCTCTCTCTCTCTCTCTCTCTATGCTTCTCTTCAACCACCAGCTACTGGAGTTCTTTGAAGATCTCTGTAACGCTCTCGCACCGTTCATCTTTGAATCTTCTCTCTCGCTTCTATCAGTCCTACCTGGTAACGCTTCCATATTGACGAACAGTACTCAAGAATCTGTCGAACAAGCTCTTTGCAAGCCAATTCCTTAGTGGATGAATTATATTTCCTTAAGGTGCTTCCTGTAAATCTCAGTTTGGCAGCTGCTTTTCCTACTATTTGTTTTAAGCAGTCATTCTACTTAAGATCACACCGAACAGGTACTCATAGATCATGCGTTCCGCGGGAAATGGATTAGTGTTCCGCGAAAAACTGTTAAGATCATGTTTGATTTTCCTCGACATTGTGACGATACTAATTGTATTTTTAAGACATTTTTATGAATTAAAATTCGAGTAATCACCGAGCAAAACAGGTTTTTCATGTTTCTTTAAAAATTTTACTAAGCTTCAAAATAAACAATATGTTGCATCAAAGTACGAGAATTAATGAAATGTTCCATCAGAGAATAAAAATATGGGAACCCCTGTTCTAGATATTTTACGGTGGTTATTGCTTCCAGAAATTTATCAGTACTGTAGGTGTGCAGCAGTCGACTTATATTCCTGTGTAAGCACGATAGTGTCAGATGCCTTCCTGGAGTCAAGGAGCACGGCATCCATCTGACCGCCTATGTCTCCAGCACTGCGGATTTCATGGGGAACAAAGCGAACTATCGGCTATTCTGTCGAAAACTTACATTCTGAGACCGTGGCTGTGTACAAAAAAACAGAGAAGAAAACAGCAAGCAGCCACGTTTTTTAATGCAATTCATTTGCATAAACAGCGTATTTACCGGCTTCGAGCCGACAGGTTCGTCGCTATTTGTGTAAATAAATAGCATTGCAAAAAGTGGCTGGTTGTTGTCTTCCCTGTAAGAATCAGCCTGTAATTTTTACACAGCCACGGTCACACAATGTAAATTTTCGACTAAATGGCATGGAGGCTATCTCGGCAGGTGCTGGGAAATGATGCTTTAAAAGATGCAAAAGAAACGCAACAAAGATCAACTTCAACATCAAATATAACAATAATAAAAATGTGTCTTAACTCGAACAAGCCATCTGAGATGAACCTGCCTGTTCGAAACCAATAAAAGCGCTATTTATGTAATTAAACAGCACTGTAAAATGTGTTTTCTGTTATCTGGTGTACTGAAAACTGAGCCCACTGAAATTGGCGCTCAGTGAAATTTGCGCCCAGAAAGACTCGAGGGAGCGTCCACTGATCAAAAATGGTTCAAATGGCTCTGAGCACTATGGGACTGAACAGCTGTGGTCATCAGTCCCCTGGAACGTAGAACTACTTAAACCTAACTAACCTAAGGACATCATACACATCCATGCCCGAGGCAGGATTCGAACCTGCGACCGTAGCAGTCGCACGGTTCCAGACTGCGCGCCTAGAACCGCGAGACCACCGCGGCCGGCCGTCCACTGATCCCCTGTCTCGGTAGGTAGAAGAGCTGAGGGTTTCCGAGCTCGTATTCGTCAAGTCATACTATACAGCACGCTGCGAAATGCGAAGGTCATTGTTAAGAATGCATCGACAGCTTTCTACATGAAATCGATACACGTTGCAAAAGCACCGAACGTATATCAGATGCTGTTTCAGATCCTAGTCATTTGATTAAAACTTCAGGAACGAAACTTCCCACATTATACAAAAATCAGTCGACAGTTATTTCCCAATCGGTTCCTAACTTCACTTTGGCGCTAATAGTTTTCTTAACCTTGTGTGTTTCGACAGTTTAATGTAAGAGAATTCTTTTTCTCAAAAGTCAACTTAATTAAGAACTATCTTGGGTCCATGTGAGTGGCTGTCTAATTGAGCAATTAGTCAGTAAAAATGGGCTAGCTAAAGATATCGGTATTGATGAGGCAATTTCAAAATTTGCAGCTGAAAATGAAGGAAGACATTCTAAGCTGCGTACTAGTCATCTGTCAGTGACGAGATCTTCGGTTACTTGTTCGGCTTCCTTAATAATCAGTTAAACTGTGGTTTGTATTATGGCGTTTTACTATTCATTTTCATTTGTGATAACTGCTAGCGAAGTAGTTAACGTTATACTTTGATTACTTAATCACAAATATGAAAATACTCCTACACACGAATAGTGTATTTTATGCTTTTGTGAGGTTAGCAATTTGGTGGTGGGGTTACAAAATGAAAGTCTGCATCGGGTACCAAACTACCTAGCTACGCCACTGTGTAAACATCAGGCTGAACCAGAGTAAAATATTGGATGTGTAGGTCAGCAAATAGGGAATTTCTAGTACAGTTCTGTACAGGCTCGAAATGGATCACAGCACGTATCGCCAAGACATTCAGGAACATTTAAATAGCTCATGAGTCTTAACTTTGCGCCATTCAAGTATGTGTATGTGTCTTAGAAACTATAAAGTGAATGACAAGTTCACTCACAGAAACAAAGTTTACATTCGACTGATATGTTTAATTTTACCTCATTATATCTTCGTTCATCGCCATAGCAACCTAGCGAAAACAAATTTTGCGTTTTACGTTTTGCGTCGCATTGACTGTTGTTATTGTTAGAGATTTACAAAAAATGGTTCAAATGGCTCTGAGAACTATGTGACTTAACTTCTGAAGTCATCAGTCCCCTACAATTTAGAACTACTTAAACCTGACTAACCTAAGGACTGCACACATATCCATGCCCGAGGCAGGATTCGAACCTGCGACCGTAGCGGTCGCGCGGTTCCAGACTGTAGCGCCTAGAGATTTACACTGGCCAGCCATAACATTAGACCACCTACCAAATAACCGACAGGTCAGCCTTTGGCACGGATAACAGCGGCGACGCGCCGTGGCATGGAAGCAATGAGACGTCGCTAGATTGCTGGAGGGGTTTGGCACCACATATGCACACATAAGTCACCTAATTCCCATATGTTCCGGGTAGGAAAGAGATGACCTATGACGCCACGCTAAATCACACCCCAGATGTTTCCGATACGACTCAGCTCTGGAGAGTTGGGGGGGGGGGGGGGGCAAGTCATAAAATGAAACTCGCCATTGTGTTCCTAGCACCACTCCGACATACTCCTGGTCCTGTGACACGGAGCATTATCTTGCTGAAAGATGTCACTGCCACTGGTTGGAACATGATCATCATGAAGCGGTGTACGTGGTCTGCAGCTAGTGTACAGTACTCCTTGGCCATCAAGGGCCCACGAATGATTCAGAGAGCGTGACGGAGCCTTCCGCTGTCAGCTTGTCTCCTTCCCGCTGTGTAGGTGTCACGGAACTGTTCCGCTGGAAGAAGACAGATTTGCGCCCTCCCAGCGGCATGATGAAAAAGATATCGGGGTTCATCAGATCATGCAACGCTCTTCACTACGTCATCCCTCAGTGCCGATGGCCACGTGCCCATCTCAGTCGTAGCTGCCGAGTTCGCGAGGTTAACAGCGTATCATTGTTAGGAGTGTTCGGTACAGTTGTGTTCAGACACACTTGTACTCTGCCCAGCATTAAAGATTTATGTTGGTTCCGCCATACTTCTGTATCGAGGGGTGGCCATCCAACCCCACGACGTTTGGAGGTGGTTTCACTTTGCTTTTGCCACGTGTTGAAGACACTCACCACACTACTCCTCGAACACCAGAGAAGTGGTACAGTTTCTGAAATGCTCGTGCTGACCCTCCTGGCCATCGCAATCTCTCCTCTGTCAAATTCTGATAGATCGAGCGCCTTCCCCTTTCTACGTACTGACAGCACGGTCACTGATACTACATGCACAGTGCCTGTATCTGACTAGTAGTCATTCCTGACTAGGTGACGCAGCTATCGCCTGGTGGGGTTTATATCGATAGTAAGTCAATGGTTATAATGTTCTGGCTGATCAGTGTAGCTTTCGCTCTGATTTATCGTTGTAGGAGGGGGAGGAAGCAAACATAGCCTCCTTAGGGAACGGTCCCAGCATTTGCCTGGAGTATTCTGAGTAACTACGGAAAACCAAATTCGGCATGTCCGGCCATAGAATAGAGCCCAGGGTTTAAAAAATAGTCAGATTTTCATCACATTTCATCCAGGCTTAGGCTGGTTAAAATTACTTTATAAGCATCATCAATGTATCTTTCTTTTACTTTTAATTTGTAAGTTGCTATTTACGTATTGTTCTATACACGTCTTTCCATACATTTAGTGAAGTTATTGTAGGTAGACTTTCAAGCAAGACCTGATCTCACAATCGTTTTCGTACTTCTTACTATTTTCTCCAACCTTTAATCCAGTTTTTTTAGACTGTTTTTACTCCTTTTTTCCATTTACCTTCCGTAATCAGCTCTGCTGAACTTTCTCCTCCTCTTTTTATACACCTAATTACGTCGATTTTAGGATCTGGTGTAGCAAACATTAATTTCGTGGTACCAGGCTTCTACAGCGTTGGTTATTCGATGGCGCAGTTTGTATCAATCCCAAGGATTGGTAGTGTTTTCTTCATTTTCCAGCAAAGTAGTCAAAAAAAACTCAGAAATATTGGGAATATCCCGTGACTGTGAATGTCTCTCGAGACAGCCATTACATGCATCTTCAGGCCGTAGAAACGCCAAGGCAGCAGCCACGCAAATTCGTTATCTCACTCCTTCATTTTCGTTATATCATGAGTAAGTCCTAGATCCTACACTTTTCTTCAAGGACACTTTTTCATGTGCAAATAACATCCTTGTATTTCTGCTGTCGGTAGTACATCTTCAATTGCAGAGATTGCTGCTGATCTGAAATGTACGGTCACGCTTGCAGTTTTCCAGTCCTGAATGTTTTCCACCAATTTTGTTTTGTTCGGCAATAATGCAAAGACAACTGCGTGGATGTTTGTTTCATTATTTGTACTCCAAAGGTCAGCATGAATGGTGTGTATTTACTACAGAACTTGAACGTACCGTCAATAACGCTTTCTCCAAATTTGCCGTCGCTTAACAGAAAACTGCTGCCTTCATTCATAGCTAGTAATTCTGCTTTGAGGTCAATTTCTACTCTTGTCTGCGGATCTCTCTAATTTCCCTGTGATTTTGCCCGCTGATAGCGCAAAATTCTCTTCGTTGCTTGCTGTTCTGGGATTTGAATGAAAAAGTCATACCCTCGATTATGCAGGAAACGCAGCTGCTCTAAATGTGTTTTAGAAATAGAAGTCACTCTCGATATTTTCTTTGCTAGTTCAAAATCTTCCTCACTTCTAACTGAGCCATCATCCGGAGTCCCACATTGATGATCGAGTGCAAAAAGCACGGTGTAATCCTTACTTTTAAGCATTCCTCGGCTGTGGCTTGCTTTCTGTTTTGAACAACGCCACGTTACAGTCACGTCTTCTTTTGTTCTCTTCACTACCTTCGTCGTGGCAACATGGCATACCGCGAATGGTCATTGAGACTACCGTATCGGAATTATTGTGATAGAAAGACGCAGGTCGCACGACGTCAACTCTACTACAGCTGGAACGGTGCTATAAGGCTGTTTGTTCAGAGAGTCGGTTACAGTGGTAGACGAAGTCTAGCGGGGAGCAGTTCGGCCTAGCAGGTAGTTTAGAGTAATTACGACGGTCCGGGTGCAGGTAAGCCGTGACGCAAAGGGAGCAGGTAATATCTGCAGATTTCACAGATTTCTGGTTGGGCGCAAATTTCACCGGGCGCAGTTTTCATGGATTCTTCTCTGCAACAATCAACCTGCAATTAGAGCTAGCTGTGTTTCGTAAGGTCTGTGTTTGCGGAATCTGTAATGATTTCTGTAGAGATTTTCGTTCTGCAAGAACGTCATATTAGGTGAGCACGAAACATGTTCCATAATGTCCTGCTACACATTAAGGTCAACGGTATAGGCTCCTACGACCCTTCTTGACAACTGGAATGTTCTGCACTTTTTTCCTGTCTCTAGGTACCCTGCGTTGCTCCAGAGACCTACAATTAACTGTTGCTAGAAGAAACGTACT
Source organism: Schistocerca cancellata (assembly GCF_023864275.1). Lineage (NCBI taxonomy): Eukaryota > Metazoa > Arthropoda > Insecta > Orthoptera > Acrididae > Schistocerca > Schistocerca cancellata. The sequence continues at coordinate 93,777,706 of NC_064628.1, read as the reverse complement.
TCGCATAATCTCTGTAGAATCTTACCGGTATCTCATCCTTGCCGCTACAAAGAGATTAGAGCCACCATTTATTTCAAGCTTCTGCTGCCAGTAACTTTTTATTTTATGCTTAATCTAACATAATACAACAGGTTTCGAACATGTTCTGTTCATCTTCAGGCGTTTATACATACATACACACATAGAGAAATGTTACTTAAAAATAACCAGTCTTAAACTAGATTAATCTAGAAGACTTTGTCCATTGTTTTTTACTGTAGCTGCTGGTGTGGCATTTTGGGGGGGGGGGCAGTGTATGGCTAGAAATCGAAATCACTGATGTCTTCTGCTGGTTTTCTTCTTTGTGGTTGACTATGTATATCACAGCCTGTATAGGATGCAGATAGGTTTGCATCAGTTATGTGTTACGAAAATAGGATTGTACACTACTGGCCATTAAAATTACTACACCACGAAGATGACGTGCTACAGACGCGAAATTTAACTGACAGGAAGAAGATGCAGTGGTATGCAAATGATTAGCTTTTCAGAGGATTCACACAAGGTTGGCGCCGGTGGTGACACCTACAACGTGCTGACATGAGGAAAGTTTCGAACCGATTTCTGATACACAAACAGCACTTGACCGGCGTTGCCTGGTGAAACGTTGTTGTGATGCCTCGTGTAAGGAGGAAAAATGCGTACCATCACGTTTCCGACTTTGATAAAGGTCGGATTGTAGCCTATCGCGATTGCGGTTTATCGTATCGCGACATTGCTGCTCGCGTTGGTGGAGATTCAATGACTGTTAGCAGAATGTGGAATCGGTGGGTTCAGGAGGGTAATACGGAAACGGTGTGCTGGATCCCAACGGCCTCGTATCACTAGCTGTCGAGATGACAGGCATCTTATCCCCATGGCTGTTATGGATCGTGCAGCCACGTCTCGATCCATGAGTGAACAGATGGGGACGTTTGCAAGACAACAACCATCTGCATGAACAGTTGGACGGCGTTTGCAGAAGCATGTAGTATCAGCTCGAAGACCGTGGCTGCGGTTACTCTCGACGCTGCATCACAGACAGGAGCGCCTGCGGCGGCGTACTCAACGACGAACCTGGGTGCACGAATGGCAAAACGTCATTTTTCCGGATGAATCCAAGGCTCTGTTTACAGCATCATGATGATCGTATCCGTGCTTGGAGACATCCCGGTGAACACACATTGGAAGCGTGTATTCGTCATCGCCATACTGGCGTATTACCCGGCGTGATGGTACGGGGTGCCATTGGTTAGACGTCTCGGTCACCTCTTGTTCGCATTGACGGCACTTTGAACAGTGGACGTTACATTTCATAGGTGTTACGACCCGTGGCTCTAACCTTCATTCGATCCCGGCGAAACCTTACATTTCAGCAGGATAATGCACGTCCGCATGTTGCAGATCCTGTACGGCCTTTTCTGGATACAGAAAATGTTCGACTGCTGCCCTGGTCAGCACATTCTGCCGATCTCTCACCAATTGAAAACGTCTGGTCAATGGTGGCCGAGCAAACTGGCTCGTCACAATACTCCAGTCAGCACTCTTGATGAACTGTGATATGTTGTTGCAGCTGCATGGGCATCTGTACCTGTACGCGCCATCCAAGTTCTGTTTGGCTCAATGCCCAGGCGTATCAAGGCCGTTATTATGGCCACAGGTGTTTGTTGTGGGTACTGATTTCTCAGGATCTATCCACCCAAATTGCGTGAAAATGTAATCACATGTCAGTTCTAGTACAATATATTTGTCCCATGAATCTGTATTTCTTCTTGGTGTAGCAATTTTAAGGGGCTCCGGAAAGGCTCAAAATCATGAAAAGTTCAATGTTTACTTCTTTGCGTTTTCTGAATCTGCAGACTATTACCTTTTAATAGATATATAATTTATTCAATTCCGAAGACTACAACTCTTTTTAAATTTTTTTTGAAATGTGTTCTACATGGGCGAGACCCACTGTGGCGCTGTTAAACCGCTGTCAAATGGTGTTATTATTAACGTCCGTGTTCATCAGGTACATTTTAGTGATGTGAGATAAAGTATGTGTTGTGGCTAACCTGTGATGGTTCAATATATATGGCTGGTGTGATTGTCGATTGTTTCATGTTTATTTACTCTGTCGTTATCTCGAAAATATTCGTAATTAATTCTGTTTCTTGAGTCTCTGTTTTGTTGAAGTATAATAATGAGTAAAAGTAAAGTTATTAGAAATCCTCTGAAGGCTTTTAAGAAAAGGAGAAATGTTGGAAAGCCAAATATGGGAATGAAGATAGGTTCTAACTTGGTACGAGCGATGCTTGCTTTAGACAAGGAACGCCTTCTGGCTGCAGACAGGGCTGTAAAGAGTCTAGAAATACAAGCAAGAGTAAACAGGAGGAGGAACAAGAGGAAGCTGGAGGAGGAGTTTGCAGAGGATGAAGATAATCCATCCTATGGACCTGGAATGCACTAAAAAGTTAATCCAATCTTTGTCGCTCGATTCCCAAAACTTTTATTTTCGCATACTAATTGCATGTTTTCTAAGGATCTTCCAAACATATTTGTTTCAAACTTTCAGAAAATGATACACAGTACCTTCTGCATAATTTAACACAGCCTTTTTCCAAAAAACTGTATATTTTTGAATATATAAATAAAAAATTGCAAAAAAATGTTGTGAATTTTCATTACAATTGAAAAAAAATCATCTTTAATAACTGAACTAAAATTTTGTAAAATCCCTGTGTTAAGATGTAGCCCATATTCCAATAAATAATCTGTAAAAAGTTCAACTTCCTACCTCAAATACTTTGTGAGGAAAGATGTAATTTATAAGCGTTATTTTAACATTGCAAGTGTAGGGCGTTCCGGAGCCCCTTAATGGCCAGTAGTGTAGCTGTTTTTCTGTAGCACGATTATTTCTCCCTGTATCTGCCGTGCAGAGTGCCCTCCGCGGTGGTTTGCACAGTGTGCAGGCAGCTGCAGATGGGGGAAGGTTTGGGCCGGCAGCGCCAGCGCCCGGAGCGCGGTCACGCTAGTCCGCCCGCCGGTTGCCGAGCGACGGCGGCGGCGGCGACTCGGCCGGCGCTCTCCGCTGCTCCGCGCTCACCTTGCGCTGACCCCGCGACAAGGCCTCGACCCCGCCGCGTTTCTTGCGGCCCGCCGGCCGGCTTCTGGAGCAACTACCTGCCCGCCGCGCCTACTACCCGGGCTGACGACATCCGCCTCGCATTCCACGGGGCTCGGTTTCGATCCCTGGGGCGCTCGCGGCCCGTCTCTCCTCCTCCTCACCCTTCCTTCCTTCCTTCCTTACCTGTCGCGAGACTTCTGGAGCTACCGCTGCCGGCGCTATCGCCTCGCCCGGGCCGCTCTGCCCGAGTCGGCTACTACGCAACCTGATCACATCCGCCTGGCACTCCATTTACTGCCGCGGACGGGTTTCTTACGTCTTCTGAGGTAGCCGCGCCGCGCCGCTGCTACATTGAAGACCGCTGACGGCTGCAGACCGGGCCCACTCCGGAGGGAACTCGTTCTTTCAACCTGTTCCGAGTGATTGCCATTGCTGTGCAGGCGTAGATTTTATGACGCTACCAGCGCCTACTTCTTCCAGACACTAATGAGAAAATCTTGCAGAACTCTAAGGTTTTTAAAAACCGTCTCGTTCTCGGCGGCGTTGGTCGTAATCAGAAATGCCCTAATACAGGGTGTTATAAGATCGATAAAGTGGAAACTGCGATACTAGGCGTCATCGGTGACTAATGGCGTAGCGAGAATCTGTCAGACTACGTAAATATTGCGACTATAGCGCCGTATCCCCAGACATAATTTGAAACATTTTTTGATTACCAGAACATAATATATCAGGAAAACAAATATTTACATCTGCAACACCGCTGCTCGGTAGTACATTACTAAGGTAAGCAGTTACAGTAAATTAAACGAACAAAGCACCGTAAAAGAAGCTCTACAGTTGTAATGGATACCAGGACACACAGGACAAATTTAAAAAAGAAGAACAGATACTCAGCTCAAGGAAATAGAAGCATTTACTACATCTACATCTGCATCTACATTTATACTCCAAAAGCCACCCAACGGGGCCGGCCGGGGTGGCCGAGCGGTTCTAAGCGCTACAGTCTGGAACCGCGCGACCGCTACGGTCGCAGGTTCGAATCCTGCCTCGGGCATGGATGTGTGTGATGTCCTTAGCTTAGTTAGGTTTACATAGTTCTAAGTTCTGGGAGACTGATGACCTCAGAAGTTTAGTCCCATAGTGCTCAGAGCCATTTGAACCACCCAACGGTGTGTGGCAGAGGGCACTTTACGTGCCACTGTCATTACCTCCCTTTCCTGTTCCAGTCGCGTATGGTTCGCGGGAAGAACGACTGCCTCCGTGCGCTCTCGAATCTCTCTAATTTTACATTCGTGATCTCCTCGGGAGGTATAAGTAGGGGGAAGCAATATATTCGATACCTCATCCAGAAACGCACCCTCACGAAACCTGGCGAGCAAGCTACACCGCGATGCAGAGCGCCTCTCTTGTAGAGTCTGCCACCTGAGTTTGCTAAACATCTCCGTAACACTATCACGCTTACCAAATAACCCTGTGACGAAACGCGCCGCTCTTCTTTGGATCTTCTCTATCTCAACCCGACCTGTTACGGATCCCACACTGGTGAGCAATACTCAAGTATAAGTCGAACGAGTGTTTTGTAAGCCACCTCCTTTGTTGATGGACTGCATTTTTTAAGGACTCTCCCAATGAATCTCAACCTGGTACCCTACTTACCAACAATTAATTTTATATGATCATTCCACTGCAAATAGTTCCGCACGCACACTCCCAGATATTTTACAGACGTAACTGCTACCAGTGTTTGTTCCGCTATCATATAACCGTACAATAAATGATCCTTCTTTCTATGTGTTCGCAATACATTACATTTGTCTATGTTAAGGGTCAGTTGCCACTCCCTGCACCAAGTGCCTATCCGCTGCAGATCTCCCTGCATTTCGCTGCAATTTTCTAATGCTGCAGCTTCTCTGTATACTACAGCATCACCCGCTAAAAGCCGCATGGAACTTCCGACACTATCTACTAGGTCATTTACATTTATTGTGTAAAGCAATGGTCCCATAACACTCTCCTGTGGCACGCCAGAGGTTACTTTAACGTCTGTAGACGTCTCTCCATTGACAACAACATGCTGTGTTCTGTTTGCTAAAAACTCTTCAATCCAGCCACACAGCTGCTCTGATATTCCATAGGCTCTTACTTTATCAGACGACAGTGCGGAACTGTATCGAACGCCTTCCGGAAGTCAAGGAAAATAGCATCTACCTGGGAGCCTGTATCTAATATTTTCTGAGTCTCATGAACAAATAAAGCGAGTTGGGTCTCACACGATCGCTGTTTCCGGAATCCATGTTGATTCCTACAGAGTAAATTCTGCGTTTCCAGAAACATGATACGCGAGCAAAAAACATGTTCTAAAATTCTACAACAGATCGACGTCAGCGATATAGGTCTATAGTTTTGCGCATCTGCTCGACGACCCTTCTTGAAGACTGGGGCTACCTGTGGTCTTTTGCAATCATTTGGAACCTTCCGTTACTCTAGAGACTTGCGGTACACGGCTGTTAGTAGGCGGGCAAGTTCTTTCGCGTACTTTGTGTAGAATCGAATTGGTATCCCGTCAGGTCCAGTGGACTTTCCTCTGTTGAGTGATTCCAGTTGCTTTTCTATTTCTTGGACACTTATTTCGATGTCAGCCATTTTTTCGTTTGTGCGAGGATTCAGAGAAGGAACTGCAGTGCGGTCTTCCTTTGTGAAACAGCTTTGGAAAATGTGTTTAGTATTTCAGCTTTACGCGTGTCATCCTCTGTTTCAATGCCATCATCATCCCGGAGTGTCTGGATATGCTGTTTCGAGTCACTTACTGATTTAACGTAAGACCAGAACTTCCTAGGATTTTCTGTCAAGTCGGCACATAGAATTTTACTTTCGAATTCACTGAACGCTTCACGCATAGCCCTCCTTACGCTAACTTTGACATCGTTTAGCTTCTGTTTGTCTGAGAGGTTCTGGCTGCGTTTAAACTTGCACTGAAGCTCTCTTTGCTTTCGCAGTAGTTTCCTAACTTTGTTGTTGAACCACGATGGGTTTTTCCCGTCCCTCACAGTTTTACTCGGCACGTACCTGTCTAAAACGCATTTTGCGATTGCCTTGAACTTTTTACATAAACACTCAACAATGTCAGTGTCGGAACAGGAGTTTTCGTTTTGATCAGTTGGGTAGTCTGAAATCTGCTTTCTATTACTCTTGTTAAACAGATAAACTTTCCTCCCTTTTTTTATATTCCTATTTACTTCCATATTCAGGGAAGCTGCAACGGTCTTATGATCACTGATCATCCTATCAGATGCACTTTATGTGTACAACGTAACAGAGGACTACAATATACAGTTAACAGTATGTATGTGTTTCAACAGTAAATCGAAGCAATTATCAAAAGTTCATACACCCACAAGCAACATCTGTTCTGTCGGACATGTCCTACAGAACAGACACTACTCGTATGTACAAAGCCAGAAAAAATGGAGCGACAATAAATACGAGGAGTGTCTTCTTAAGTACAGGGCTATTACAAATGATTGAAGCGATTTCATAAATTCACTGTAGCTCCATTCATTGACATACGGTCACGACACACTACAGATACGTAGAAAAACTCTTGAAGTTTGGTTCGGCTTAAGCCGCACTTCAGGTTTCTGCCGCCAGAGCGCTCGAGAGCGCAGTGACACAAAATGGCGACAGGAGCCGTGAAAGCGTATGTCGTGCTTGAAATGCACTCACATCAGTCAGTCATAACAGTGCAGCGACACTTCAGGACGAAGTTCAACAAAGATCCACCAACTGCTAACTCCATTCGGCGATGTTATGCGCAGTTTAAAGCTTCTGGATGCCTCTGTAAGGGGAAATCAACGGGCCGGCCTGCAGTGAGCGAAGAAACGGTTGAACGCGTGCGGGCTTGTTTCACGCGTAGCCCGCGGAAAATTGGCTCATGCCACAACTGGAGACCGACAGCGCCGACTTCATCTTTCAACAGGATGGTGCTCCACCGCACTTCCACCATGACGTTCGGCATTTCTTAAACAGGAGATTGGAAAACCGATGGACCGGTCGCGGTGGAGATCAAGATCAGCAATTCATGTCATGGCCTCCACGCTCTCCCGACTTAACCCCATGCGATTTCTTTCTGTGGGGCTATGTGAAAGATTCAGTGTTTAAACCTCCTCTACCAAGAAACATGCCAGAACTGCGAGCTCGCATCAACGATGCTTTCGAACTCATTGATGGGGACATGCTGCATCGAGTGTGGGAGGAACTTGATTATCGGCTTGATGTCTGCCGAATCACTAAAGGGGCACATATCGAACATTTGTGAATGCCTAAAAAAACTTTTTGAGTTTTTGTATGTGTGTGCAAAGTATTGTGAAAATATCTCAAATAATAAAGTTATTGTAGAGCTGTGAAATCACTTCAATCATTTGTAATAACGCTGTAAGTACCGTTTTGCCACACCGCGGCCGCAGCGCTGCAATAGGCGTTCTGCGCATGCGCACTGGGTACCTACATCTGTTGTCTGCGCACTGACGCCATTACAGTCTGATTCTTCCTTGTTTACGTTGTGTACTGAGTGTTTAAGATGCGTCCGATAATCGTGAGTCCCGCCGACTGTGAAGTAGGGGCTGTTATAAGATTTCTTAGTGCTAAAGGCCTAAAAGTGATCGATATTCATCGCCATATCTGTGCAGTTTACGGAGAAAACATTATGAGTGATGGAAAGGTAAGAAAGGGTGTCAGAGCATTTAAAGATGGCCCCACAAATGTGCATGATGAACAATGGAATGGGCGTCCTTCGGTCGTTAATGAAAGTTTGATGCAAGAAGTAGACAATAAGGTGAGAGAAAACAGACGCTTTACGATTTCCACCTTGCGGGATGACTTTCCTGATGTTTCTCGTGGTGTTTTGTATGGCATTGTGACCGAGCACTTGAATTACCGAAAATTATGCGCATGTTGGGTACCGAAAATGTTGACGGATGTGCACAAAACCAAACGTTTAGACAGTGCATTCACTTTCCCTGGGCGGTACCACAACGACGGTGATGATTTCTTAAACTGTTATGGGCGATGAAACATGGGTCACACCAAAGTCAAGGCCACACTCCATGGAATGGCAATATTCACATTCACCCAGAAAAGTGAAGTTTAAGCAAATAATTTCTGCCCAGAAATTCATGTGCCCAGTTTTTTGGGACAGAAAAGGAGTATTGCTTGTGGAATTTCTCCCTCGTAATGAGACAATCAATGCAGCAGCTTACTGTAAAACATTGCACAATCTGCGCCGTTCAGTTCAGGACAAAAGACGTGGAAAGTTGAGCAAGGGCATCGTTTTGCTGCGATACAGTGCCCGTCCGCATGTGGCGAATCAGACCAAAGATCTCATCACATCTTTTCGATTGGAGACTCTAGATCATCCTCCATACAGCCCTGATCTTGCGCCCAGTGACTACCATCTGTTCCTGTACTTGAAGAAACACCTGGGCGGTCAGCGTCTTCGAGACGATGACGAAGTCAAAACAGTGGTTATGCAGTGGTTAACAAGTCAGGCGGCAGTGTTCTATGAGGAAGGTGTTCAAAACCTGGTACAAAATTATGACAAGTGCCTCAGTATTGACGGAAATTATATTGACGGAAATTATGTAGAAAAGTAGATTAAGGTACAGGCTTTCATGTAAAAATAAAATTATTGAGATATCTTAGCACGTCTTTTTTTAATTTCAAAACGGTTCGTGTTAAAAAAAACCACCTCATAATTAATGTAGAGTAATGAAATGTCGGGAATACATTCGACCTGGTAACATATTTAACTAATTAACTTTGTCAGACTGCAAATTAATATAAGCGCGAGGTAAGACATTGCAAATGTGAAATGCTGGTATACCTAACAACCAGCGGAACAGGCAGAATGCTGAATGCAAGCACGCAAATGTGCACGCAATTTGTTGTTTTGGTACCGCATGTCAGTTTGCGGGATGGGGTTTCATACCTGTTGCACCTGGTCGGTCAACACAGAGACGGTTAATGGTCTTGAGTTGTCGTCCGACTATGCCCCATATGTGCTCGATTGGAGACAGATCTGGTGATCGCCAAAGCAACATGTCGACTCGCATGAGGGTTATCCTGATGGAAAACAACCCGTGGAATGCTGTTTATGAATGGCAACACGACAGGTCGAATCACCGGACTGGCTAACAAATTTGCAGTCCGGGTGTGTGGTGTAACCACGATATTTCTGCTGTCACACGAAATTCCAACCCAGACAATGGCACCAGGTGTAGGTCGAGTGTGTCTAGCACGGTGACAGGTCGGTTGCAGCCCTGCGGCCGGGCGGGGTCCGTTGTCTGCGGTTCTGGTAACGCTATCGCTCAGTTCTCCTACCTCGATAGCATTCTTGCCTATATCCCTTCACTCTGTGGTAGCAGATATATGCTAGGCAGTGTAAAGCAGCATTGATGAAACCGCCACCTAATAACTACCACACCTACATCTACATTTATACTCCGCAAGCCATCCAAAGGTGTGTGGCGGAGGGCACTTTACGTGCCACTGTAATTACCTCCATTTCCTGTTCCAGTCGCGTATGGTTCGCGGGTAGAACGACTGCCGGAAAGCCTCCGTGCGCGCTCGAATCTCTCTAATTTTACATTCGTCATCTCCTCGGGAGGTATAAGTAGGGGGAAGCAATATATTCGATACCTCATCCAGAAACGCACCCTCTCGAAACCTGGACAGCAAGCTACACCGCGATGCAGAGCGCCGCTCTTGCAGAGTCTGCCACTTGAGTTTGCTAAACATATCCGTAACACTATCACGCTTACCAAATAACCCTGTGACGAAACGCGCCGCTCTTCTTTGGATCTTCTCTATCTCAACCCGAGCTGTTACGGATCCCACACTGGTGAGCAATACTCAAGTATAGGTCGAACGAGTGTTTTGTAAGCCACCTCCTTTGTTGATAGACTACATTTTGCAAGGACTCTCCCAATGAATCTCAACCTGGTACGCGCCTTACCAACAATTAATTTTATATGATCATTCCACTTCAAATCGTTCCACACGCATACTCCCAGACACACTCCTGGAAATGGAAAAAAGAACACATTGACACCGGTGTGTCAGACCCACCATACTTGCTCCGGACACTGCGAGAGGGCTGTACAAGCAATGATCACACGCACGGCACAGCGGACACACCAGGAACCGCGGTGTTGGCCGTCGAATGGCGCTAGCTGCGCAGCATTTGTGCACCGCCGCCGTCAGTGTCAGCCAGTTTGCCGTGGCATACGGAGCTCCATCGCAGTCTTTAACACTGGTAGCATGCCGTGACAGCGTGGACGTGAACCGTATCTGCAGTTGACGGACTTTGAGCGAGAGCGTATAGTGGGCATGCGGGAGGCCGGGTGGACGTACCGCCGAATTGCTCAACACGTGGGGCGTGAGGTCTCCACAGTACATCGATGTTGTCGCCAGTGGTCGGCGGAAGGTGCACGTGCCCGTCGACCTGGGACCGGACCGCAGCGACGCACGGATGCACGCCAAGACCGTAGGATCCTACGCAGTGCCGTAGGGGACCACACCGCCACTTCCCAGCAAATTAGGGACACTGTTGCTCCTGGGGTATCGGCGAGGACCATTCGCAACCGTCTCCATGAAGCTGGGCTACGGTCCCGCACACCGTTAGGCCGTCTTCCGCTCACGCCCCAAGATCGTGCAGCCCGCCTCCAGTGGTGTCGCGACAGGCGTGAATGGAGGGACGAATGGAGACGTGTCGTCTTCAGCGATGAGAGTCGCTTCTGCCTTGGTGCCAATGATGGTCGTATGCGTGTTTGGCGCCGTGCAGGTGAGCGCCACAATCAGGACTGCATACGACCGAGGCACACAGGGCCAACACCCGGCATCATGGTGTGGGGAGCGATCTCCTACACTGGCCGTACACCACTGGTGATCGTCGAGGGGACACTGAATAGTGCACGGTACATCCAAACCGTCATCGAACCCATCGTTCTACCATTCCTAGACCGGCAAGGGAACTTGCTGTTCCAACAGGACAATGCACGTCCGCATGTATCCCGTGCCACCCAACGTGCTCTAGAAGGTGTAAGTCAACTACCCTGGCCAGCAAGATCTCCGGATCTGTCCGCCATTGAGCATGTTTGGGACTGGATGAAGCGTCGTGTCACGCGGTCTGCACGTCGAGCATGAACGCTGGTCCAACTGAGGCGCCAGGTGGAAATGGCATGGCAAGCCGTTCCACAGGACTACATCCAGCATCTCTACGATCGTCTCCATGGGAGAATAGCAACCTGCAATGCTGCGAAAGGTGGATATACACTGTACTAGTGCCGACATTGTGCATGCTCTGTTGCCTGTGTCTATGTGCCTGTGGTTCTGTCAGTGTGATCATGTGATGTATCTGACCCCAGGAATGTGTCAATAAAGTTTCCCCTTCCTGGGACAATGAATTCACGGTGTTCTTATTTCAATTTCCAGGAGTGTATTTTACAGAAGTAACTGCTACCAGTGTTTGTTCCGCTATCATATACTCATACAATAAAGGATCCTCCTTTCTATGTGTTAGCAATACATTACATTTGTCTACGTTAAGGGTCAGTTGCCACTCCCTGCACCAAGTGCCTATCCGCTGCAGATCTTCCTGCATTTCGCTGCAACTCTCTAATGCTGCAACGTCTCTGTATACTACAGCATCATCCGCGAAAAGCCGCACAGAGGCTGCCTAACTCTAGTTGAAAGTCAGTTCCTGAATGTTCATGATTAAAAAATAAGGCGCTCGGGATCTTCAGACTACTTACAGAAAAGCGTTTAAAATTAGATTAAGTCTGCTTTTTAATCATATTGAAACACATGAAATGGCTATCAAGTCCGTATTTAATATGATAAAACGTTATCATTCAAAGTTCACTGTCTGTATAACAAATATTCACTCGAAAAGCAGCCAGAATTTAGTAAGTCAGACCCGACTAATTTTCACCTTCTACCAGTCACAGACCCACAACTACCCGCGACTGAAACATTCGGTCATTTCAGTAGACTTCTTCGTAAGAGGTGCTCGCCAAAATATTCCGTATAGAGCACGAAACATGCCACGTGTAGTTGTTACTACGACCAGGAAGCTCACATGCTCGTATCTCTCAGACTATTTAATTTTGAATCACCAAACTTTCATCAAAATGTTCGTAACTCCAGTCGCTTCAGTCACGATATGTTAGAACCAAAATTAGCATACTATTTCCTCATCTTACAGAGTATCTTTAAGGAGCAATCTGACATCGTGTTATCTGGAAGCCAGCTATCAAGCGACTGCTCCCGAGGTACTCTCCTATATGCCCACCCCTCTTTTCGCGCGGGAACAGCTTAATTCTGATTGGCTCTCGCGGAAAATCTTGCCTTATCCAATCACTAATTTGACTGTAATTAATCTCAGCAAAACTTCAAATTCTTGTATTTTGTTTAAAAAAATAATAAAAGTAGTGCGAAATATTCTTCAAATCGATAAATAAACTTATTCCGCCTCTAATTTCCGTTCTGGTTACTTTTATATAAAAGCAAGCACACACCGACATACGTAACCTGAATCGTGGCTGCAACATAATTTTCCCACAGTTCGTTTGTAGAAGGTTTTACGTAAAATGAAATGTTAAATTTTAAGATATGTCCTTTTATAGATCTAGAAAAGGCATATGACCGGGTTCCTAGGAGGAAGTTATTGTCTGTTCTACGAGATTATGGAATAGGAGGCAAACATCCGCAAGCAATTAAAGGTCTTTACATAGATAGTCAGGCAGCAGTTAGAGTTGACGATAAATTGAGTTCATGGTTCAGAGTAATTTCAGGGGTAAGACAAGGCTGCAACCTGTCTCCACTGTTGTTCATATTATTTATGGATCATATGTTGAAAACAATAGACTGGCTGGGTGAGATTAAGATATGTGAACACAAAATAAGCAGTCTCGCATATGCGGATGACTTAGATGTGATGGCAGATTCGACTGGAAGTTTGCAAAGTAATATTTCAGAGCTAGATCAGAAATGTAAGGACTACGGTATGCAGATTAGCATCTCCAAAACGAAAGTAATGTCAATGGGAAAGAGATATAAACGGATTGAGTGCCAAATAGGAGGAACAAAGTTAGAACAGGTGGGCGGTTTCAAGTACTTACGAAGCATATTCTCACAGGATGGCAACATAATGAAAGAACTGGAAGCGAGGTGTAGCAAAGCTAATGCAGTGAGCGCTCAGCTACGATCTACTCTCTTCTGCAAGAAGGAAGTCAGTACCAAGACTAAGTTGTCTGTGCACCGTTCAATCCTTCGACCAACTTTGTTGTATGGGAGCGAAAGCTAGGTGGATTTAGGTTACCTTATCAATAAGGTTAAGGTTACATGAAAGTAGCTAGGATGACTGCAAGTACTAGTAGATGGGAACAATGGCAGGAGGGTGTCCACAATGAGGAAATCAAAGAAAAACTGGGAATGAACTCTATAGATGTAGCAGTCAGGGCGAACAGGCTTAGATGGTGGGGTCATGTTACACGCATGGGAGAAGCAAGGTTACCCAAGAGACTCATGGGTTCAGCAGTAGAGGGTAGGAGGAGTCGGGGTAGACTAAGGAGAAGGTACTTGGATTCGGTTAAGAATGATTTTGAAGTAATAGGCTTAACATCAGAAGAGGCACCAATGTTAGCACTGAATAGGGGATCATGGAGGAATTTTGTAAGGGGGACTATGCTCCAGACTGAACGCTGAAAGGTATAATAAGTCTTAAATGATGATGATGATGATGATGAAGATATGTCCCACATACACTCTCTCTACCATTCTCACGCACTCACACGGCAAAATAAAATAAAATAATAATTTTGACCGATTTTTGTATTACGTAATGGACAGTAACTAAAGTTTTAAAAAGAAAATTTTAATTAATGTATTTTTATGCACTGATAACTTTGGAATGGCTTCAAATGATAATGAAAGTCAATCTGTTATCGTTCCTAACTTGATTTTAAAAAACAAGCGTAGGTTTTAGTACTTTTAGGTAATTCTCTTTGTCTCCCGAATTACAATAAATAAAAATGTGAAATTTGGATATCATCATTCCATTAATAACACAAGGCTGTGTGCCAGATTTAAACAAAATCGGATGATAACTAATATGGATTATTTAGATTCGTAGAAGGTATGAATCTTCGTATCGACTGAATGTTACGCTATGCAGTTCTCACGGTAGGCAGTTTCAGCTGTGCTGTGTGCAGAGCGAAAAAAAAAAAAAAAATAGCCCTACTGTAGCCACGGTACTAAACTACTGAGTGCCTTACTGCAACGCATGTCATCTCGTAATAACTTGCTACGTTGCAGGCTGTAACGCCGGAAATGCATATCCTCCTGTTTCCATCTATTGCACTGCAAATTTTTTTCCTTATTTTGTTACCTGAAGATATAACATTACTGTGTCTTTGTATATCGTAATTGTTTTACTATTTGTATATATATATATATATATATATGCATTTACGTCGATTTATAATTGGTTTGTTTTGTGAATATTATTTGTATTTATACGCTGGATCTGGCTTAGGGAAAACTATGTTATCGAACGAATACATCGATAGGTCGTGTGGAGAACCAAAGTGTTTAAGATCTTTGGTAGTGTTAACCCTGTCGCGTGGAGCGCGGGCAGAGGTAGAGTCTGGCTGGAGTAGTGCGGTTGAGCAGGTGTGTTGTGTGACGCTCCCGCGAGTTGCCGCGCTTTCGGGGTTGGGCAGCATGTAATTGCGCTCGACTTGCGATGATAGTTTCTGACTCGGTGTCGCGGACGGGAAGCATTAGATGGCGCACATCAAGAGCCCGTTTCGCCTGGTGACCGTGTCGAGAAGAAGGCGCGCCAACATCCAGCTTCTGCAACAGCGACGGCCGACAATGAGTGACTGTCGCCACCTCCTCGATCGACGGTTTCAAACCTTCAACCAACAAGGAAGACTGGAAGCACGTAAAATTTTAGAACTGTATGGCAGACCCCAGCTTTTTAAACTGTTCCATTTTCGTAACTATAATTACAGCAACTCTAGCATGAACATTTGTTGCTCATTGTCCCAATTGCATTACCAAGCAGGGTCCCTTCCTTTCCCGGAATGAACCCGAGTGTCGTTGAAATTCAAACGCCAGCATTAAAGTAATATTGTTCCATTTCACTGCTTTAATTTCAAAGTTCAGTTAAAGTATTCATAGCTGGCTACAATATTTAGATTACACAAGCACAAATTATGAGTGCGAGTTTTGTTACCATATTTTAGCTTACCTGTGACTACAGCTTGGTACGTACTAAATTTTGCTATTGTTAATTGTTAAGAATCATTAAATTCAAGTTCAAAGTTAAATCTCTTATTTCTAAATTGCGTAGATTCAAGTAGCTTTTGAAATGATTGTTGAGGTAGCCTAAGACTAACCTTATTTCATTGAATTTCGTAGTGCTTCAGAAACAAAACTCACTTCACTATTAATTTCGGTCACTAAATTAACTTTCAATTTTCCGGTTTTATTAATTCTTTTGCTAAATTAAGTCAGAGTGTAGCGAAATTTGTTACTTCTAACAAACTTTCAGTTTTCACACTACACGTGTCAACCTTCAGTTGCCACCCTTCTAGTGCTAATTATATGTGCAATAACCTTTCGTTTTCAGTTATTATAATAGTTGTCCATGGGACTGGCGACTGTAATTTTCCCCAAATCTCAAATATCTAATTACCGCTAGTTAATTGTTAACGTAATGGCCGCACCTTTACTTTCTTTATTAACTTTACCCCTTTTCAAAATTAATTTCCACCAGTTTCATTGGCATTTTTCCTTTCATTTAGATGTAACCCTTTCCTCCCTCTTTACCGACAGATTAACGTCGGTGACGATTTCTTTTCCCAAATTTCCATTAGGTACACGCGGTTTAATTTTTCACTGTCATTAAGGTCGATAAGCGAGGGGGAGGTTACAAGGCCCTCAGCTGACCACCTTGAAACCAACGGAAGGCAATCAGTGGTATCGAGACAGCGCCACCTTCCATCAGAAAATAGGTTGACTTTCATTCTGCCCTCGAGTGAGCTCCCGCTTCATCCCACTGAAGTCGCAAATGGCGGTGTTCTGGAGTCAATGGAACGCTCTCCAGGGGGTCTGACTCCGAGCTGACCTTGAAGTAAAAGATTTGTAACAGCCACTGCGGTGCCAACAGCTGCCCAGATTGCTGCTGCGGATACAGTACTATGCGCCAGAGCCATACGCCGAACACGATGGTCTCCTTTCTTCGTAATGCCACGTGGCAGTCTGGAAAGCAGTCTTCTTGCGACCGTACATTTCCGTGACAACCTCTGCCAACAGCCATGTACAGTGGCTACAATCCGGACAAGCCCTTCTGCTACATCACAAAGGGAACATCCAACTTCTCGCAGTCCTATTTTTTTGGAAATGTGTGGTAAAATCTTATGGGACCAAACTGCTGAGGTCATCGGTCCCTAACCTTACGCACTACTGAATCTAACTTACACTAAGAACAACACACACACCCATGACGGACGGTAGACGCGAACCTCCGATGGGGGAGGGGGAGCCCCGTAGCCCTATTACACGACCCCATTCCCCATTCAAACTCACTGAAGTGTTGATAATGACGTCTATATCGCCTCAAATGCATTTCACATCAACTCAATTCGTCCAGTCTCAAAGACAACTAACGCTCACGACAATTACAGCACGTACTTAAGGCAAACCTGATTTGCATCCTCAAAGAATCACCGCTAGCGCCACTCTTATGCGACTGGAACGAAACTGGAACAGACATAATCTTTCAAATGTAGAATCACGCCTACCAGCTTCCGTCAGCGTTTCACAGCTCCTCTACGGTGTTGCGATTTTCTTTTCCGTCAGTGTATATGCATTTCTGTCATAGTGTGATGACTTCGTGACATTCTATTCAGTGCAGAAGCATCAATATCGTCCGAACTCGTATGGGTATCAATAATTTACGAGTTGAGGATTGATGAACGAGGGACGGTGATTTGCAATGTACGATAAGTTGGAAATTTGGATAGATTGTCAGGGTCCGTGTCCGGATGGATGAAGCGGTTAAGGTGACCGTTCATGAGAGAGGTAAATCTGGGTTCAAGTCCCAATCCGGCATACATTTTCAACTTTCTCCAATGCATTTCCACAATGCCCTGTGCGGCTGGAGGTCACCTTCCCATCCACCATTTCCTTTTCATTCCTCTACCTCATATACAGTTATCAAAAGAAAACTTTAAGTATTTATCGGAAAGAAAACGCATCGAGTATCACAAAAATCCCTGCGCCTGTAGTGGAGACTACAAGACTTGTTGTTGTTGTTGTCGTTCAGTCTTCAGCCCGAAGATTGGTTTGATGCTAGTGTATCATGTACAGGCCTCTTAGTCTATGCGTAACCACTACAACGTACATACAACGGAACTTACTTTATTCAGGCTTTGGTCTCCATCTACAACTTTTACCATCCTCCCATACTTTCGTCCACTTACTTTTCTCTTCCACTCATGGCTACACTCTAGAACAATAACCTCAGAGAAGACTATCTAACACACAAATTGATGTCAGACGTTAACAAATTCCTCCTCTTCAGAAATACTTTTGTTGCTATAACCCATTTGTTTCTCATATTCTCTCTAATTCGGCATCATCATTTTAGTGCTCAATTTTCCTCTACCCGTTGTCTCCTATTTCCGAATCTAATTACTTCACCATTGCTAATTTAATTGGACTACATTCCATCACTGTTGTTCTACTTTTGTCCCTGCCCATCTCTGACGTTACAATGTCATCGACAACATTAAAGTTTTTATTATTACTCCCTGAACTTTAATTCCTAATCCAGATTTTTCTTTGTTTGCCATTACTGCTTGTGCAGACTGAATAACATCGGGAATAGACAACATACTGTCTCATCCCCTTCTCAACCACAGTTTCCCTTTCATGTCTGTCCACTCGTATAACTACTGTCTGATTGCTGTACAAATTGTACATAACCTTCCGCTCGCTGTATTTCATCACTGCTACCTTCAACATTTAAAAAATTGTGGTTCATTCGACATTGTCAGAATCTTCCTCTAAAATTATAAATGCTATAAATGTGAGAATAAGTCGAAGGATCAGCACAGCCTCCCGGATTACTACACTTCCTGGAACACAGACCCTCCCCAAGAGCGGAATCTATTAGTTTTCCAGTCTCATGTAAATAATTCATTAAAGGATTTTCACTTCATTGCTTAACAACAGTCTTGGCTGCAGAATTGATTTTATTGATTTATTTATTCATTACTCGCATTTCGCATAATACAAGCCATGTTTAGATTGACTTATGGCACCAAAACCCACTTACCCAATTACCAATACACTGGTCAATCTGAAGATGCCTTGTATTGGGCGAAACGTCATGAATAAATAAAGCAATAAAACCAATTCTGCAACCCTGTTGTTTTCACCACACGTAAACAGTTCATTGGAGAAAATTTAATAGCTAAGATCGCATTCAGTACAATTTATTCCCGATTACCGGTTTCAACAGTTAAGACTATAATCTTCTGATGTGTAAAGGGATGCATTTGCATGGAGTACATGTACAATCATTATTTATGTTTGCCATTGAATATTTTACGTTTTCATAAATTTGTTGTTATACGTCCTGTATCACGCATACCATTTTGACATTCTAGTGAATATTATGTAGCACATTCCACGCAGGTTTGTTAAAAATAAAAAAGAAGGTTAGTCACAAAAATACAATACATTAAAGGAGCCTTATGTAATTAGGGATGTCCAAACGCATATCATTCCAGTGACGCTTGCTGGACGCTGAATTGCGTAACAGTGTACAGCTGAATAGTGTTCCTCAAGGAATGCGGATCCATGATGTATTTAACCTGTGTGGAATGTGCTACATAATATCCACTAGAATGTCAACATGGTATGTGTGATACAGCTATAATGTAAGAGGATGTATAACAACGAGTTTTCTAAAGACACGTAAACGTAGAATTTCCGTTTCCTCATTTGTAAGGTCAAATATAAATAATGATTTTACTCAAAGTAAATGCATCACATTGCAGATCAGAAGATGACCACCTTAACTGTTGATACCGGTAATCGGGAATAAGTACATTAAATGCGATCTTGGGTATAAAATGTTTTCCAAAGCAATTGCGGATAGCTGTCTGGCTCTGAGCTCTATGGGACTCAACTTCTGAGGTCATCAGTACCCTATAACTTAGAACTACTTAAACCGAACTAACCTACGGACATCACACACATCCATGCCAGAGGCAGGATTCTAACCTGCGACGTGGCGGCCGCGCGGTTCCAGACTGTAGCGCCTAGAACCGCTCGGCCACCCCGGCGGATAGCTCCTTCTTATCTCTATTTATGAGAAATCTCATTTAAATAATTCATTCAAAACTTGGCAACACCGAGTTTTTAAACCGATAATTCGATAATATTTTGAGCATAATTTCCCTGTCTCATACATCTTGCTCACCAGGTGGAACAACTTTGCCACGGCTGGCTCTCTCAGAGTTCTCAACAACACTGCGAGAATGTCGCCTATCCCAGAACACTTGTTTCAACTTAGATCTGTCACTGCTCTGTAAAAATTTTCTCGCTGTATCTTATCTCCTATCTCATGCTCACCTGCTTCTTCCTCTCCTTCTATAATATTGTCCTCAAGTTTGTTCCCCTTATTAGATCCTCCATAGACTCCTTCGGTTCAAATTTTACTTCTTAACTGGGCACTAGTTTGCCTTCTGAGTTCTTGGTATTCACTCATCTGCTTCTCTTTTCTCCAAAGGTCTCTTTAATTTTCCTATAGACCTTAATTAAGCATGATTTTACAGCCTTGCGTTTCCATCTAGCCATTCCTGCTCAGATATTTTGTACTGTTTGTCAGTTTCGTTTTTTGACGTCCTTACTTCCTTTCACTGGACTCATTTGCCGCATTTTTATATTTTCTCTTTCCATCAGTTAAATTCAGTATCTGACAGGGGGACTGGGTTTACACGTCATCAGCGATTTGGTCCAAATTTATGGTACACCCAGTGCTTGGTGAGAAATGAAAATGGAAGTGTCCCAAGCGGGTGATCCATTTTACCAAGGGCTACATAAAAATCATTTTTGGCACGAATCGGCCAAGGCATGGGTCTTCAATGTTGGCATAGTTTCCAGGCAGCGTTTGGTGCAGCGGAAATAATTCAGAACGGTAATCCGGCGGTCATAGCGTCGAGTCCATAAACGGAAACATCTTTTTTTTTTCAATTTTTACATGATTTATACTACAAACAAACAGAAATAATTCTCAATATATTGTACTTACTAATATTTTCATTATAGGTATGAAAAGCAAAGGCAAAGGAAAATTTAGGATTGAAAATAAAGTTCCAGGAAGGGATTGTAAGAAGTACATGAGAACTTCGTGTATAAAATTGGATACCTTTATTATTTTACAGTAGACGATTTACACATGCTGGGGCAATATTCATCGTAAAAGCTGGGGAAACTATTATTCGTCAGCAGCTGCTGAGGGCTTTTCGAAGGTCAAAGTGAAACTAACGAAATGCAAAGTTCTGTACGCTTTAATTCCTATTTCTTCTTTGGAAATTATTTGCGCAGTCCTTATGGACATTGCATGTAAAATGCATTCAAGAAAATCATTTGCATTCCTAGTTTTCTTTTTACTTTTTGTCGTGCCTGTTACGATGATACCAGTAAATGCAATATATTGAGCATTATTTCCGTTTCTTTGCTGCGTAAGTAACGTAAAAATTGAAAAGAAGTTTTCATTCATGGACCCGACCTGATGCTCGTAGGATTACCGTTCTGTACCTTTCCCGCTATCTGTAAAGTACGCTAACATAACTGACTCTTGCCATGACCGACCCACGGCCAAATGCTATTTTTCCAAACGGTTGTCGATCTCGAATTCCCACATCTACCACTTTCATTTTTGACTAACTCCTACATACACCACAAATATGGACGAAATAGGGCGATGCCGATTTCCACTACCCCTGACTTTTTACCTACGTGATCCTCCGCTGCCTTCCCTATTTCCTCTCTCAAAGCTACCCATTCGTTTCTTGTGGAATTTCTTTCCTCTGATTCAGTCCAGCCTTGCTTAATACTCCGTGAGAATTCCCCAATAACTCTGGCTCCTTCATTTTATACATGTTTCCATATCCTATCCCACCTTGCTGTAATTGCTTCAATTTCCTTGTGCAGTTCATAACCGTAAATTATAGTAGAGGCCACGTCTGGAAACGTCTTGAAGTTTAAAATCTGGTTGGCAAATCTCTGCCTTAACGTTACACAGCGCGTAATGGGTATCAGTACAGATATTTTTATATGCGGTATCTTCATGTGTACACAAATCAGAGTGTTGACTGTTTTTTTCCCCCTGTGTCGAACAGTCTTCCCACAAACATGCCAGAAGCTTTATGACATGATGTTTTTTGCATGGTTATAATGCACAACTATACTATGCCTGTCAGTATGGACTAACGGTTTTGCACCCATGTACCTATGTGTCCTGACCTGCTGCCCAGAGGAAAATAAACATTAATGGCTTGTTATTGCCGCATGTACTTGGATATACTACCCAACCTAAAACATATATCTTCTAATAGCTGTAATTATTATTCTGCAAATAACGTCAATACTGATGAAATGTTGTTTGGTATCCCCTCATCAGTCACCAACACAAATACCTGTACTTATACCCTTGCACCCTGTATAATTAGTCCGAAATCTTCCTAGGTTCCAGGTTTCTTCCACGTATACAGCCCTTATTTCTGATCCTTAAAAAAAATTTTAGGGGCGATCAAATTACGGTTCAAATGACTCTGAGCACTATGGGACTTAACATCTATGGTCATCAGTCCCCTAGAACTTAGAACTACTTAAACCTAACTAACCTAAGGACATCACACAACACCCAGCCATCACGAGGCAGAGAAAATCCCAGACCCCGCCGGGAATCGAACCCGGGAACCCGGGCGTGGGAAGCGAGAACGCTACCGCACGACCACAAGATGCGGGCGATCAAATTATGGTCTGCGCTAAACACTTTTGGGTGGATTCCTCTTTCAGTCCTTGCCTGCAGACCACATTGTATAACTATTTCTCTTCTTTCTTTTCCTGCTACAGAATTCAAGTAACCCACCACAATTAAATTTTCGTTTCCTTTAACTACGAGGTGCATTCAAGTTCTAAGGCCTCCGATTTTTTTTCTCCGGACAGGAAAGAGATAGAAACATACGCATTGTTTTAAAATGAGGCCGCGTTCATTGTCAATACATCCCAGAGATGGCAGCACCGTACGGCAGATGGAATTTTACCGCCAGCGGCGAGAATGAGAACTGTTTTAAATAGTTCATCAGAAAAAAAAATCGGAGGCCTTAGAACTTGAATGCACCTCGTACATGAATAATTTCCTTTATTTCATTATCTGCGGAGCTCGTTGACGTATAAAGTTGTAGCACTGCCGTGGACGATGGCTTCATGTCTGTTTTGGCTATGTCAGTCGTTCAGTATGCTGCTCCTAGTAGCTTACCCACATTCCTTTTTTATTGTACGTTATTAGGCCTAATCCTCCATTGTTCCTATCTGATTTAGTGTTGCTAACCCTATTTTTATATGCCCAGGTGTCATGTTCCTCCTGTCACTGCGGTTCAGGAATTACCATTATATCTAATTTCAACCAGTCCGTTTCCCTTTTTAGATTCTCTAACCTATGTACCGGATCAGGAGATCCAACATTTCACTCTCCAATCTATAGATTGTCAGTAATATTTCTCCTCGAGAGTATTTCCTGCCCAGACATCCGACTATTTTACATAAGGAATAATTTATTATCATTAAGCCATGAAGTGGAGCCACATGCCTTCATGGAGAAAAAAAAGGAACGTTGCTGTAGTCATTACTCGTATGGCTAAGCCGCCACTACCCCACATTGCATTGTTGCCAAATTTATTCCAGATGGCGGATCCAAAATGGCGGTGATAGATATGGCAATGTTGCAATGACATCGTGCCAGGAAGTTCAAATTTTGGAGGGAAAATAGGTCAGTTGGGCTACCTCCAATACCCTAACCCCCTCCCCTCCCCAGTCCACCAGAAAACGGCGGCAATTTCAATTTCCCACAGGACAATGCAACACACCACAGCTACCTCGACTAACCTAAGCAAATGGCGGGAAAAATATCACTTGCGCCCCCTCCACTAACCTAAGTCGTCCGACCGCCGCCTCCTCCTAGGAACTGGCTGGGGAAGGACTCAGCCTGTCCTGGGCTGCTGGATAGGATCGATATAAGTCTTTATTTTGAACGCAGTGTTTATTTAAACCATTTGAGGCAGTAGCTCCATCCAGTGTGTTCACCATGAGGTCTACAGTCCGACTAACGTCGTACACAGTACTACACCAGAGAGCACTTTCATCCCATGGCGGTCTTGGGGAAAATGACTCACCCTGAGCTGGACTGCTGGAGAGAGGAAGGAGTGAACTTTATTTATTTTGGAACAATTTGTTTAGGAACGGATTTCAAGTAGTTCATTTATTACACTGATACAAAACACACACTCTGACGTGCTTGGGGTCGAAATACACAAACTAAATACCTGCAAACTACTTGTAAATCACCGGAATAATGCAGTACAGTGATGTGCAGAGACGCAAAAAACTCGTAAATTGGCCGGCCGCTGTGGCCGAACAGTTCTAGGTGCTTCAGTCTGGAACCGCGCTGCCGCTATGGTCGCAGGTTCGAATTCTGCCTCAGGCATGGATGTGTGATGTCCTTAGGCTAGTTGGGTTTAAGTAGTTCTAAGTCTAGGGGACTGATGACCTCGGATGTTAATCCCATAGTGCTTGGAGATATTTGAATTTGAACTCGTAAATTGTCAAAACAATGCATGTAAAAGACTCTGCAAACATGCTTGCTAATCCTCAACTGTCGGAATCAGGCACTGTTCAGCCTGTGCACCTGTTCACAAAATAATGCAACAGATATGAAAACAACTTGTAAATTGTCAAAAGCTCACAGCACTTAAGCAGCCAAAAATAATGCAGTGCAAAAACACTCATTGCACATAAAAAACGCTTTCCAACTGTCGTCAACCGCGACGTGTCAGTGTACTGGCCCCCTACAGAACTCCAAGGCGCACACGCCAGATGGCGCGCTCACGCCTGTTCCATACAAAAGACTCCTCTAGGCTGCATGTGCATGTTTACTGTTGCTGGCGCGGCAGCTCTCTGCCTGTGGACACTGTCACAGGTTGCACTATAGAAATCTGATCCAATGCATCCCTGAACAGCACAGGATGCATTGTTCCTAGCGATCCTAATGGGACATGCGAGCTGTGTCTAGCCGTGCACGCATTTACCTGCATGAGTTCTTTACTGGATGAAGTTAGCGAAGCTTTCATTGTTCGTAATTTTTCTCTGTTGGATGGCACATAGTAATGGAGGTAGCATGTTGGGGTGATAACGTGAACGGGCCCTGAGAGGATCGGCTTCAGACAGCAGTACTTGTATATACTTTGGGGACGCACCACAATGCAGTAGCAAAATCCTCGTTCTTACCCCAGTTCATGAACTATCTTTTGTACTACCTTGTGTTACAGGAGCAGGTTTCATTTGATGCTGACCTTACGCATTGTACATAGTTGGCAGAGCTATGAAAACATGTTCCCATTTCCACCGAAAGTTCAAAGCATGGCTCTGTCACACTAACTCAGGTCGCTTTGTTTCTACATGGGTTGCAGAAGGTGCTAGATACATCTCTTTCCGACTTCTGCTCATTTCCTACTTAAATTATAACAATCACTTCCGCAACTGCATAAATGGCAGGAGTTGCAAGAGGTACAGGGACTATCCGAATTTTACTGTAACAGATAGATTCGAGAAAGGTGACTCGTTTCGACATATGAGAGTGCCAGAAATATGATTCACTGGTGGCTGTAATCATTAAAGGACTTCTCCACTGGATCCAACGCAGGTATGTGGTTGAATGGAAAGACTTGATTTCAAATCCTAGACAGCATTTCTAGCAGATAGCGTAGCACTAAAGATCTAAAAAGCAAATGTACATTTCTAACGACCTCAATCAGCACACCATCAACCGTTTGTGATCCTTCTCAATCAACATTCACCTATGAACCAGTGGATCTATCGCAGAACCTCTGGCATGGCATCGAGAAATAATGCATTACAAATACTGGAGTACAGCCTAGTGGTAGCATGAGAGAGTTGCAAATACCAGTTTCATATCACATTCCTTAGCCGAATCACTTTCTGATTTTGGTAATTTTATTACGAGATTGCATCATCAGCAACGTGTAACATCACTGTTGGTCTGATAATATACACTTTAGCGATCGCCGTCTATATTCAGTGTCGCGTTATTTGCCTGAAAAAGGAAAACCACTTCATTCAGAGGTAATGCCATAGCTCGATTTATAAAGTCGATACAGCTTTTAACAAGGATACTTGGCTCCACATGGAGAACCAAGACTGTTTTTGATAGTAATATGGTCGTTGCGATCGTGGTTTTTGAACATATAGCGGCTTGTAAGACGATTACACCTCTCTTTCTAAGACACAGTAGTAGCACTCGCAGGAAAAACTTATGACATGTCCACCCATCGCTGATTTTCGGTCAGTATTATTTCGTATCGCCAGCATTCAGTTATTCGCCGATTATTATACTCAGTAGTAGGGGATGCGTGATAGGTCTGCCTTGAGGATCATACTTATAAAGTATGACATGTGCAAAAGGGTGTGGCTATGTCCAGTCGTAAGAAAGGTATGGATTTGATGCGGAATACTGTGATAGCAAAGGGGAAAGTATATCAAATGGTTAAAATGGCTCTAAGAACTATGGGACTTAACATCTGAAGTCATCAGTCCCCTAGAGTTAGAACTACTTAAACCTAATGACATCATACACATCCATGACCGAGGCAGGATTCGAACCTGCGACTGCAGGAGCAGCTTGGTTCCGGACTGAAGCACCTAGAACCGCTCAGCCACAGTGGCTGGTGGGAAAGTATGTCAAATCATACGAACGTTACAGATATTTCACAGCCATAGCTGTCAGCAGGGTATATTTCTGGTACCTTGCTCATTGTTGTATGTCAACCAATTGAGACCGCAATTGTAATATTTAATTGATAGTTGTTGTTGTTGTTGTTGTTGTTGTTGTTGTGGTCTTCAGTCCCGAGACTGATTTGATGCAACTCTCCATGCTACTCTATCCTGTGCAAGCTTCTTCATCTCCCAGTACTTACTGCAACACAGTGATAAAATATATATGTGGCCAGTTTCCGAGGAAGATTCTGTCTCCACCAGTGACCTCTGACAGGAATGGCTCACAGTGGGAAGTGTCCAACTGGAGAGGCCTGTTGGGATGCATGAATGTAGCTGACTTAACAATGGCGTCCTCTAGATGGCCGAATAGCGGACTAATACTTAGTATGTATTGGACAGCTTTTGTGATCGCAGGGAAATTTGACATATGTTTGCGCTGGAACATTATTCTCTCCCATGTAAATTGTCTGGTTGACTGCTTCTACACAATATGAAACTTCCTGGCAGATTAAAACTGTGTGCCAGACCGAGACTCGAACTCGGGACCTTTGCCTTTCGCGGGCAAGTGCTCTACCAACTGAGCTACCCAAGCACGACTCACGTCCCGTCCTCACAGCTTTACTTCTGCCAGTACCTCGTCTCCTACCTTCCAAGCTTTACAGAAGCTTTCCTGTGAAGCTGTGAGGACGGGCCGTGAGTCGTGCTTGGGTAGCTCAGTTGGTAGAGCACTTGCCCGCGAAGGCAAAGGTCCCGAGTTCGAGTCTCGGTCCGGCACACAGTTTCAATCTGCCAGGAAGTTTCATATCAGCGCACACTCCACTGCAGAGTGAAAAATCTCATTCAACTTCTACACATTTCGCACCCTTATTTAGTTGAGAGAACATCGATTGTGGTGCGTGCCTCTAGCAGGTGAAGACGATCGGAAGACATGATTGCTGGTTCTCTAGACATGAGAAACGCCTTAGTTGACTTTGTAAATTATAGGGATGACTTGGAATCTGTTACATCACCGACATTGGTATTCGTGATTGGAAATATCAGTTTCCTCTTTTTTTTTTTTTGAGTTTTCACGGCATAAGTTTATGGTTTACAGCACACTTCATTTTGCTAAAGCTTCAAGTTCCTAGAGCAATAATTTCCAGTCTACATCTTTGGAATTATGTTGCGTGAGCGACATTGCTATGCAAGCGATATTGCTATCTGCTTGATATCGATAAATATCGCGTCAATGGTATAATATTCTGGCAAACCATGTGAAAATACATATGTTCTAGTAATCCCAGAGTTTGGAGACGTGTGTAGAAAGCAAGCAAGTAGGTCAGGCCCAGAAACAGTGATGCCTTTGTGCCAAGGCGAACCGACCCAGCCTTTGTACAACAGTTCGGAGAGTGACGTCGGTCAGCTGAGGGCGCTCTGGTCATGCATCAGAAGCTGATGATTTGTGACCTTCGGTTGCAGGAAAATATCTAGTGTTGCGAGGAGTATATACAGTGCTGTCTGTCTTTGCGGTATATGTACGAGTGTCTTGTGGTCGATAGTTATATGAATGATACAAAAGGGGCGATTTTGTATGGCGCAGTATACGAATTGTATGTTTACTACATCGACACCATACACGGTGATATATTTTTGGGTTGGAGATTGGTTTCATGCTCCAATATTCAAGCTTCTATCCTCAGTGGCAGAGGAGTGTAAACGAGTAAGAATCTTTCCATATTTGACGATCTGTAGGCCACTTTTCAGGGTTTAGCTGTCAGTGCAAAATGGCGATCTGTACAAAATAGTTTTGCCACTGAAAGTCTTGTTGCAGAAAGAAAAAGGCAGTCAGTGCTTCCATATTGTCAGCATCAGTAATTTGGCGGGTAAATTCAGTGAGAGCCAATTATATTGCTGCATTCACTCACAAGACATCCTTTGTGCTGGGACGTAGGAGCCTCTACATAGAGGTGGAAACGTTTGTATATTAGAGATGTTTGTTGAAACATGAGGGGTAACATGTGGTGGATGGCGTTCCACATTAGGACCATGAATGAATGCAATTGGTGTTATTTTGGGGTATTTTCGTAAACACGTTATGTTAGGACAAGAATTTCCATGCAGACAAGCAGAGACGTCACCAAAGCTCTAACAAATGCGATCATTAACTAGAAGTAGATCTGGCTCTTATTTACATAGCCATGTGAATCGGTATAACATTGAGAGCCTTTTCTATGGACCTGTGATGGTGAGTCACTAAGCACACATTTCACGATAATGCATCAACCACGCTGGGCAGGTAAATGCATGCAGGAATACATGCAGCTTTCGTGTCCCTTTAGGATCACTATTAACAATGCACCCTGTGCTACTCTGGGGACCATTGGAACTGATTTCTGTAGCGCGACCTGTGACTTCAGTATCCACAGGTAGAGAGGTATTGCACCAGCAATGGCAAACACGTTCACGCAGCCCATAGGCATCCTGCATATTAGACCAGTTCGAGCGTGCTGTCCATAGGGGGCCACTTCACTGATACATCATGGTTGATGGTAGATCGTAAGTGTTTTCTTACATGCAATGAGTGTTTATTATTAGTGGCTGTTTAAGCGTTGTGAGCATGTTTGCACAGTGTTACACATGCATTATCTTTTGACAATTTACGAGTTGTTTTTGTGCCTGTTGCATTATTTTGTGAACAAGTGTGCAGACTGTACGATGCATTAGTTCGACAGTTGAGGATTAGCAAGAATGTTTGCACAGCCTTTTACATGAATTATTTTGATAATTTACGAGTTGTTTGTGTGTCTGCAGATCAGTGTATTGCATTATTGCGATGATTTAGTAGTTTGCAGTTCTGTAGGCTGTGTATTGCGACGCCAAGCACATCAGAGTGTGTGTTTTGTATCAGTGTATAAAGAATTACGTGAAAACCATCCGTAAATAAATTTTTCCAAAGTAAATATACTCCTTCCTCTCTCCAGCAGCCTGGTGCAGGGTGAGTCATTTTCCCGCCATTTTCCCCCAGACTGCCATGGGATGAAAGTGCACTGTGGTGGCAGTACTGTGTTTTAGGTCAGTTGGACTCCAGACCTCATAGTGAACACATTGGATGGAGCTACTGCCTCA
The DNA here is from genome assembly GCF_023864275.1 of Schistocerca cancellata. Classification (NCBI taxonomy): domain Eukaryota; kingdom Metazoa; phylum Arthropoda; class Insecta; order Orthoptera; family Acrididae; genus Schistocerca; species Schistocerca cancellata. The sequence continues at coordinate 93,748,320 of NC_064628.1, read as the reverse complement.
AATAGTTTAAAAAAACACTGAATGCAAAATAAAAACATGTCGATTTTATACAGCAGCCCAGGACAGGCTGAGTCCTTTCCCAGCCAATTACTAGGAAGAGATGGCAGTCGAACGACTTAGGTTAGTGGAGGTGGCCAGATTGACGGTTTTTCCTGCCATTTTCTTAGGTTAGTGTAGGTAGCCGTGGTGTGATGGATTGTATTGCCGGAACTTCAACTAGCCGCCATTTTCTGGAGGATGGGGAGGGGGAAGCGGAGGGGGTAGGGGAGGGTGCTGGGTTGGAGGAGGTAGCCCAATTGACCTATTTTCCTGCCAAAAATTTGAACTTCCCACCATGACGTCATTGGAACGTTGCCATATCTATCGCCGCCATCTTGGATCCACCATCTGGAATAAATCTGGCAACAATGGAATGCAGGGTGGTGACAGCTTTGCCCTACTAAGGTCGTTTCCCCTTGCTTTCAGCAGGTCACATAGCAGCACTGAAAGTGCACGTTGCCTACTGCTAGAAGGCTAGATCAGCCAATCATCCAGACTATTGGCCCTGCAAGTAGTGAAAAGGATGCTACCCCTCTTCAGAAACCATGGATTTCCACAAATACTCCTCCATTGTGGTTGCACCTACAGTCCACCCCTCCTCACCATAGTCCTTTGTTCATGGGGTGGGGTGCTAGGAAGAGGGTAGGGAATTTCACAGTATGATTAAGAAAAGACATATTCAGGGCATACAGTAACACGTTTTTATGTGACATAAACGTCAGAGATGCTTCGCTTCTTGCTATGGTACTCATGAAGGTGTTGGAAGCTGGTGAATTTCAGAACATGTGCTCCAAATGTCGTCTGACGAACATTGTCTTAAGAGATATTGCCACTCTGCAGTGGATTTCTTTTTGTTGAGGAAGATGAAATGCTTGGTGCACAAGACGTCGACAGATACACCTGTCTGACTAAGCCACCTCTAATAGTGAAACGCCTGGTTGTTTTCAGCGTGTTTGAAAATAATTAGCACTCAGACACCAGTTGTGCGATAAAGTCAATGGGACGACATTTTCAGCAACACCTCTAAAACAATGTTCATCAACAGAAGTTTGAATACCACTCTGAACTTAACTAGTTTATAGTTGTGGTAAGTTCCTATAGGACCAAACTGCTGAGGTCATCGGTCCCTCGGCTTACACACTACTTAATCTAACTTAAACTAAATTACGCTAAGGACAACACATACACCCATGCCTGAAGGACGACTCGAACCTCAGACGGGGGAAGCCGCGCGAACCGTGACAAGGCGCTTAGACCGGCTACCATGCGCGGCAAACTCAACTAGTTCAAAACCTTTATAGTCCATTAGGGAAACAGTGCGCCTGTGAGATTTTTGCCACACAATAAAGTATTTCTTTCTATCTCCTCTAATCGCACCAAAACTTTGTATGCATACGTTCCTTACATCCTGTGTATCGTAACGAAAAAAGACTGACAGGCCGGCGATGTATTAGAGTTTCCGCCGAAATAGAAGACATGGGATTTTGTTTCTCATGTACAGCACAGATTAAATTTCTTTCTAAACCAACGAACAAAATGACAAGTAACAGCTGAAAGAAATATATGAAACTCGAAATACGTAACAATAAGTGACGTCACAGCAGCTATTACTATCACGTCTATAAGTCTAAGCTAACGGCTAAATTGCAAACTTGTCTTGACGTTACAAAATTTTATTCGTAAAGCTTTATGATTTTTCTAGGCGCCAAGCCGGTGGAAAGTAATTTTAATGCCCCTCCCGATAGGGTAGTGGCCGATGACATACGGACTCCTCTCCCTCCTGCGAGAAGGCGTATCAGTATGCACTGTTACAAATTTACTGTCTGTACACAACATTTTAACGAGGCCTATCAACCGAACTGCTCTTAATTTTAGGAGACAGTGAAACACATATGTAGAATCTAACCTCTTCAGAGGTTATTAGGCAAAATATATTAATGTAATTTCAGCTTGGCTGACTCTTATCACATTTTCCCACTGATCAGCCAGTCAGAATTCTCAGTTACATTACTTTACCATCTGTGTACTTATAGGACGAATGTTTTAACAACAGGTTTACAGAATGACAGTAGTCTGTATTTTAAGTTTCTCGTTGAAAGTGTGAATCAAAATAAGATAAAACAGATCAGAGAGCATCAGACTTCTATCTGTTATTATTTCTATTTTATAGAACCTGTAAAGCTACCTGAACAAAGTTTCATAACCATATTAAAGTGCAGCAGATGCTTACATTGCGCAATGGAAGAGATGGGGGCCTGGATGGATACTTGAATGAATTTAAGATCATAATTACTTCTCGAAATTTCATTATCTGATTCGGTGAATGTGTAATTGATCTTTCCTGTAGGTAGACCCACCGCTACTAGGATGTGAGCCACATTACGATAACCTAACACCTGCCTGTACGAGAATGTGAAACATAATAATGACGTCTAACATAATCTAGTAAATTGCAAGTAGTCTAGAAATGTCTGCAGCACTACTTACCTTCTGAGTTGTAGAGGTATGTAAAGAATTGAAAGTGGTTTCTGCAGATGGCAGTGTGACTAATATTATTGCAGAAGAAAGCTTTCACAATGATGTCAGTGCTCGAATGAAAGAGAGATTCGAAAGTAACACACAATCAAATGTGCAACCGAATTTTAGCATGATTTTCATTACGTGAAAGGGGAGGAAATAAATCATAGTTTTTTATGCTAAATTTATGAGCGTCGAGAATCATTTCAAAAGCAGAAACAAATGAAATATTACAACGGTCCGGTAATGGATCATGGTGAGATACAGGGCGAGTATGTATGAGAAACTGAACAAAGAAATATTCTAGACACACTAACAAATCCTGAACATAGTTAATTAAACAGGCATGTGAGGTAACCACTACGACTATCGTACGGATGAATGGATCGGAAACCTTCTCTCTGTCACGTGCGTGGCCCACGATCTACAGCTTTGGCCAACTGAAGTTCAGTTTGGACACAAGTGAAGGCATATTTAAATACATGAAAACGGCGCAAAAAAAAAAAAAAATTACGACCAGCTGCAAACGCAAGCTACCATGTAAATATAATACTCATAGCTCATTGCACGACAATGATAATCGGGAACTAGCCTCAGTACCTATACCCAACATCGATAAGCACCACAAAAAGTGCAAGAGGCGAGACATGCCAAAAGGCGAAAATAGAGACTCAGAATGCATGTCCACTCTTCAGCTGGGCTCACAAACACGTGACACAAACGGCGCAGGGCCGTGATCCAGCCGCACACACTCCCTCAAAAGTACAGGCTAACAGACATGTCTTCTATCTTCTAGTCAAAGACTGTACTACAGTAAGCAACCGATAACCTGTTACAAAACCAGACTTGCGATGAAGAATTCGCGTAAGATAGTTTTATAATTTATCGAAACCTAGATCATTGGGATTGTGAGGCCGAAAGTGCAGGAGGTCAGGTCCATATGTAGGAGGATAAGAGTGGAGAAACTTCAGGATAAGGAAATCAGGCACAAGTACATAACAGCGATCTCAGAAAGGTACCAGTTAGTTGAATGTAGTCAATTACAGTCATTGGAAAAGGAATGGACAAGGTACAGGGACACAGTACTAGAAGTGGCTAAAGAATGTCTTGGAACAGTAGTGTGTAAAAGTAGGATAAAGCAAACAGCTTGGTGGAATGATACAGTCAAGGCAGCCTGTAAAAGGAAAAAGAAGGCGTATCAAAAATCGCTACATACCAGAACCCAGGTAGACAGAGAAAGTTATGTTGAAGAAAGAAACAAAGCCAAACAGATAATTGCAGCATCCAAGAAGAAATCGTGGGAAGACTTTGGAAACAGGTTGGAGACTATGGGTCAAGCTGCTGGAAAACCATTCTGGAGGGTAATTAGCAGTCTTCGAAAGGGAGGTAAGAAGGAAATGACAAGTATTTTGGACAGGTCAGGAAAACTGCGGGTGAATCCTGTGGATGCCTTGGGCAGATGGAGGGATATTTTGAAGAGTTGCTCAATGTAGGTGAAAATGCGATCAGTAATGTTTCAGATTTCGAGGTAGAATGGGATAGGAATGATGATGGAAATAGGATCACATTTGAGGAATTGGAAAAAATGGTCAATAGATTGCAGTGCAATAAAGCGGCTGGGGTGGATGAAATTAAGTCGGAACTCATCAAATACAGTGGAATGTCAGGTCTTAAATGGCTACATAGGATAATTGAAATGGCCTGGGAGTCGGGACAGGTTCCATCAGACTGGACAAAAGCAGTAATCACACCAATCTTTAAACATGGAAACAGAAAAGATTGTATCAACTACAGAGGTATCTCTTTAATCAGTGTTGTGGGTAAAATCTTCTCAGGTATTGTTGAAAGGAAAGTGCGAGTATTAGTTGAGGACCACTTGGATGAAAATCATTGTGGGTTTAGGCCTCTTAGAGGTTGTCAGGACCAGATCTTTAGCTTACGGCAAATAATGGAGAAGTGTTATGAGTGGAACAGGGAATTGTATCTATGCTTTATAGATCTAGAAAAGGCATATGACCGGGTTCCTAGGAGGAAGTTATTGTCTGTTCTACAAGATTATGGAATAGGTGGCAAACTTTTGCAAGCAATTAAAGGTCTTTACATGGATACTCAGGCAGCAGTTAGAGTTGACGGTAAATTGAGTTCATGGTTCAGAGTAGTTTCAGGGGTAAGACAAGGCTGCAACCTGTCTCTACTGTCGTTCATATTACTTATGGATCATATGTTGAAAACAATAGACTGGCTGGGTGAGATTAAGATATGTGAACACAAAATAAGCAGTCTTGCATATGCGGATGACTTAGTTGTGATGGCAGATTCGATTGAAAGTTTGCAAAGTAATATTTCAGAGCTAGATCAGAAATGTAAGGACTATGGTATGAAGATTAGCATCTCCAAAACGAAAGTAATGTCAGTGGGAAAGAAATATAAACGGATTGAGTGCCAAATAGGAGGAACAAAGTTAGAACAGGTGGACGGTTTCAAGTACTTAGGATGCATATTCTCACAGGATGGCAACATAGTGAAAGAACTGGAAGCGAGGTGTAGCAAAGCTAATGCAGTGAGCGCTCAGCTACGATCTACTCTCTTCTGCAAGAAGGAAGTCAGTACCAAGACTAAGTTATCTGTGCACCGTTCAATCTTTCGACCAACTTTGTTGTATGGGAACGAAAGCTGGGTGAATTCGGGTTACCTTATCAACAAGGTTGAGGTTACGGATATGAAAGTAGCTAGGATGATTGCAGGTACTAGTAGATGGGAACAATGGCAGGAGGGTGTCCACAATGAGGAAATCAAAGAAAAACTGGGAATGAACTCTATAGATGTAGCAGTCAGGGCGAACAGGCTTAGATGGTGGGGTCATGTTACACGCATGGGAGAAGCAAGGTTACCCAATAGACTCATGGATTCAGCAGTAGAGGGTAGGAGGAGTCGGGGCAGACCGAGGAGAAGGTACCTGGATTCGGTTAAGAATGATTTTGAAGTAATAGGTTTAACATCAGAAGAGGCACCAATGTTAGCACTGAATAGGGGATCATGGAGGAACTGTATAAGGGGGGCTATGCTCCAGACTGAACGCTGAAAGGCATAATCAGTCTTAAATGATGATGATGATGATGATAATGATGATGATAGATCAAGCGTTGAAGTAACTTGTGTTACGAAACTGGTGGGCTGTTTTCTCGTTCTTTCCAAGATGAACAATTTGATAGCTGACGTTTGAATGTACGACTCTAAATTTCAAACATTTTAGACGCATTCGTCTAAAATGATTTTACGAGGTGCATTCAAGTTCTAAGGCCTCCGATTTTTTTTCTCCGGACTGGAAAGAGATACAAACATGCGCATTGTTTTAAAATGAGGCCACGTTCATTGCCAATACGTCCCAGAGACGGTAGCACCGTATGGCAGATGGAATTTTACCGCCAGCGGCGAGAATGAGATCTGTTTTAAATACTTAAAATGGCGACGTTTTCCTTACTTGAACAGCGTGCAATCATTCGTTTTCTGAATTTGCGTGGTGTGAAACCAATTGAAATTCATCGACAGTTGAAGGAGACATGTGGTGATGGAGTTATGGATGTGTTGAAAGTGCGTTCGTGGGTGCAACAGGTTAATGAAGGCAGAACATCGTGTGACAACAAACCGAAACAACCTCGGGCTCGCACAAGTCGGTCTGACGAAATGATCGAGAAAGTGGAGAGAAATGTTTTGGGGGATCGCCGTGTGACTGTTGAACAGATCGCCTCCAGAGTTGGCATTTCTGTGGGTTCTGTGCACACAATCCTGCATGACGACCTGAAAATTCGAAAAGTGTCAACCAGGTGGGTGCCACGAATGCTGACGGACGACCACACGGCTGCCCGTGTGGCATGTTGCCGAGCAATGTTGACGCGGAACGACAGCATGAATAGGACTTTCTTTTCGTCGGTTGTGACAATGGATGAGACGTGGATGCCATTTTTCAATCCAGAAACAAAGCGCCAGTCAGCTCAATGGAAGCACACAGATTCACCGCCACCAAACAAATTTCGGGTAACCGCCAGTGCTGAAAAAATGATGGTGTTCATGTTCTGGGACAGCGAGGGCGTAATCCTTACCCATTGCGTTCCAAAGGGCACTACGGTAACAGGTGCATCCTACGAAAATGTTTTGAAGAACAAATTCCTTCCCGCACTGCAACAAAAACGTCCGGGAAGGGCTGCGCGTGTGCTGTTTCACCAAGACAACGCACCCGCACACCGAGCTAACGTTACGCAACAGTTTCTTCGTGATAACAACTTTGAAGTGATTCCTCATGCTCCCTACTCACCTGACCTGGCTCCTAGTGACTTTCGGCTTTTTCCAACAATGAAAGACATTCTCCGTGGCCGCACATTCACCAGCCATGCTGCTATTGCCTCAGCGATTTTCCAGTGGTCAAAACAGACTCGTAAAGAAGCCTTCGCCGCTGCCATGGAATCATGGCGTCAGCGTTGTGAAAAATCTGTACGTCTGCAGGGCGAATACGTCTAGAAGTAACGCCAGTTTCATCGATTTCGGGTGAGTAGTTAATTAGAAAAAAAAATCGGAGGCCTTAGAACTTGAATGCACCTCGTACAAACAAGCCCATCCTCAGGTGTCGTAGCTGTACTGTGGTTCTCGAGGCCGCGTGTACCAGGCGCGGTGTGACGCCTATGAGCGCAGAACAGAGATCATCGATGAATCAGTGTTGATCGCCCATTACATATAACCAACCAACATGCGAAGTAAACAGACGCACACTGTCAATAAAAATGGCATAAACGATGCACTCAGCCACAGTTTCGTAGAACAAAATCAGTATTTACAGTTTGGTCTTCGACGATATTACTAGAGACGCATCACAAGCTTTGATTCGTTAAGGCCGAGGCGTGAAATCATCTTTGCATTTCCGAATGAACCTCCCCGCATTTAACTCATAGTCGCCCTTTCTACAAATTATCTGAATATCTAGATTCGAGGACTGAACAATTTTATTAGTGTCGTGACAAGATGCAGTGCACGCTACATGACGAGCATTAATGTACTGTAAACATATTGCGGCGACACGGTTCCTTCCCTTTGCGACGAACCTGCACCTACCTGTGAACATTGTCTCAGCAGATCGTCAGTAGGGAAGCCGAGCGAAACCTACTGTACTTCGACGTGAACCAGGCTGCAATTAAAGTAACTAATCTACGTTTCTGGAGAAAGTTTTCACACGAAATGAAAGGTTGGAAATTTTGTCCTTAATTAACATATTCTGAAACTTAGGTGAACAAGTATCACTGCGAAGCCCATGCTAGTCCTAACACAGTCACTCACAATCCCTTTCACTCACGTTAGCAAGTTTATGGTGTTGCATTTCCCGAAACAGTAAGAACTACAAAAATAAGGATTGATTTTGATTGAGAATGCCCGACAAATATTAAGTCTGTTGGTACCTTATGCTGTCACAGTTTTTAGCCACCGACCTGCTCAATACGCCACGCGGAATTTGTCTTTTCTCGCCACAAAATGCACTAAAAAGTTCCGAAATTTCTACACACCTATCGAAATAATTATTTCGACACTTTACAACACTTTTGACGTACGAAACCTGCTAGATCCGGAAACTGATCATTTCCATCAGAACTACTACTACACACGTCCGAACTGTTTCATGGCTAGGCTCTGACTCCTCTCTAGAATACTCAAGTCTTCTTTACCAGCAGAGAAAGGCGCGCGAAGAATATTGCTTTACCATTGGTCAGTTTACTCAACAGCCAATAGCAAAACAGCACTCTCCCGCGTCAGTCCGCGTTTTTCATCAATAACCAATCGCAAAATAGTAAACCTAACCACTGCACTTTTTACCGACGTATTTATCCAATATGCTGAAGTTTTGTTTATGCATAATGTTATTTACTATTGTTATTTATACTATTTATACCTGAATTAACTTTCCCTTTACCATAAACTTACTTTACAAATCTACACTCCTGGAAATGGAAAAAAGAACACATTGACACCGGTGTGTCAGACCCACCATACTTGCTCCGGACACTGCGAGAGGGCTGTACAAGCAATGATCACATGCACGGCACAGCGGACACACCAGGAACCGCGGTGTTGGCCGTCGAATGGCGCTAGCTGCGCAGCATTTGTGCACCGCCGCCGTCAGTGTCAGCCAGTTTGCCGTGGCATACGGAGCTCCATCGCAGTCTTTAACACTGGTAGCATGCCGCGACAGCGTGGACGTGAACCGTATGTGCAGTTGACGGACTTTGAGCGAGGGCGTATAGTGGGCATGCGGGAGGCCGGGTGGACGTACCGCCGAATTGCTCAACACGTGGGGCGTGAGGTCTCCACAGTACATCGATGTTGTCGCCAGTGGTCGGCGGAAGGTGCACATGCCCGTCGACCTGGGACCGGACCGCAGCGACGCACGGATGCACGCCGAGACCGTAGGATCCTACGCAGTGCCGTAGGGGACCGCACCGCCACTTCCCAGCAAATTAGGGACACTGTTGCTCCAGGGGTATCGGCGAGGACCATTCACAACCGTCTCCATGAAGCTGGGCTACGGTCCCGCACACCGTTAGGCCGTCTTCCGCTCACGCCCCAACATCGTGCAGCCCGCCTCCAGTGGTGTCGCGACAGGCGTGAATGGAGGGACGAATGGAGACGTGTCGTCTTCAGCGATGAGAGTCGCTTCTGCCTTGGTGCCAATGATGGTCGTATGCGTGTTTGGCGCCGTGCAGGTGAGCGCCACAATCAGGACTGCATACGACCGAGGCACACAGGGCCAACACCCGGCATCATGGTGTGGGGAGCGATCTCCTACACTGGCTGTACACCACTGGTGATCGTCGAGGGGACACTGAATAGTGCACGGTACATCCAAACCGTCATCGAACCCATCGTTCTACCATTCCTAGACCGGCAAGGGAACTTGCTGTTCCAACAGGACAATGCACGTCCGCATGTATCCCGTGCCACCCAACGTGCTCTAGAAGGTGTAAGTCAACTACCCTGGCCAGCAAGATCTCCGGATCTGTCCCCCATTGAGCATGTTTGGGACTGGATGAAGCGTCGTCTCACGCGGTCTGCACGTCCAGCACGAACACTGGTCCAACTGAGGCGCCAGGTGGAAATGGCATGGCAAGCCGTTCCACAGGACTACATCCAGCATCTCTACGATCGTCTCCATGGGAGAATAGCAGCCTGCATTGCTCACCCGCTCCGAGACAAATCGTCCATTCCCTTGCGAGCAGGTTGTTGCAAGTAGTTCCTATGTTATCCGCTAGGTGGCTCTCTGTCCTGTTGCTCGCATCAACTGCCCAGAGGGCAGGACGTGCGACTGAAACGATCGCCGACAGAGTGCGATGCGAAGTTACGCTGCGCCAGACACTGCGCGGCAGACGACGCACAGAGACGGCACGGCATATGTGAAACACAAAATCCAATGGGGCACTGCACAATGCAGGCAGCCAAGGTAGAAGCAGGGCAGAGGCCGGCGCTGGCTGTGTTGTGTGGCGTGCACTGTGCTCTGACCAGCAGAGACGCTGCTGATATGCTCCGTCTCTCTCTCTCTCTCTCTCTCTCTCTCTGCCGTGGGAAACGTTTGGAGCTACCGTTCTTTTCTTCTGAATCACTGATTGTTCACTCCTTTGAAAGATTCAACTCTATGAATTAGTTCAAGAGCGGATCCCCCATCTCTAATGTAAACGCCGCTGTCTAGCAACTCGGAGTATGCGCGCACGGCGGTGAGGAGTCTGCAGTACAATGAGGAACTGACGACATCTTCTGGCGTGATGACTGGGTGTTGTGTGATGTCCTTATGTTAGTTAGGTTTAAGTAGTTCTAAGTTCTAGGGGACTAATGACCACAGAAGTTGAGTCCCATAGTGCTCAGAGCCATTTGAACCATATTTTTCGAATCCTGCCTCGGGCAGGGATGTGTGTGCTGTCCTTGGGTTAGTTAGGTTTAAGTAGTTCTAAGCATTTTTTTTTTTTTTTTTACAGGCAATCTTTCGACGGCTGATGTTGCCTGGTCCGGGTGGTACGTCTGCGTGGCTGATCCATCGAGTCACCGTGGATGACGGCCAATTCACGCATTGACATGAACAAGGCTGGTCTGCGAGGCCCAAGTTCAAGAGGCCTTACAGAGTTGGTACTGAGCTATACGGTCAGAGCGGTCGGCGACCACGTGGACAGCTATCTGACGCTGTGGGAAGCCGTCTTCTCCGGTTACACGCACAACTCTGCAGTAAAAGCGAGTAACCGCTTTAGCATATTACAGAGAGCACAGTCACAGTGGTTTTGGATTTAATATTGGTATCCTGATAACCTTGAGTTCAAATCGAGGCACAGTGTTACGTGCGATTGTATAAAGGCGCGTTAAGTGCTACCAATTTTAATTCACTGTGCTACAGAAATTTGTGAGCGTTCTGTAATGGCTTGTTTGTGGATTGTATGCAGGGCGTGCGGCAGTGAACATTATGCCAGTAAAGAAGCCTGTTAAGTCAGTATGTCCTGGGAGTGGAACTGTGCTGCTTATATGAGAGTTGAAATAGTTTCTAGTACAACACCGATTCCGTTCTGTAAACGGTAATTTTCAGTTGAGCTATTATTTTGCTGTTAGTGAACCAGTGTTTCATGTGGCTGTACTATAAATTGTTATATCGCCTTATGTCACTGCTTTATTATATGTCTAACTTTAGATTGTCGATTTAGACGTAAGTGTGGGTAGCTGTGTAGTGTTGCTAGTACCTGCTGTCTTCATGACTCGGTATGATTACTAGTAACAAATCAATGAATAGTTACTTACCCTATTACTTAATTTCCGTCCCGTATAATTGAATATTTTACAGTGTAAATACCTGACAGAATCACAACTGCTGAGAGCTGAAGACCATATACTGTTAATTGTTACGTTGTTTGAATTTTCTCGTGCTGAAAAATTAGAAGCAGCGCTCTGTTTCACTTAGTAAAAATCTCTAAAGCCATGGTCACAATATTTCTTTATTTACCAACAATCGCTTTCGACAATCTTTGCTGTCACCTTCAGGTTCTCAAAAATTTATCTTACAAAATGTGCTCATTTTGATCTGAATCTCACACCAAGTTGTCATGTAGATAAAATGTAGCACATAATATAAACGTTTGTCACAAATAAAATATTTAAAATCTAGAAGCACCTTGCGCAAATAACTATGTCCATAGTTATGGCGCTGACAGATGAATGTTACGCCATAAGAACCACAGTGTACAATAAAGCACACAGTAGCATATTTGTTGACAGCAGCTGGATATGTTGTAATCATTGAAGATTCACGTTATACGGCGTATAACTTGCAACCGGTTGTTTGTAAATAAAGAAATATTTATTTGATATTGGCTTTAGAAAATTTTTACCTTGTTACGTTGTACTGATTGCTCGTTCTAGGCCACATTATTTCATTCTATATTGGATACTGTTATTGTAAACGGGGTATTTTATTTTACTATCTGAACTTTGCTGAAGTCTATTCTTGTTATTAAAATTTACACCACGAATGCAAAATCCCCTTTCTGAACCCAACTCCACCTAAGTCCCACGCATTTTTATTCCCAAAATACTTTTAAAATCAGCTGGCATAAGCGTGAATAGCATTAAGCAGTAGAGTGATAATTTGTTGTTAAATAGCCATACAGTTTAACTTTCTACGATTAGCTGGTCTTTTGTCAATGTATACTTTGATATCCCCGCCAGACTCCTATGCCGTATGTTAGACTTGCTGTCGACAGGGAAACTGATCCGCGGCTCCACGTAAGCGGCGGGAATGTTGCAATTATTGGACAGTGGCTTTGGAATGGTAGCTTTCCTGGGGCGACCTCGCAGATACCTACCTCAGTCAAATGCTAGCCTATGCCGGATTCTAGTTTAGTAGGCCGACACGGCCTTGCATTTTGTGTTCCGATGTCTCCGCGCTGCCGCTCTCACATAATTCCGTACTTTCGGACTCTGCTCGCCTGTTGCGTTGACACTCGGTGTTCACCGCGGCACCTAACAATGTAGCGCTCCTCCCTCATTCCCAGAAAGTTACTGGGCGCAATTATCTCGCATAGCCAGATGTTAACATTTGGCGACGAGAACTTGCTCTAGCGTGTATGTTCACCTTCGTGTTAGTGTGTGCGTGCTGTAGTCGTCATGGACCCATAGTTCTTGGAGAGTTGCAGGCAACAAATGTAGCTACGCTGGAGCAGCTGAAGCAGCAAAAACGACAGAAACTTTTGCACCAGCAGTTTCAACAGCAACAGGAGGAAATGCAACAGCTCATCTGCTTCCTGGTCGCACAGCACACGACGTGAGCCCAGGTGGTGCATCCGCCGCCTCCACCTCCGTCTCCGCCTCCGCCACCGCCTCCGGCCCCATTTGCAGGTTTTGGTGATACCATGGAACGGTGGGAAAATTCTCTCTCTCTATGTCCATCTTTTCAGAGATTGTTGTGAGATTCGACTGTTCAGCACAGAATATCAAATCACACAACTTTCAGCCGCCTAATTTCCAAACCGTTATTTTATTTGGCTACCAGTTTCGGCGATTTACTGCGCCATCTTTAGGCTCCCTGACCGACGAGTGGGAGGATTCCAACCTCGGTTCTGGTCAAATAGAAGAGAACATTCAAAGACTGATATCTGTAGCTTTCTGTTTGATACAGCGATTACTTCGTGATGGACAATATCAGACCGTATAAAACAAGTTTGAAGATCAGATCACTTCGAAGTCTCCTGCTTCACGGTATGCACATGGCAGAGACAATTAGGAGCTGCTCCACGTGGTGGCCTTGGTGTTCGTCGCTATGTATGCTGTCATACACACGGTCCACAAACCCACGTGTCAACTGAATAATTTCTACTGCCTCCAGAAATCGTAGAAGGACATTTTATTCCGACTGTACAAGAGTCTCACGTACAAGGCCCTTCATACTGCCGCACTAGAACAGGTCGAGAGGAGTTAAATTTGGTGACAATGCTTGCCAAAGAGCTGGCTTACCTCGACCAGTCGACCTCTCACCATATATATCATTGAGATGTTCGCAGACGAAGAACGAGCGGATGTACCGTCATTTTGCAACATTTTCTGGTAGCAAATCTTCCATTAACTCCACCAGTATCTCTTGCAGGCATGCCAAATATCTGAGTCCCGTTAGACGGTATGAAAGTACAGGGTCATTATAATTAAAGTTAAAATTTCAAAACGCTGTAGAAATTACACCACTGGTCAGAATGACGTCAAATTGCAACGGAATATTATCGGAGAAGGGCGAAAACGTATTGCAGAGGGAAAAAACAGTGAAGAAATTGATCCATAGATGGCGCTGTATGTGTCAGAACACTTAAATGAAAACACCTGCCATGCGCACGATCCATTGAAGTTGGTATAAACACGCTGGGTTCACGGCTTTTCCTCCTTTCGCGTCTGTGACGTTCGCCATGACTGTTTCAATGCAGGAACGCGCTCTGCTTGTCAAGCAGTATTACAAGAATGACGACTGCACACGTCGCTCTGCATAAGTTCCGGACACTGAACGATTTGAAAACAGGCGTTGTTCCGATGACTGCCGTAGGTCTGGAGAAAACGATTGGGAAATTCGAAAAGACGGGTTCTTTTGGTGTGCAACCTGTTAGGGGGAGGAAACGAATTGATTCGACGTCAGTGGAAGCAGTGGCCACAGAAATGCAAGAGGGGACGAGTGATAGTGTGCCAACGTGTAGTACACGTAGAATTGCCCGACCATTGAACATACCCCTGAGAACGGAGCGTAAAATTCTACGAAACATCCTTCTTTGTATCCATTCAAAAATATCCATGTGCACTAGTTGCCTCCTGTTGACCTGCCAGCAAGAGAGACCCTTGCTTTAGAATTTCTTGCTCGCATGGAAGTGGACAGTGGTTGGCCGTAGAAGATTTTATGGACAGACGAAGCCCACTGCCATATGACAGGATATGTCAATACACAGAATTGTTGAATACGAGCAACGGAAAATCCACACGCAAATCAACTATCCAGAAAAGATCACTGTGTGATGCGAGTCTACACCATCATTTATCACAGGGCCATATTTTTTTGAAGAGACAGGTGCTGTTACCTGTATCGTCACTGGTAAGCGCTGTGAGTGTATTTTGGGCAACCACGTCATTCCAGCTCTCCAACTGCGTGGATATGTGGATGGGATAATTTTTATGCAAGATGGCTCACTTCCGCACATTGCTCCGTCAGGCAGCTGATGAAGCGCCATTTCTGAAATGATCAGCCGCCATTTCCCTACAACATGGCTGTCCCGATCACCTCATCTTAATCAGTGTGGCTTCTGGCTGTGGGGCTATCTGAAAGATGTTGTGTTCAGTGTTCCGACTGCAAACTTCGCTGCATTGAAGGCAGCATTGCGCAATACATTCTGAACGTATGAAACTTCCTGGCAGATTAAAATAGTGTGGCCGCGAAAGGCAAAGGTCCCGAGTTCGAGTCTCGGTCCGGCACACAGTTTTAATCTGCCAGGAAGTTTCATATCAGCGCACACTCCGCTGCCGAGTGAAAATCTGATTCTGGAAACATTCTGAACGTAGCCTCCGAAACACTTCGATCAGTTGTGAAACATGCTGTTTCTCAATTTCAACTTGTTGCAGAAAACGGTGGACAGCATACTGAACATGTTTTGCGCCAGTCACACGGAAATTAATTATCCGATTTTATTTTGATTGATAATTTTTATGCGATTTTTTGCCTCAGGACAATTAAAAACCGATGTGATTGATGCTTTTTATTCGGTTTTGGCCTTAGGACAATCAAAAACCGATTGTTCCCATCCGATGTGGTATGACCTTGCCTTGCCGGCCAAAGTGGCCGTGCGGTTAAAGGCGCTGCAGTCTGGAACCGCAAGACCGCTGCGGTCGCAGGTTCGAATCCTGCCTCGGGCATGGATGTTTGTGATGTCCTTAGGTTAGTTAGGTTTAACTAGTTCTAAGTTCTAGGGGACTAATGACCTAAGCAGTTGAGTCCCATAGTGCTCAGAGCCATTTGAACCATTTTTTGACCTTGCCTTGATGGATGAGCTTACGTAACTAACAGTATGACACCTGTACACTCATGCACTCTGAGTAGTACTTGTTTAACGTCAAACGTAAAGCCTTAGGCATTGTTGTATGATTCGTTTGTCATTTGTAGTCAACCACTAATAAATTATTATGCTTACAGCGCCAGCTATGCTACTGCTACGTTTTGGAACTACTTGCTGTTCTTCTGTTACGTCCGCAGCTAGTGGTCTTGCAGTAGGGTTCTCGCTCCCCGCGCACGGGGTCCCGGTTTCGTTTCCCGGCGGGGTCAGGGATTTTCTCTTTCTCGAGATGACTGGGTGTTGTGTGTCCTTCATCATCATTTCATCGTCATTGACTCGCAAATAGCCGAAGTGGCGTCAACTAAAAAGGACTTGCAATACGGCGGCCGAAGTCTCCCCCACGGGGCCTCTCGGCAAACACTGCGATACGATCATTTCATTTATTCTGCTATACGTTTTCCGCGTTCTCCGACAATATTCCGTTGCAATTTGAGGTCATTCTGACCAGTGGTGTTATTTATACAGCGGTTTGAAAGTTTGGCTTTGATTATAATCACCCAGTAAGACGACCATGACTGACCCCAGCCCACGGATTGCTACTGAACCAGTGCTGATATCCACGTGAATGAGTGGCGTGAGGATCTTTCGTGCCAACCTTTTCATCTCAAACCAGCGCTTGCAACTTACGTTCACATTTAGTAGCTGGATGTATTGCAATCACTGTCTTCCTCTATGGTTTTTACCCTCTACTCCCCCCTCTAGTACCATGGAATTTGTTCCCTGATGTTTTATAAGATGGTGTACCATCCTGTCCTTCTTGTCAGTGTTTTCCATACATTCCTTTCCTCGCCGATTTTGCGGAGAATCTCCTCACTCCTTACCTTATCAGTCCACCTAATTTTAAACATTTTTCTGTAGCACCACGTCGATTTTCTTCTTTTCCGGTTTTCCCACAATCTATTTTTCACTACCGTACAATGCTGTACTCCAAAAGTATATTTTCAGAAATTTCTCCCAAAGAGTAGATTTCTCTTAGCCAGGAATGTCGTTTTTCTCAGTGGTAGACTGTTTTTTATGTCCTCCTTGCTCTGTTCGTCATAGGTTATTATGCTGCCCTGGTAACAGAATTCCTTAGCTTCGTCTTCTTCGTGATCACCAATACTGATGTTAAGTTCCTCGCTGTTCTCATTTATGCCACTTTTTTTTACTTTCGTCTTTCTCCGATTTACTCTCAATCCATATTCAGTAACCATTAAACTGTCCATGCCATTCAACACACCCTGTAATTCTCCTTCACATTCACTCAGGATAGCAATGTCATCAGTGAATTTCATCATTGATATCCATTCATCTCGAATTTTAATTCCACTCTTGAACTTTTCTTTTCTTTACCTCAGTACTTCTTCCATGTATAGACTGAACAGTAGGTGTGAAAGACTACAGCCCTGTCTTGTACACTTTTTAATCGGAACATTTCGTTCTTGGTCGTTCACCAATGTTGTTTCCTCATAGTTCTTGTACATTTCTCATGTTACCCGACTTTCCCTATAGATTACCACCAGTTTTTGTCAGAATTTCGAAATTCTTGCGCCATCTTACGTTCGAATCCTTTTCCCAGATCGACAAATCCTATGTAAGTATCTTGATTTTTCTTTGGATAGCTTCCATTATCAACAGAAACGTCAGAACTGCCTCTCTTGTACCTGTACCTCCCCGAAAGTGAAGGTTTTTAGTCATCCCAAATGTAGCTGTTTCGACAGTTGAAAACAGCCTCCTTGGTGAAACGTACTTCATCGGTAGTATGAACGCAGAGTCGAAATTCGGGCATATCGACACGACACGGAAACACCATGCACAAAAATTGACACGTAGCGCATAATTTGCCAGAGTCAATGCATGCACATTCTGTCGGTCGTAATGACTGAGCTGGTGGTCATGCAGAACATGGCAGACACTAGCGAGCGACACGTCTAGGGCACAGACAATGATTGGAGTACTCGCATCCGGGTTTTCTGCTACTTGATCAAGGACGTTGTCTTCAAAGTCGAGAGTGCGGCGCGTCCTTAGAGCACCACTGTCAACCCACCTAGTTACAAACGTACCAGTTTTCCGCAGCTGTTGCTGCAGTTGGATGAAAATTGTAAGGAAAACGTTCTCGATAGATGCGTTGTACTACTGTAACATGAAGTCTATTTTCACAGTAAATATTTGTCAAGGTCTCTGCCTACTCTTCGAACGTGTAGTCGGGCATCCTCTACTGTTTTGGTCGTCCTTACTGCTTAGTCACGGATTGACAAGTGAGGAGAACGCTGCTGTAGTAGACGGAAGGGGACTGTGCGTGAGATGGACGGGAGAGCTGCAAGTGATCCGTCCAATCTCCAAACCTTATTTTATATTAGTTTGGACTTAAATGCGATATGATTTTAATAGTTTCCTCAACAGAACTGTCTCGAAATCTAGCAGAAAATTCGAAGAGATTTTAGTCGTACCTACAGTACAGAATCGGTACCTTCACTGCGAGGTAGCAATGATTATCTTACAGATGGCAGAGCCACTAAAGCGGACTTACTAGACCCGGTTTCCCAAAACTCTTTCATCAAAGAAGAAGCAGTAAAATTTAATGCGTTAATGAGGAACAAGTTTATGCAGGAAAAAATTAGTTCAAATTTTGGCCACCAGGTGCAAATCTGGCGCTGTGAAAGCAAGAAGGGCACACAGAAATGTTTCCATATGTAATGGATTAGGAATGGGGCATGGGTAGACAAGATCAAAAAAGTGTTAAAGCCATAGTGATGACTTTATTATTAACCATCGCTTGTACAATCTGTTCAGTATGGGCACAGGAGACAGCGACGAGATGACGTAGAGCGCCCAGTTTGCACCAGGTGGCGAAAATTTGGAAAATTTTTTTTCGGAGTAAATCGGTTCGGCGTCAATGTATTATCATATCTACAGGTTCTGCAGCCAAACGATAGTTACAGCCCACACAAGACTTACGTGAGTAACTGCATTTCAGTTATAACCACCTGGTAGCTGGTAGTGGTTTTCATTATTGACTTTTTGGTTGAGAGGTTTAACCTCGTATCATGGGTTAAAAGGAGGCTGCCGATCTTTATTTGTTCAGATCTGGTAATGTAGCAGTGAGACAATATACCCGGGAGCGTCAAAATCCTTGGAGCAGTACATTGCGTAATTTGTCTCGTGCGCCGCGCACATCGGCAAGAGCAGATGGATTCATGCAGCGGTCGCTGTGTGTCACTTCGCAAGCCACGCGAACTCTGAAGAACGGACGAAAGGACCATATCGAGTAGAGATGGGGGATACGCTCTTGAACTAATGCATAGAGTTGCATCTTTCAAAGGAGTGAACAATCAGTGATTCAGAAAAAAAGAACGGTAGCTCCAAACATTTCCCACGGCAGAGAGAGAGAGAGAGAGAGAGAGAGAGAGAGAGAGAGACGGAGCATATCAGCAGCGCCTCTGCTGGTCAGAGCACAGTGCACGCCACACAACACAGCCAGCGCTGGCCTCTGCCCTGCTTCTACCTTGACTGCCTGCATTGTGCAGTGCCCCATTGGATTTTGTGTTTCACATATGCCGTGCCGTCTCTGTGCGTCGTCTGCCGCCTGCAGTGTCTGGCGCAGCGCAACTTCGCATCGCACTCTGTCGGCGATCGTTTCAGTCACACGTCCTGCCCTCTGGGCAGTTGATGCGAGCAACAGGACAGAGAGCCACCTAGCGGATAACATAGGAACTACTTGCAACAACCTGCTCGCAAGGGAACGGACGATTTGTCTCAGAGCGGGTGAGTTCACCGCTCCCCCCCACCCTCGGAACTCGCCCGCTCAACGCTCGCCCCACCGTCTCGACTCTAGCCAGAGCGTTGAGAAAAGCAACTCGGGTGTCACTCTGGTCTCTGCGGTCTCAGCTCACGCAGTAATACAGCTCGCGGCTCGACCTGCTCGACTCAGCTCCTCTGCATCGGAGTTCGTCTCTACTGGATATTGTTCTTCGTAGTAATACCGCTATGTATATTACATTATTATGTTATGTATACATCAATTGTTTTTATTTTATTTTTCTTTGTTTAAACTGATTAGATTAGGTTCCTGACGACTCCTCTTACTATAGGATTTTTATTATGGACACTCGAATTTACGCTTTAATTACGAGTGAACCGATAAACGTATCGCAAAATGTGATACACCAATATTTTCCTTGTTTTATTCTGCGTAAGGCTATATGCAGCACTTTCGTTTTACAGTCAAATTTATATTTTTTTTTCTTATTCTGGTACGGATTTTGCGATTTTAGGCGTCTTCGGAAGGAAACGTTCACTTTAAAAATATATGGCTTGCAATGTATTTGTACGAGGTTAATGAAATTTTAATACATTATAGCCAAATATATTGTTAATGTAAATCTCAAGTTACAACATTTTCCGATCACCCAAAAAACCACGATAGTGCAAAATAAATCAATAATCAAAAACTTTGTCATATCGTGGAAATTTCAATAAACAATACAAAATTCTTACTCATTATCTGTGTTACTTCAAAATAGGATCAAATAAGATCAAAATACAGGTATAGTACTGGAATAAACCAAGTTTAAAGAGCAATGTGCCTTCCATTTATTTTCTATTGTAAATGAGTGGTGAGTCATGAAAAAGAGCTAATTCATTTCAGGGAGTGAACAGTTCTGATCCAATCTCTGAAAAGAACAGTTTTGCCCATCTCTAGTATCGAGGTGTGCGGCAGGAGCGAGTGCTAGGCGCCTGATCGGCGACGGCTCGGCGGCAGCTGCGCAAGCTGGAGGTCCACAGAAAGCCGGTAGCCGCGGCGGCTCCATAAACGTCGTCGGCGGCGTCGGAAGTCGCCGTGAGTCACGAGCGGTGGCCACCGGTAAATCACGAGCAGCCGCTGGGCCGGCTGTGCCGCGGCGCGGCCTAGCGCCGGTAGCAGCAGGTGCCCAGCTGGCTGTGCCGCGCTCAATGGGACGACGAGCGCCGTGTCGCCGCTATGCTAATGGCCCGCCCGCCTTCCGCGCGCGGCCACATTTCAGCTGCGGGCTGCGGGACGCCTCTCTCACAGGCGCCAGCGCGGCGCTCTCGCAGAGCCCCCAGCCGCGCTCCGGAGTACGTATCTCTCACCGATGCATCCCACCTGCCCATTCACTCGATGTCGTATACTGCACCTATCCTCTTGCACTACAGCCTAGTTTCATTCTGTTACGATCGGAATACCACGAACGTCACGTGAGACAGCTTACTTTGTGAAGCCATCACTCGTTCAATAATATTGTGAAACTGCCAATATATTGTCATGCTGACGGTGTGTACTGATGTATTGCCACTACCAGAAACATGAGGTATTGTCAAGGAAGGACTGAGCTTTTAAGTAGCGCACCAACCATTAGAAGGCCAGTATCATGACCCAACACATGTACTGAGTGACCAACGGACCGACTGACAGACCAAATGACTTAAGAAAGACCAACAGATAGGCCAACTGATAGACCAATCGATGGCCAGACCGAGCAACCAACCAACCAACAGCCAGACCGACCAACCAACAGCCTGACCGACCAACCAACAGCCAGACCGACCAACCAACAGCCAGACCGACCGACCGACCAACAGCCAGACCGACCAACAGACAGACAGACAGACAGACCGACCAACAGACAGACAGACAGACAGACAGACCGACCGACCAACCAACCAACCAACCAACCAACAGCCAGACCGACCGACCGACCAACCGACCAACCAACCGACCAACCAATCGACCAACCAACCAACCAACCAACAGCCATACAGACAGACATACCGACCGACCGACCGAGCGACCGAGCGACCAAGCGACCGACCGACCGACCAACCAACCAACCAACCAACCAACCAACCAAGAGCCAGACCAATTTCGTGTGCAGGCTACTCATGTCCCAACTGATTTTACACAGCTATTAGAGCACCGCCTTGCCCCTATCGTTGGCTGCGAATTATTTATAGTTAAGTTCACTGAGATTTTGTCAGATTAAATGCCACCTCATTTTACACAGAAGCCAAAGTTGGGATCTGCCTTTTGTGTTTTAGAGATTATTATTATTATTATTATTATTATTATTATTATTATTAGTATTGTATGCATCAATTACAGTAATACATACTTAGCAAAACAAAGAAATATATATAAAAATGAACATGTGAAATTATATACAGTACGCAAGTTTTAAAACGGTTCAGACTACACTCTGATGTTGATGGACTCTATCCACCGGAGTGCCTCGTGGGATGCTTGATGGAGCTTCTCAATGCCATGAGGGAAGCGTCTGATTGGACATTCATCGACGATGTGGCTCATTGTTTGGGTGTCACCACAGTCACACACACTGTCACTTGAAAAGCCCCACTTGTGCATGTTGTATTTGCACCTACCCTCTTCGGTCCGATATCTGTTTAACTGCATTCACACTTCCCTTGGTTGGTGGAAGCCTGGGAATGGAACTGTTGAATTGTCTACCAGTTCATGGTTTCGGGTTATTGTAGCTTGCCACTCACGTTTCCACTCTGCGTCCTGGTCGAATCCTGTGGATAGCATTTGGACTCCCATTACATGTGCTGGTCTTCTAGATTTGAGGCGTTTCCTGGGCAGTGATAGCAAATCGTCACGAAGGGGGATAGAGTTGTTTTCAGAAACTTGCTGACAGAGGTTGTAAAGAGCAGCCTTTCGACCGAGGTCTGGTGGACAGATGTTTGAAAACACTGGTAGCCAGCAAGTAGGTGTAGACCGGACTGTACCACTAATCACTCTCATAACTGACATCAGTTCGATGTTTCACTACGTGGGCGCTTCGGAGCCAAACTGGTGCACAGTATTCTGCTGCAGAGTATACCAGTGCAAGAGATGCTCCTCGGAGGACTGATGTGGTTGCTCCCCATGTACTGCCTGCCAGCTTTCTCACAACTCGTGTTTATATCTTCTTGGCCAAGTTGGAAAGGTGTTTGTTGTATGTTAAAGTTCTGTCCAGAGTGACTCCCAAGTATTTTGGGCTTTCGTTGTATCTGACTGTGCCGAACTGTGAACTGATCTTTGCTGATGAAAGGCGATTAGACTGATGGAACAGGCTTACCTCAGTTTTAGAAACATTTGGTCTCAGTCGCCATGTAATTTAGAGGTAATAAGGGCACAAAAACTGGGAGAAAGCTTTGGACAAGGAAGTGGTTAACGCAAAGAAAGAAATTCACCCACATTTTTTTGCTTAAGGAGCTGGGAGCCCATGATTTCTGTAAATATCAAATAATGGATGAAAGAGGCTTCTCGGAGCTGCTGAACATCGTCAAACCACTCTCGACGAAAAATTATGCTGACGGTAGTGGAGGAGGACACGCCGCTAACTACATTATGGTTTCCAGCCACTAGGAACGTATGAAGACCTCAAAGTCAGTGTCTAAAATGATTCCTAGAAGACATATTGTGATTTATAGTTGCCTAAGGAGCTACATCATGGAAGAAATAAATCAAAAGATATCTGTGTAAATTTCATTAATTTATTTATGTATGTAGCGTAAAATATATTTGAAACTGGAAGAAGGAAGGTATCCTGTAAAAAATACAACAGATACGTAAGAAATGAAACATCTAGCGATTATCGGAACTGTAAAAAAATCCTTTACTTTGTTCTTTATGGCAGAAGACTTGGTTATAGGCTGCGTTTTTTGCACTTCTAATAACGAAGCAAGTATATTTTATGGACAAAAGTCCACCGACTGTCTACATTTCGGTTTTATTTTCGATTCACTTGGGGAATGACATTTAAGGCGTAATCTATCTGCATTTCGGTTTTTAGATTTCGTTTTCAGTAAGTATTGGAAATAAAAGCTAGGAGCCGAAATACAGACGGTCGGCGGTCTTCCGTTCATAAAATACACTCCTGGAAATTGAAATAAGAACACCGTGAATTCATTGTCCCAGGAAGGGGAAACTTTATTGACACATTCCTGGGGTCAGATACATCACATGATCACACTGACAGAACCACAGGCACATACACACAGGCAACAGAGCATGCACAATGTCGGCACTAGTACAGTGTATATCCACCTTTCGCAGCAATGCAGGCTGCTATTCTCCCATGGAGACGATCGTAGAGATGCTGGATGTAGTCCTGTGGAACGGCTTGCCATGCCATTTCCACCTGGCGCCTCAGTTGGACCAGCGTTCGTGCTGGACGTGCAGACCGCGTGAGACGACGCTTCATCCAGTCCCAAACATGCTCAATGGGGGACAGATCCGGAGATCTTGCTGGCCAGGGTAGTTGACTTACACCTTCTAGAGCACGTTGGGTGGCACGGGATACATGCGGACGTGCATTGTCCTGTTGGAACAGCAAGTTCCCTTGCCGGTCTAGGAATGGTAGAACGATGGGTTCGATGACGGTTTGGATGTACCGTGCACTATTCAGTGTCCCCTCGACGATCACCAGTGGTGTACGGCCAGTGTAGGAGATCGCTCCCCACACCATGATGCCGGGTGTTGGCCCTGTGTGCCTCGGTCGTATGCAGTCCTGATTGTGGCGCTCACCTGCACGGCGCCAAACACGCATGCGACCATCATTGGCACCAAGGCAGAAGCGACTCTCATCGCTGAAGACGACACGTCTCCATTCGTCCCTCCATTCACGCCTGTCGCGACACCACTGGAGGCGGGCTGCACGATGTTGGGGCGTGAGCGGAAGACGGCCTAACGGTGTGCGGGACCGTAGCCCAGCTTCATGGAGACGGTTGCGAATGGTCCTCGCTGATACCCCAGGAGCAACAGTGTCCCTAATTTGCTGGGAAGTGGCGGTGCGGTCCCCTACGGCACTGCGTAGGATCCTACGGTCTTGGCGTGCATCCGTGCGTCGCTGCGGTCCGGTCCTAGGTCGACGGGCACGTGCACCTTCCGCCGACCACTGGCGACAACATCGATGTACTGTGGAGACCTCACGCCCCACGTGTTGAGCAATTCGGCGGTACGTCCACCCGGCCTCCCGCATGCCCACTATACGCCCTCGCTCAAAGTCCGTCAACTGCACATACGGTTCACGTCCACGCTGTCGCGGCATGCTACCAGTGTTAAAGACTGCGATGGAGCTTCGTATGCCACGGCAAACTGGCTGACACTGACGGCGGCGGTGCACAAATGCTGCGCAGCTAGCGCCATTCGACGGCCAACACCGCGGTTCCTGGTGTGTCCGCTGTGCCGTGCGTGTGATCATTGCTTGTACAGCCCTCTCGCAGTGTCCGGAGCAAGTATGGTGGGTCTGACACACCGGTGTCAATGTGTTCTTTTTTCCATTTCCAGGAGTGTATATTCCTTTTACTCATTTTATGAGCCACATGAAACAATTATTGATTCGTCAAAAAAAGCGACGAGTGCTTCAATTCTTGCATCTCTATTGCTATACTCCTCGCACGGCGTGGCTCGAAAGCATCAGAGGACTTCAAATTTCTCCAGAAATTCTATCATTAAAGTTCTGTTCGCCTCGCACTCTGTTAAGTGAATTAGAACAGCATTTAATCACGCAGTAGGTGACATGAGATTAATTTTTGTCGGGCAATTGGCACGATTGCCAACAGCGCTAAACAAGGCACTCTGTTTTGTGTGAAGTGGTGATGGGGGGTCATTTGAAGTGGTGGCGGTCGGTTATCGAGTGGTGGTACAGAACAGACCACACGAAAAGAAAAGTTGGTCAGGCTGTTGGTCAAAGCGCCTACACACGTCCGTTCTGTCGGTCGGTCGGTCGGCTGGTGAGTGTGCAGGGCCTAACAATCTGCCGTTGCCCATTTGGATTGCACTGGCGACTGTTAATTATTGAAATAAGCACATGCGCAAGCTCTTCATCGGTTTAGTGACAAAGTGACATGAATGAACTTGATGAACTACTTGTGTTTTTGTGTGAATGTGTGACACCTGAAAACCTTAAATGTTACGATGTTGAAGCAAAGGTGTAGTGAGCTTCGCGGAGTGGCCGCGAGGTCCGAGGCGCCATGTCACGGATTGCGTGGCCACTCCTGCGGAGGTTTGAGTCCGCCCTCGGGTGTGTGTTGTGTGTGTGTTGTCCTTATAATAAGTTAGGATAAGTAGTGTGTAACTCTAGGGACTGATGACCTCAGCAGTTTGTTCCCTTAGGAATTCACACACACACACACACACACACACACACACATATGTGCAGTCGTTGTAGTGGATGCGCCAACAGTCTACTAGTCCTAAAAAAGTGTGCATGACACAATAAAAGGCCAAGGCCTTTTTTTTTTTTTTTTTTTTTTTTTTACTGCAAAGGCGTCGTCCAAGAGGAATTTGTGCCACCTGGTCAGATGGTAAGGAAGGAAGTCTTCCAGGTAATTTTAGTATGTATGAGGGATGCTTCGTACACGAAGAGACCGGCATTGTGGATGTGGATATTATTGGCGCATGCTCACGCGTCGTTCCTTTTCCGCAGAAGCCTGGCAAAACACTACATTTTCGTAGAGCTCCGTCAACAGTACTGTCTGGACCTAGCCTCAGCAGAATTTTATGTTTCTCAAACCACGCTGAAACGACGTCGTTTCCAAACATGTACATTTGTGATTACATCTACATCGATACTCTGCAATACATCTCAGGCGCGTGGAGGAGGGCACCCCATACCAGTACCAGTCATCTGCTTTCCCGTTCCACCAGCAAGCAGAACGACTGCCTATATGCCTCCGTATGAGCCCCAATTTATCGTATCTTATCTTCCTTGTCCTTGCGCATAAAGTGTGTTGGAGGCAACAAAATTGTTCTGCAGTCACCTTCAAATTCCAGTTCTCTAAATTTTCTCATCAGTATTCCTTGACAAGAACTCGCATTCCCTCCACTGGTCCCCATTTGAGTTCCTGAAGCACTTCCACACCAATAGCGCGTTGTTAGAATTTACCAAAATCTAGCAGCCCGCCTTTGAATTGCTTCTATGTCTTTCTTTAATCTGACCCGGTAAGAATCGAAAACACTCGAGCAGTACTGAAGAATAGGTTACCTTAGAATCCTATGCACGTTCTCCGTTACAAATGAAACGCACTTTCCTACAATTCTCCCAACAAAACCTAAGTCGACCATTCACCTTTCCTGTCACAATTCTCACGTGGTCGTTCCACTTCATATCGCTTTGCAACGTTTTGCTCAGATATTTAGACGCCGTGACTGTCTCAAGCAGGGCACTAATGCTGTAACCGAACGTTACGGATTTGTTTTTCCTACTCATCAGCATTAACTTTTTTTTTTTTTTTTTTTTTTTTTTTTTTTTTTTTTTTTTTTTACAAATAGAGCTAGCTGCCATTCATCACACCAACTAGAAACTTTGTCCAAGTCAACTTGTACCCTCCTACAGATATTCAACTTCGACACGTTACAGTACGCCAGAGCGACATCAGTAAACAACTGCAGATTGCTGTCCACCCTGTCCGCCAAATCATTAACGTATATTGAGAATAAAAGTGGTCCTATAACACTGGGTCCCTCCTGCGAGGACAACATACTGGGTTCTACAGGGTGTTACAAAAAGGTACGGCCAAACTTTCAGGAAACATTCCTCACACACAAATAAAGAAACGATGTTATGTGGACATGTGTCCGGAAACGCTTAATTTCCATGTTAGAGCTGATTTTATTACTTCTCTTCAAATCACATTAATCATGGAATGGAAACACACAACAACAGAACGTACCAGCGTGACTTCAAACACGTCGTTACAGGAAATGTTCAAAATGTTTGGCCGTATCTTTTTGTAACACCCTGTATAATGGTTAAAATGGCTCCGAGCGCTATGGGTCTTAACATCTGAGGAGATCAGTCCCCTAGAACTTGCTGTGGTCTTCAGTCCTGAGACTGGTTTGATGCAGCTCTCCATTCTACTCTATCCTGTGCAAGCTTCTTCATCTCCCAGTACTTACTGCAACCTACATCCTTCTGAATCTGCTTGGTGTATTCATCTCTTGGTCTCCCTCTACGATTTTTACCCTCCACGCTGCCCTCCAATGCTAAATTGGTGATCCCTTGATGCCTCAGAACATGTCCTACCAATCGATCCCTTCTTCTACTCAAGTTGTGCCACAAACTCCTCTTCTCCCCAATTCTATTCAATACCTCCTCATTAGTTATGTGATCTACCCATCTAATCTTCAGCATTCTTCTGTAGCACCACATTTCGAAAGCTTCTATTCTCTTCTTGTCTAAACTATTTATCGTCCATGTTTCACTTCCATACATGGCTACACTCCAAACAAATACTTTCAGAAACGACTTCCTGACACTTAAATCTATACTCGATGTTAACACATTTCTCTTCTTCAGAAACGCTTTTCTTGCCATTGCCAGTCTACATTTTAAGTCCTCTCTACTTCGACCATCATCAGTTATTTTGCTCCCCAAATAGCAAAACTCCTTTACTACTTTAAGTGTCTCATTTCCTAATCTAATACCCTCAGCAAATGGTTCAAATGGCTCTGAGCTCTATGGGACTTAACATCTACGGTCATCAGTCCCCTAGAACTTAGAACTACTTACACCTAACTAACCTAAGGACATCACACAACACCCAGTCATCACGAGGCAGAGAAAATCCCTGACCTCGCCGGGAATCGAATCATCAGCATCACCCGACTTAATTCGACTACATTCCATTATCCTCGTTTTGCTTTTGTTGATGTTTATCTTATATCCTCCTTTCAAGACACTGTCCATTCCGTTCAACTGCTCTTCCAAGTCATTTCATGTCTCTGACAGAATTACAATATCATCGGCGAACCTCAAAGTTTTTATTTCTTCTCCATGGATTTTAATACCTACTCCAAATTTTTCTTTAGTTTGCTTTACTGCTTGCTCAATATACAGACTGAATAGCATCGGGGCCGGCCGCTGTGGTCTAGCGGTTCTGGCGCTGCAGTCCGGAACCGCGGGACTGCTACGGTCGCAGGTTCGAATCCTGCCTCGGGCATGGGTGTGTGTGATGTCCTTAGGTTAGTTAAGTTCTAGGGGACTTATGACCTAAGATGTTGAGTCCCATAGTGCTCAGAGCCATTTGAACCATTTTTTTTGAATAGCATCGGGGAGAGGCTACAATCCTGTCTCACTCCCTTCCCAACCACTGCTTCCCTTTCGTGCCCCTCAACTCTTATAACTGCCTTCTGGTTTCCGTAGAAATTGTAAATAGCCTTTGGCTCCCTGTATTTTACCCCTGCCACCTTCATAATTTGAAAGAGAGTATTCCAGTCAACATTGTCAAAAGCTTTCTTTAAGTCTACAAATGCTAGAGACGTAGGTTTGCCTTTTCTTAATCTAGCTTCTAAGATGGGTCGTAGGGTCAGTATTGCCTCGCGTGTTCCAATATTTCTACGGAATCCAAACTGGTCTTCTCCGAGATCGGTTTCTACTAGTTTTTCCATTCGTCTATAAAGAATTCGCGTTAGTATTCTGCAGCCGTGACTTGTTAAACTGGTAGTTCGGTAATTTTCACATCTGTCAACACCTGCTTTCTTTGGGATTGGAATTATTGTATTCTTCTTCAAGTCTGAGGGTATTTCGCCTGTCTCATGCATCTTGCTAACCAGATGGTAGAGTTTTGTCAGGACTGGCTCTCCCAAGGCTGTCGGTAGTTCTAATGGAATGTTATCTACTCCCGAGACCTTGTTTCGACTCAGGTCTTTCAGTGCTCTGTCAGACTCTTCACGCAGTATCGTATCTCCCATTTCATATTCATCTACATCCTCTTCCATTTCCATAATATTGGCCTCAAGTACATTTCCCTTATATAGACCCTCTATACACTCCTTCCACCTTTCTGCTTTCCCTTCTTTGCTTAGAACTGGGTTTCCATCTGAGCTCTTGATATTCATGCAAGTGGTTCTCTTTTCTCCAAAGGCCTCTTTAATTTTCCTGTAGGCATTATCTATCTTACCCCTCTTGAGATAAGCCTCTACATCCTTACATTTGTCCTCTAGCCATCCCTGCTTATTTATTTTGCACTTCCTGTCGATCTCATTTTTGAGACGTCTGTATTCCTTTTTGCCTGCTTCATTTACTGCATTTTTGTATTTTCGCCTTTCATCAATTAAATTCAATATTCCTTCTGTTACCCAAGGATTTCTACTAGCCCTCGTCTTTTTACCTACTTGATCCTCTGCTGCCTTCACTACTTTACGCCTCAAAGGTACCCATTCTTTTTCTACTGTATTTCTTTCCCCATTCCTGTCAATTGTTCCCTTATGTTCTCCCTGAAATTCTGTACAACCTCTGGTTTAGTCAGTTTATCCAGGTCCCATCTCCTTAAATTCCCACCTTTTTGCAGTTTCTTCAGTTTCAATCTACAGTTCATAACCAATAGATTGTGGTCAGAGTCCACATCTGCCCCTGGAAATGTTTTACAATTTGAAAACTGGTTCCTAAATCTCTGTCTTACCATTATGTAATCTATCTGAAACCTGTCAGTATCTCCAGGCTTCTTCCATGTATACAACCTTCATTTATGATTCTTGAACCAAGTGTTAGCTATGATTAAGCTATGCTTTGTGCAAAATTCTACCAGGCGGCTTCCTCTTTCATTTCTTAGCCCGAATCCATATTCACCTACTACGTTTCCTTCTGTCCCTTTTCCTACTACCGAATTCCAGTCACCCATGTCTATTAAATTTTCGTCTCCCTTCACTGTCTGAATAATTTCTTTTATTTCATCATACATTTTTTCAATTTCTTCATCACCTGTAGAGCTAGATGGCATATAAACTTGTACTACTGTAGTAGGCGTGGGCTTCGTGCCTATCTTGGTCACAATAATGCGTTCGCTATTCTGTTTGTAGTAGCTTACCCGCACTCCTATTTTTTTATTCATTATTAAACCTACTCCTGCACTACCCCTATTCGATTTTGTATTTATAACCCTGTATTCAACTGACCAAAAGTCTTGTTCCTCCTGCCACCGAACTTCACTAATTCCCACTATATCCAACTTTAACCTAACCATTTCCCTTTTTAAATTTTTTAACCTACCTGCCCGATTAAGGGATCTGACATACCACTCTCCGATCCGTAGAACGCCAGTTTTCTTTCTCCCTAGAACTTAGAACTACTTAAACCTACCTAACCTAAGGACAGCACACACATCCATGCCCGCAGCAGGATTCGAACCTGCGAGCGTTGCGGCCGCGCGGTTCCAGACTGAAGCGCCTAGAACCGCTCGGCCACAGCGGCCGGCTTGGTTCTATAACTTAAGAAGTCTTCGAGCTACTAACACATTTGTGAACCTACTCCATATGCTCGTACCTTCTTTAACAGCATGCAATGGGGCACCTGTCAAACGCTCTCCGAAAATCTAGAAATATAGAATGTGCCCATTGTCCTTCATCCATAGTTTGCAGTGCAGTACATGAGAAAAGGGGAAGTCGAGTTCGCAAGAGCGTTAGTTTATAATACCATGCTGATTGGCAGACATAAGCTTTTCAGTCTCAAGAGAGTCTGTTATATTCGAATTGAGAATATTTTCAAGAATTCTGCAGCACATAGATGCTAGGGATATTGGTCTGTAATTTTGCGGGCCTGTTATTTTATCCTTCGTACACACAGGAATCACTTCGGCTTTATTCCAGTTGCTTGGCATTTCATCTTGAGTGTGAGATTCGCGATAAATTCAAGCCAAGTAAGGGATGAATGCCTCAGCGCACTCTTTGTAAAACAGAATTAGGGTTCCATACAGACCTGTTTTCAACTCCATCAGTTGTTTCTCTACGCCATGGATCCTTACTACTATGTCGTCCATAAGGGGAAGAACAATGCGACAAGAGACCTGAGCACCACTGCAGGAAGTGCATTCCAAGAGGCTTTTCAAAACTAGAAGAAATTTTGGGAAAAATGTACAGCTAGTGGAGTGGACTACATTGAGGAGAACAGGGCTTAGAATGTTCTAGAATGAGCAGTAAAGATGTTACAAGGAAAGTTATATATTTTTTTGAACACACCTCGTATTGACGAGCAATATTGATAGCCCCAAAAAGTGTTATCAGCTTTGTCAATTGTACTAAGTATGTGAAGTCCGGTTTTGATGGTTTGATAATATTATCCATTGAGGTGTTGCCAGAGCGTTACGAATCAGCCATACTACGTTAATGTACACCGTTTATGCTTTCAGTTTGTATTTGTGCACATCATATCTGTAATTCAATTATTCTTCAAGTTGTCTTATACCACAAAGCATCTTGAAAAGGATAAATCATAGTAAGTCATTGCATTTCCCACTTTACTTCGGTACTGTCATACAGTGCTAATCAAAAAGAAGGAACAGATTTCAAACATTTATTGCATCTAAACTACGAAAGATAGAAACACATTTCCAACCTTCCTAGAAAGAGGAAAGTTCAAATTTGTATGCATTCAATGTAAATACCATGTGTTACATAACAAATATCAAAACGGAATCTCATTTCCTGCCACGCACGAAGCAGCTGGTCTCTCGTTGTCGAATTCACAGTTTCAGCAATGCGATGTCACAGACATTCACGAGTCTCACGCATAGGGGGGATGAAAAAAAAAAAAACGCCGTCTTTTACGTAAATCCACAGGTAAAAGTCACAAGATGTGAGATCTGCAGACTTGGGAGGCCACCGACGATGAAGTTCATCCTCTGCACCACCTCTTCCAATTCAACATCCTGCAGTGGTGTCACGCAGGTAAAGTCGAACGTGCTTAGAGAAATTCTCATGGTGCTCACATTGAACGCATGGAAATTTGAACGTTCTCTTTCCATAAACGTTGACATTGTGTTCCTACCTTTTGTGGTTTGGCAGCAATATATGATTGAAATATGTTCCTTATTTTTGAATAGCACTGTATACAGGTTTGGTCCATTGATCGTGACCGGGCCAAATATCTCACGAAATAAGCGTCAAACGAAAAAACTACAAAGAACGAAACTTGTCTAGCTTGAAGGGGGAAACCAATGGCGCTATGGATGGCCCGTTCGACGGCGCTGCCATAGGTCAAAAGGATATCAACTGCGTTTTTTTTTTTAAAATAGGAACCCCCATTTTTATTACACATTCGTGTAGTACGTAAAGATATACGAATGATTTAGTTGGACCACTTTTTTCGCTTTGTGATAGATGGCGCAGTAACAGTCACAAACATATGACTCACAATTTTAGACGAACAGTTGGCAACAGGTAGGTGTTTTAAATTAAAATACAGAACATACGTACGTTTGAACATTTTATTTCGGTTGTTCCAATGTGATACATGTACCTATGTGAACTTATCATTTCTGAGAACGCATGCTGTTACAGCGTGATTACCTGTAAATACCACATTAATGCAATAAATGCTCAAAATGATGTCCGTCAACCTCACTGTATTTGGCAATACGTGTAACAACATTCCTCTCAACAGCGAGTAGTTCGGCTTCCGTAATGTTCGTACGTGCATTGACAATGCGCTGACGCATGTCGTCAGGCGTTGTCGGTGGATCACAATAGCAAATATCCTTCAACTTTCCCCACAGAAAGAAATCCGGGGACTGCAGATCCGGTGTACGTGCGGGCCATCCACCTGTCATGAAATATGCTATTCAATACCGCTTCAACCGCAGGCGAGAAATGTGCCGGACATCCACCATGTTGGAAGTACATCGCCATTCTGTCATGCAGTGAAACATCTTGTAATAACATCGGTAGAACATTACGTAGGAAAACAACATACATTGCACCATTTAGATTGCCATCGATGAAATGGGGGCAATTATCCTTCCTCCCATAATGCCTCACCATACATTAACCCGGCCAAGGTCGCTGATATTCCACTTGTTGCAGCCATCGTGGATTTTCCGTTCCCAGTAGTGCATATTATGCCTGTTTACGTTAAAACTGTTGGCGAATGACGCTTCGTAGCTAATTAGAACGCCAGCAAAAAATTAGTTATCGTCCCGTGGTTCAAATGGCCCTGAGCACTATGGGACTCAACATATTAGGTCATAAGTCCCCTAGAACTTAGAACTACTTAAACCTAACTAACCTAAGGACACTTTTTTTTTTTTTTTTTTTTTCACTTGCCGCCCTGATTTTACGACCCACCACCTAAGTGCTTAAGGTGGGTCTATTTTGACCACTTGGCCGCTACGACCGGTGTGCGGACCCTGATGTAGTAGATGAAACTCACACCAGTTCCCGCATCCGGTCGCACCGTTGCCCGTGCCCGCCACGTGGAGGCGGGTCTGTGCTTTTTTTTTTTTTTTTTTTTCTTATTTCTTTCTTTACTTTGGCAGCTTTCCCAAAACCGATTTAACAAAATTTTTACAAAAATAAATTTTGAATTAGAAGAAGGAAATACAAGGAATAGTTTAGACTGAAGAGGAGAAAAGACGATAGGAAAGGAAGAGATGATAGTCCCACCACCGTAGGGGACTGAGGATGAGCGCCTTGGGATTTATCTTCAAGCCTCTGATCCTCAGTCCCCTCACCTTAGCCTAGGAAGTTCTATTCTATTCTATTTATGGCGTTTGATATCTCTATTTATGTTCTATCTGGTTACTTGTATACAGGTTTAGAGTGCCGTGGTAGCTGATGGCAATTGCGACGGTGCGCCGACACTGTTTATGTCTAATTTTATACATTAATCTATTGTCAGTTTTAGGTCTACTTATGTAAGTCTATTGCAGGTCAGTTGTTTTATATTGAGACTTAGTTTAGTTCTTCCACACTATGGTGTCTGTCTGGGTGCTGCATATAGGTTTATTGTCTGTGTGGTCTTCTGTTCCTGTACTCTTTGTGGCATTCGTGAGAAATTTTGTCTGTTAGTGCGTTCATTATGTCCCAAAGTTCAGGTGTTCTGATCGCATCGTATATGTGTTCCTCTGTCTGTAGGTGTTGTATCCCAGGTGTGTTCCTGTGCTGTCTGTATTTCCCGCAGAATAGGATTGTGTGTTCGGGGGTTCCCATACCTCCACATGTACACGTTGATGTGTCTCTAAGACTCACGCGATTTAAGTGCGTGGGATAAGGTCCGTGGCCAGTCAAGAAATGCACCATGCCGCGGCTAGGATCGGCATGTTTCATTCTTAATCTTTCCGTTATGTTCGGAAAAAATGTATAGACTCTCCGTCCCTTATCACTTGTGCCCCATTCCTGTTGCCATGTGTCGATTTTCCATTTTTTGAGGTCCCGCTTATTGTTCAGCGGGGAACCAGTCAATATGTTGACCTGGTCTAGTCTACCCATCTTTAACCAGTACAGAGCGGCCCGATATTTGATTGTGATATCTATCGGGAAGATTCCTAGCACAACACACAGTGCTTCAACTGATGTAGTGCCGAAGGCTCCCGATAGTCGCAGAAGGACGCTTCTCTGCCCTCGCCTAACCGCTGTTCTGTTTGTGACGAGGTTGAGTCTGTGCGCCCATGTACTGGCCGCAAAGCTTAGCACTGATTAGAAGAGTGCGCAGTGGTAAGTTCGTGTGACTGACAGAGGAAGTCTGTATTGTCCTGAATTAATCCTTGCCAGTTTATGTAGTAATTTTTCTGCCTTGTTTGTTGTTATTCTGATGTGTTCATGGAAGTTCAGCTTCTCATCTATGTATACGCCCAAGTAGCGGGTTACCGTCATTCTCTTTATGTTGTTGTTCTGTATTTTAATAGATGGATTGCGTCTGAGTTGCCCTTTGAGCAGTGTGTATGTTGTTTTGTTGCCCGCTATCTTGAGCTTGTTTGTGTTGCACCATTGTGTTATTGTTTGCAGTATGCCACTCGCCTTCTCCTCTAGCTGGGCTCTTGTGTTTGCTGAGATAACCACCAATAGGTCATCTGCATAGGCGACAGCACCGTCTGTCCTCATATCCTCCTCCAGCAGTTGCAGGAGAGGTTCAAAAATTATGTCCCAGAAGATGGGTCCACAGATCGATCCCTGCGGACATCCCTTGGTAATTTTCCTTATTACCTTCCGGTTGCCCACGCGCCATTCCACTATTCTGTCTCTACAGTAGTCTAAAATACTGTTGTATAGGGCTGCGGGTACTTCCATCTGGCGTAACCTCAGAAACAGTGCTGGCCACCACAGGTTGTCAAATGCTCCTGCGATGTCTATCATGATTGCCAAAGAGTATGTTTTATCTGTGTTTTGTGTAATTTCTAAAGCTCTGTTTATTGCATCATCGATGCTTTTCC
The DNA here is from genome assembly GCF_023864275.1 of Schistocerca cancellata. Taxonomy (NCBI): domain Eukaryota; kingdom Metazoa; phylum Arthropoda; class Insecta; order Orthoptera; family Acrididae; genus Schistocerca; species Schistocerca cancellata. The sequence continues at coordinate 93,712,480 of NC_064628.1, read as the reverse complement.
CTTTCCGAAATCCAAACTGGTGGGGATTCATTCCAAGTAGGGTTCTGTGAGCCTGCAGGCGGTCACACAGTAGCCTCTCTTGGATTTTTGCCATGGTGTTTATGAGGCATATTGGTCTGTAGGATTTCGGATCTGATTGGTCTCTGTCTGATGATTTTCGTATGATGACTGCATTTGAGGTTTTCCAGACTGTCGGTACACGGCCTAGCCTTAAGGCGTCGTTTAGTAGTTCTGTTAAGTATGGGGTGATCTGTGGTGCTAGCCTCTTAAGCACTTCTGCATGGATCCTGTCGGGTCCAGGTGCTTTTTTATTCTTTAGCTCTTTTATCGCTACCGCAACTTCCTCGTGCGCGAAGGGACAGGTGACGGCGTCGGTGTTATACTGTTCATGAAGTTCTTGTCTGAGTGTGATCTGTTCCTGTGTGTCTGAGTCTGTGGCATCTTCCGGGAGGAGTTTGTTCAGCAGATATTGTGCTGTGTTTCTCCACCCCACTGTCATTGTGCCGTCATCCTGCCGTAGCGTGCTTAATGCCAACCTAAGGACATCACACACACCCATGCCCGAGGCAGGATTCGAACCTGCGACCGTAGCAGTCCCGCGGTTCCGGACTGCAGCGCCAGACCGCACGGCCACCGCGAACGGCTATCGTCCCGTAATTTCTCTTGTGCCCTGTGGCATAACTGTACACGACGTTCAAAGTCGTTGCCATGTAATTGCTGGAGCATAGAAATATGGTACGGGTGCAATCAATGTTGATGTAGCATTCTCAACACCGACGTTTTTGTGATTCGCAATTCTCGCACAATTTGTCTGCTACTGGTGTGCGGATTAGCCGAACAGCAGCTGAAATACCTACTTGGGCGTCATCATTTGTTTTAGGTCGTGGCTGACGTTTCACATGTGGCCGAACACTTCCTGTTTCCTTCAATAACGTAACTATCCGGCGAACGGTCCGGACACTTGGATGACGTCGTCCAGGATACCGAGCAGCATACATAGCACATACATCAACACGATATCGACCTTTCCCGCAATTGGTAAACGGACCATTTTAACACGGGTAATATATCACGAAGCTGGCGGAGTGTTACGTGATACCACATACTTATACGTTTGTGACTATTACAGCGTCATCTATCACAAAGCGAAAAAAGTGGTCCAACTAAAAGATTCATATTTCTTTACGTACTACACGAATATCTAATAAAAAGTGGGGGTTCCTATTTAAAAAAAAAAAACGCAATTGATACCCGTTTAACCTATGGCAGTGCCATATAGTGGGCCAACCATAGCGCCATCTGGTTTTCCCCCTTCAAGCTAGACAAGTTTCGTTCTTTGTAGTTTTTTCGTTTGATGCTTATTTCGTCAGCTATTCGGCCCGGTCACTATCAATGGACCACCCTAAATATGCAGTGATTAGTAAGACGCCTGACTAATGCATATAAGTCTCGCAAAGTTCTAACAAAAAAAAAAAAATTGCTCCACAGCTTCCATAACAATTTTTCTGATTGTTTGCTGATATTTCAACTTAAAGAATTATAAGGACCTGCAGGTCGCGGCTAAGAAACGCCGGGACTGGCGACAGACATGCACCCGTTTAAATGCAACCCTACCAATCAACTCGTCCAAGTTCTGGTCGGCCTTCCGTCGCCTTACCGGAACTAAACCCTCCCCCTACTATCCTCTTCTCCACGATGATCACCCCTTCCCTGACGCCCTTAGTAAGGCCAATCACTTTGCCTCCTACCTCTCCGATGTTTTCTCCATCCCCGATGATCCCCAGTTCGATTACTCCCTCTTCCCGGATATCCGCGATCGAACTGACACCTCTGTCCCTCCCCTCGCTCCTGGTTTCCAGTACTTGGACAACATTACACACACGGAACTCAATGCCCCTATCACTACACAGGATCTCATTGATACACTCCGCACAAAACGCAACACCGCTCCTGGTCACGATCGTGCCACCTACCGTCACCTTCGTGAAGCTCCTGTCTCTTTCCTCTCCACCCTGGCCAGGCTCTACAATGTAGTCCTGTCCACCGGTTACTACCCCGACCTGTGGAAAACCTCCCGTATCCTCATGTTCCTTAAACCTGGCAAACCGCCGTCCGCCGTCTCCTCTTACCGTCCTATCAGCCTTACCTCGGTCTTCAGCAAGGTCCTGGAATCTATCCTCACCCGCCGCATCCACCAGCATCTCCGCCAGCACCGCCTCCTTCCCGTCACCCAGTGTGGCTTTCGGCCATCCTTCTCTTCTGACGATCTTCTCCTTCACCTCACTCATTTCCTTTCCGAACAGCTTCATTCCCGTCGCTCCGCAATCTTCCTCTCCCTTGACCTCGAACGCGCTTATGACCGCGTCTGGCATTCCGGTCTCCTCTTCAAGCTCCAAACCTTTGCCCTTCCCATTAACTACATCCGTCTGATCGGTTCCTTTCTCTCCCGCCGTCCTTCCTATGTCACCATCCATAACACAGATTCCTACACCTTTTTCCCCTCCGCCGGTGTGCCCCAAGGCTCCGTCCTCTCCCCCCTTCTGTACCTTTTGTACACGGCGGACATGCCGCCGCCGTCACCCCCCGTCCACCTTCTCCAGTTTGCCGATGACACTGCCTTCCTTGCCCTTGCCCCCACCCTGCAACGCTCCCAACGCCTTCTCCAATCCCATCTTGACCGCTTCACTGCTTGGTGCAACCAGTGGTTGCTTAAGGTCAATCCCTCCAAAACCCAGGCGATCATTGTAGGCAAAACCACCCCTTCCTTCCGCCTCCTTGATTTCTATCTCACCGTCTATGGCCGTCCTATCGCCCTCACTCCCACCCTTCAGTACCTTGGCGTCACCCTCGACCGTCGCCTCTCCTGGACTCCCCATCTCCGGACAATCCAAGCCAAGGCACGTTCCCGCCTCCGTCTCCTCAAGCTCCTTTCTGGCCGTACGTGGGGTTTGGACGCCTCCACAATCCTCCACACCTATAAATCCCTCATCCGCCCTATACTTTGTTACGCCCATCCAGCCTGGATCTCTGCGCCCCCTACCTTTTATAAATCCCTCCAAATCCTTGAACGCCATGCTCTCCGCCTTGCCTATCGCATCCGTCTCCCCTCCCCCACGCGGATCCTGTATGATCTCATCCCCTTCCCCCACCTCCTCCTTTTCCTTGAAAGGATACGGATCCTGTACACCTCCCGTAAACTTGATCCTCCTCACCCGCTCGTGTCCCCAATCCTCTCCCACCCCCGCCCGCTGCCGCTCCTGTATTCCCATATCCCACCTGGTCTCCATCTCTCCACCCTCCTTACCCTCTCCCAAGGTGGCTTCCGCCAGCTCCCCCTCCCTGATGATGTCCTCCTCCCCTGCATCTACCCCTCCTATCAACTTTGATCCTCCCCCCCACCTCCTGTGTCCTTTCCTTTAGGCACCCTCCCTCCCCCCCTTTCCCTTCCCTTCTCTTTCCTTTCCCCCCTCCCTCCTACCCTCTCCTCCGGGCTTCTCCTCCCCCTTCCTCCCTCCCCCTCTCTCCTTTGCCCATGGCATCTCTGCTCTCCCCTCTCCCATCTCCCCATCCTCCTCCTCCACCTCCACTCTTGGCAGGTCCCCGGACTCGTACACGCTGAGTGAACATTCGCGCGCCGGAGGTCATCGCCATCAGTGTATCGTGTGTGCCGTCGTGTTTAGTGTTCAGTTTCGTCGTCACACTCCATTGTTCACCAGTGCCATTGTCTTCTTCAGTGTTTGTGCGTCGTGTCAACAGTTCGTAGTGTGGATTGTCCTCGAGTGTGAACGGCTTCTTGTGTTTTTCTGTTCGTGAGTCTACTGTTTTTTCCCGCCGTTTTTCTAAGTGATGTCTCTTCTCTGTTTATTTTCTTGTACTCTCTTCGGCTGAAGAGCAGCGTATTGTGCTGCTGCCAGCCTACCTGCTTGCTCAGGTGTCCAAATAACAATAAAGTAAAAAAAAAAAAAAAAACCTGCAGGTCGTCATAAATCTCAAAGTTACTATTAATTTCTCGTCGACTGCGATTGACACTCTCATAAACATTAATAAGTTTTCGTAAAAAGCAGGAATCATCCAGAAATTATGAAATTTTTGGGATCTGTGGTTTTGATTTCAGTCATTACATTATCGCGTGGCGTGTCGGTCTTTTACAGACATTCCCGGATCTATATCCTCTTTTTCTGTATTCTATTCCATTGTTCCCTGCCAGCTACACTCAATAAAATTGGAGCACACACTTCCTCTTGGGTGTCCTATTAATTGTTACCCTTCTTCAATCGTGTTACCAGCTGACACCCGACAACATTGACAAATATATTGATGGTGTGACAGTACCTTCAGTATACTAAAGGTTTGACAAACTAGTCTTGTCAGTAAATGTTGAACGCGTGCAGCACCCTTAAAACCGCTGACCGGTTGCGCTGGTATCCTTGAGCTAGTTACAGCTGTGATACCTGTCTGCACATCGAAGACCAACACAGCACAGACTACTAAAAATACAATTTCAGAAAGGCACAAATTTGCTTTTCGAAAGGTGAAACCATTCCTTTGCTCTGTTGTAGAAGCTAATGGGGTGTTATTCGAAATCCCACTCACGGCCGATAATGGAAACAATCTAAACTTTCTTGACAATGTGCGACGTTAGAGACGAATTATACAACTTACTACTTGACAGATATAATCTGAAACACTTTTCGCAGACCAACCCTTATCCTCCGCGCTGGTACAGTGTCAAATCAGCCTCCATTGACCCGTGAGACAGGATTAAGCTTCTCACTACTTCAAAGTCAAAATTTAAAGATCCATACTAATCCAGATACTCTCAGGGAAAAGTCAAACGAAAAATCCTCAAATTTTCACGGTAGCAGGCACGATAATCCATTGGTTCTAGTTGAACCTAACCAAATACGTCACCGTTACCCTTTAGCACCTCCAGATAGTTAATGGGTCCACTTCCTACTATGAGGCCTCTTCCTCTCGAACAAATCCATGCTTACTAAACCACAACACTCGCCGAGGAACACACTGAAGTACCCAATCAGCATTTCACATTCACACAGGGGAATGCACTTACAGCCCTTGTAGCCTCTCTGTAATTCGTAAGAACAATGTTGGTCACAAAATGTAAGTTACTCGCGACTCCAAAAATACTCTTTTAAAAGACTACTTCAAGCCCAAAGAGTACACTACGTGTACAATCGTCAGCTGTTGCCGGTTTCTTCCTAACTTAATGAGATCCAAACAGCTCCACAAAATTGTTTTGATATCGCAGCTGTGGCTACGGATGACTGTGGGACTGGAAAATAGATGGGGGTTACGTAAGCGTAGACTCAAATCAATTTTAGTAGAGAAAAAGACAAATGTAATAAATCAGAGAATATGCATGAGAAAACACAAAGTAGGAACTAGCGCTCAGTTTATCAAATTTCCTTAAAAAATGGTTCAAGTGGCTCTAAGCACTATGGGACTTAACATCTGAGGTCATCAGTCCCCTAGAACTTAGAACTACTTAAACTTAACTAACCTAAGGACATCACACACATCCAAGCCCGAGGCAGGATTAGAACCTGCGACCGCAGCAATATCAGTATCTGGCAGATTTATCCACACTATACAGTTAAATCACATAAACTACCGCTCTACAAATTCCAAGCCTAACAACATTTTATCAACATAAACGTTTGGTTATGTAAGTCTGCCATCACAGGTTCAGCAGTTTGCACAACCAAGTAGTACAAGTTACAACTATACAGGGCCTTCCACTTGTTGTGACGGAAACCGCAGTTCATAGAAACTCCTCGCTCCAAAATGTACCGAGTCTCCTCGACGTATGAAATCAATCACCGTCCGGTACTCCAGTGCGTACAATGCCTCGTGTTCGCAGCCAGCTACACTCAGTCTTGGACATCCATCAAATGTTGAAATGTGTGTGAATTCCTAAGGGACCAAACTGCTGAGGTCATCGGTCTCTAGACTTACACACTGCTTAAACTAACTTATGCTAAGAACAACACACACACTCATGCCCGAGTGAGGCTTCGAACCTCCGGCGGGAGGGTCCGCGCAATCCGTGACATGGCACCTCAAATCGCGCGGCCACTCCGCCCGGTAGCCATCCATCAGCTTAACTACCTTCCTGCTCTGCTACTGTTCCAGCTGCGTCTTCAGGCGGCCACTCTGGAACTCAAGCTTGCTAGCTGTTTCCACTTTCACTGGTCGATTCCAACCTATCTGCGCCGCCGTGGTTGCCTTCCGCCGTTCACTGCTGGAGCCTGCGGCAATTGATACGCGCTGCAGACGATCTCACGCATGTTCCACCAATTATCAAATCGAACATACCCCGCCAGCGGCAGGAAAGACAAATGTACCTAAAACCACGGTACAAAGGATAGTGTAGTCACTTTCCTTGAACAATACTTGCTGTGGCTAGTAGAATTCTCCAGAAGGTTTAGTTTCCTGCCGTGACCTTTAGTTTATTGCTAGCAGGTACTGCAAAACAATGACCATCATGGGGAAACTTACTCTCCCTTGAAATCAGTCTAGTACACCCCGTCGACAACCAATTTAGTACGCTTAGGGAAAGACCAGCCCATAATCCTCAGACTAAATAAAGATCTCTCCCCCTGGGCAACGGAAACTCTTCCTGGCGTTCAGAGTAACAAATAGGATGAGCACGCAGGTGTGGTCGGGAAATAATTTGTTACACTACATGATTCCACTTGGCACAGATGGAATGCTACTACTGTCACTTGAGACGCTTTAATGATACAGGGTACTTATTAATGGTGGAAAAATCAAAATTTTTTATGACTTTATTAAATTCTATTCCCTTTCCTGATTACATTGATATATACGTTATAGAGTTTCAAATGAAAAATGACCTATATACACGGCACTGTATGCTGTAACGCCTCCTTTATTTCTGTTACAGGAACCAGTATTATTTCGAAAAGAACTGTGAACTTTCTGTTATGAATGAAAGAAAACCAATTTTTAGTGACCTGTTTGACTCTGTTTTGGTTAGTAAATGCCTTCATGGGGGCACTCAGAAAACAAATGAAAGTTTCAACCACTGCATATGGGAAAGATTACCAAAGATTGTTTTTGTAGGACTACATACATTAAAAGTTGGTATACTAGATGCAGTGATAGGAAAGTTGGAAGTCCTGAGAAATTTAGGCATAAAATGTGGCTCTAATATGGAAGATCAATTGTTTGCATGTGACAGACAATGGCTGCATGTTGTTAAAAGGTTCGCTCTTCAAGTTACCAAAAGTGCAAGAAGTGCTAAAAGGAATGCCAAGCTTCAGGACGAAGAAATCCTGAAAGATGCAGACTATGCTTCAGGAATGTTCTGAGGCACAGTTTAATTGGACTCGTATCTTCATGCGCAATTTCCCGCAAGTCGTATTTTTCAGAATTCAGGTATAAATATTTCCTAAAATTTGTTCTAATTTTTTCTGTAACTTGCAATAGTCCATACTTAACGCAGCAGACCTAAGCTTTATTGCAGAATCAACTAAATTATAGAAAGAAATAACATTCCTATTAGGAAAAAAGTATAAAAATTAATGTGTAAGATGTGATATTTTTTATCCTTGTAATATACTTAATAGGTGGAATTAAATAGGTATAGTATCTCAGCAATCATGTCAAGCATACCTGGTAAAAATTTGGTCTGCGTCAAATATATGACATTGGATTAAATGGAAGCATTTTGGGGAAAAAAATTGCATCAATTTCTTTGCAGATTTTTAATAACCCTAAACAGGTTCAAAAGTATTCAAAATACTTCTAATTTGTTTAGAAAGTGTGCTGAATTACCTGGTATCAACAAAAAATCTGTAAAACATATGCATTATAAACAGTGCCTGAAAGAAATAGGTGATGATTTTTAGATAATATTGAGCCGGAAAAGTACCCCGAATCCTTAATCTTTGAATAGGCTGTTATGACACACTATTAGCATTGTGATAAGTCGTATTTTGAGGAAAACAGTTAACTTTTTTATTATAATCCAAAACGCAGGAGTATGTAGCAGCAATAGTTTCATAAAGAAAGTATTACTGAAAATTAGTGAATCACAGTCATCTACTGCACGTCACCCATTTTGGTTCCTGACTAAAGATGCTGTCTCGTAAAGTTGGATGTCCATCTTAGGGCTTTAATTAGGCATCGATGTGCGTAATGAAATTGTTACTGTGTAACTCTTCTAAATGCGACACGTGGTTATTGCCTGAGGTCCCATTTTGCCTGTTGCTAACAAGTTGACCGTTTTTGTTGATGTCACCTTCAATAACGCCGGTCGGTACCATTGCGCCTTGAAAACCTGTTCGGACTTTGCTTGTCTGATCTGCAATAACGACTGCACGGAACAGAGCTACCTCGTTCGCGGTGCTGCGGAAGATACGCGCTCGAGGAACTCGAAGACTTTTTGAGCCCCTGCTTATAATGGGTTTCAGGCAGTTAAAAGTGATGTCGATCAAATGTGCATGTGCGAACGGGAGAGAAGCTGAGGCTCTTACGAGTTCACGAGAATAACACTGTAGCGTCCGTCGTTTCCGTGGTGTAGCGTTTATCACATCTGTGTCACGCGCAAAAAGATCCCGGTGGGAATACTTTTCCTCCCTATGTCGGATTCTACTCCAGCGAGCCACCTCATGTCTCGATCCGCTGCATATACAATCGTTGTGCAGGTACCGCATTTATTTCTTTTTAAGCTAAAATGACAACCTCGATAGAAGGTCCCTAAGAATAGCATTGGATAGTAGCCGTTTCCGAGGTGTAGCGGTTATCGCGTCTTTCTAACACGCAGAACGTCCCGGGTTCGATCGCGGGTGGGAACACTTTGTCACCGTGCTAAACAAGACATACTTACATCCGAAGTCTCTGAAATCCTCTCCATACGTCCCACCAGAGTGTGCATTGATTTGAAATTCGATAGCTGAAGGCTAGCTGAATGCACGCAATGTAGTAGTATTTTAAGGGAACTGCATCGTAATTGAGGCTTTATTATTTGAAAATACCATTTCAATAGTGACCAAATAGGAGCGATATCTCTGAATAGATTAACAGGTATGCGACAGCATCAATGACATCACAGCTCACGTCTGAGAACGACGATAACTTTTTGTTAATGTGATGAAATGCAGGCGCTACATTGGTCAGTGATTCGAGACCTAATGAAAAATTGTAGACCACTGTGAAACATAGATTCAGGTGAAGGAAACACAAAGCTTAACTTGATCGATAATGTATTCGTAACGAATAAAATGTTGACAGGTATTCGTCGGTGGATTAGGCAAAGATATAAGATAATATACGAGAAAGTTACTTAAATTTTCATTTTTCTTCTTTCCGTATCGTAAAAGCACTTTTTAAAGTAATATATATTTGTGTACACGATTTTTTGCGTTGTTGTACTTCAGGATGAGTGTTTCCTCCGATGTCAAAGCCAGTCTTGCAATTTTTAAGGACGTCGAGGAGGAAATTTAGAGCAGGGGAAAATTGGGCTCCATCATGTAAAATGGAAGACGTGTTGCAGTGTCATGAATTATAACCCAAACGAAGTGCATGTTGGACAGCACAGGAAATCTTTAAACCAGTTCTCGGCCTCGCACTGAGCTAAATAACCTAATCTGCGAACGGAGAGACGGAAGAAAAATGAGATTCAAGACGACGATTAAGAAGATGACGAGTCGTTTGCTTCGCAGTGCTGCAATTTCCCTTCGAACGTTTTTGTGACTTTTTACCGCGCCTCAGATTTTTTTTTGTTTCAGAACGAGAACCTGCATCGGAACTAGTTGTTTAATCGTGTGAGCGGAATGACGTTAATCTGGCGGCTTCATTTAGAGGTTCGTGTGCCTGGTGCAGTGACTTGGAACAGTTTTTCTTTTTTTTTTTTTTGTTTTGTGCTTAATTTCAGTCCCAGACTATTCCCGTCCTTATCCGGATAGTCTTATTTTCTTCGTTACGTCAAGGGTTTATTACTGTCAAACGTTTCGTTAGCTGACATTATTAACGGAACTCTCCCTACACAGGGTGTTTCAAAAACAGTATCTGATTTTACAAGACTCTTCCCCAGGCTATTCATCTAATTCTCAGCTTTCTTCTTCAAAAACTTCTACTGTCGTCTCCTCTGTACTGTTTATAGTCTACGTTTCTTTTTTTTTACTTCCTACACTCCAGACAACTACGTTCAGAAAAAATTGCAAACAATTATTTCCGTTAAAATGACCAGGTTGAGATCCCTTGGTCTGTAAATAACATTATACACTAACGTTTCGTCGCTGAGTTCGGGAAATATCTTCAGAGATAAACTGACGCATAGCCGTCTTCAAAAGTCGGAAACGAAACGTCAGTGAATAATTTTCCGCAGCCTTTAAGCCACGAAATTTTGAACAGAACCAAATACTCCCCGTGAAAGTGTCATTGTATTACTTCCTAACAATAGTTTTATCTCCAGTTCACCACCGGCAATGGAGGGTGAAGCTTTGACAATGCCAGCCACTCGTGCTGGCGAAACGTCAGAAAAATCATTAGATGAACGTCGGCCGAAGAACCCAAGACAGAAGCCAATAGGCAGTTTGTCAATAGTTTTATACTTGATCGCGGACCCGCTCACCTTTGCCGGGGTAGCATTAATTATGGCCGGACGACTTGTGTGGAGCAGCGCATTTTGTTTGCGGACAACTGCGTGGAGTCATGAATAAATTTCAGAGAAAAACGTTAAGTGACTGGATATCATCACTTCCACATAACTTACGCGATGTGATCAGCTCACGGCAGGAAAGTTGTCTGGAGGCATACTGAAGTGCCGTTTGGAGTAGCATCTCATGGCAACAAGGTCACATCGTGAGATACGTAATATAAGTAAGTATGTTTACAAGCAATGCAAATACTGTGTGCGAATCATAGCTGTATTTGTGTGTGAGTGAGTACGTATCGCAGACTAGCAAAGGTGGCACAAATAAAAGTAAGAAATAACACGCTTGATGTACTTGTTTAGTTCGCATTACATCACTCCTCTTCTGAAGTTTAGAATGCACTGTAAGGTGTTTTTGAAACTCATTGCCACAATTATTTTTCGAGGAGTCTTAATGGCAGACTTCTTCGCCATGTCCACATCTAGGTTTCATTCAAGGGAGGCGGAAAGCAGCAAGTTGAGTCAACTGCTGCGCTTCTGAAAAAGGTAATGTATGTAATCGAAGCAAAGTTGCTGAAATAGCTTGTCGGAAAACGTTTTAGTTGTAGCATAGAAAATAAAAGACCACTTATTTTGGGCGGTCTAAGGCGCTGCAATCATGGACTGTGCGGCTGGTCCCGGTGGTGGTTCGAGTCCTCCCTCGGGCATGGGTGTGTATGTTTGTCCTTAGGATAATTTAGGTTAAGTAGTGTGTAAGCTTAGGGACTGATGACCTTAGCAGTTAAGTCCCATAAGATTTCACACACATTTGAATTTGAACTTGTTTTGAATTCGCATGTTTTCTCACTATACAACTTTTCACAAACGATTGTAGGCAAACTATTGGCTAAAAATATTTGATTATTTCAAATTGTAAGGCTTACACCGTTACCTGATGATGAGGGTGTTATCTTTTCGTAATCAGACATATCTGTTGCGATACTTCATATCTGAGTAACTCACTGCCTGTTATCCAAAGAATTTCCAGTGAATTAAGAGTGTAAATCTCGACTGCTAATCTGAGGAAAGCAGAAACTGGCTGGGTGGAATTAATGCTAAGCTAAAAGGCAGAGTGAACAATGTGGATCCACTGTCTTCCAAGTCAACAATCTCTTAGATTTCGAGGCACACGCTCTACAGCTAAGCCACTGTATTTTGTGCCAATCACGTCCATGTGGTCTTAACTAACTAATAACTTACAGAACAGATGCCGTGTGTTCTTTGACAAGGTTCTGCAGGTTGTCTTCTGGAATAATAAGAATACCCGAAAATTTAGTAGTGTGCGAGTACGTCTGCCGGGCTTTGAAGACCGAGATCTCTCTGCATACAGTTTTAATTATCTCCCAGTACACTACGTGGAGTTTCTTAACACTCACTTAAACAAAGGCAAGCGCACACTCCGCTGCAGAGTGAAAATCTCATTCTGGAAACATCCCCCAGGCTGTGGCTAAGCCATGTCTCCGCAATATCCTTTCTTTCAGGAGTGCTAGTTCTGCAAGATTCGCAGGAGAGCTTCTGTAAAGTTTGGAAGGTAGGAGACGAGGTACTGGCAGAATTAAAGCTGTGAGTACCGGGCGTGAGTCGTGCTTCGGTAGCTCAGTTGGTAGAGCACTTGCCCGCGAAAGGCAAAGGTCCCGAGTTCGAGTCTCGGTCGGGCACACAGTTTTAATCTGCCAGGAAGTTTCATATCAGCGCACACTCCGCTGCAGAGTGAAAATCTCATTCTGATTACACGTAAGTGCTATGTTAAAGCACACTCCGTCTCCAGGCCACAAGAGGCCCATCGGGACCATCCGACCGCCGTGTCATCCTCAGATAAGGATGCGGACAGGAGGGGCATGTGGGCAGCACACTGCTCTCCTGGTCATTATGATGGTTTTCTTTGACCGGAGCCGCTACTATTCGGTCGAGTAGCTCCTCAGTTGGCATCACGAGGCTGAGTGCACCCCGAAAAATGGCAACAACGCATGGTGGCCCAGATGGTCACCCATCCAAGTGCCGACCACGCCCGACAGCGCTTAATTTCGGTGATCTGACGGGAACCGGTGTACCCACTGCGGCAAGGCCACTGCCCTCACTGTTAATGTGGTGTCACCGCCAGACACCACACTTGCTAGGTGGTAGCCTTTAAATCGGCCGCGGTCTGTTAGTATACGTCGGACCCGCGTGTCGCCACTATCAGTGATTGCAGACCGAGCGCCGCCACACGGAAGGTCTAGAGAGACTTCCTAGCACTCGCCCCAGTTGTACAACCGACTTTGCTAGCCATGGTTCACTGACAAAATACGCTCTCATTTGCCGAGACGATAGTTAGCATAGCCTTCAGCTACGTCATTTGCTACGACCTAGCAAGGCGCCATTACCAGTTACTATTGATACTGAATCATGCACAGTCAAGAGCGACGCTCATCATTAATGGATTAAAGTTAAGTATTCCACCAGCTACGTCCGTTTTTCTGAAGTCTAAATTCCTTGTCCTGTTCCAGACCTCACGCCAGCCTGCGTGAGCTAAAACGCGTGCCTTTCGGCTTCCGCAGTACCCGGTGTTGGCTCTCCTGCCAACCCACAACAGTTAAAGTAGGAGAAACATATTTCTCTCAGTCTAGAACATTGTTCTCCACAATACCATCGGATACAGATGTCATCGAACTAGGACTGGTTCCTACAAATAATGCGGCACAAACAGTCTTGGCAGTCATATACTTGAAACGTCCCCTTAGAAAAATTACTGATAAACCTCTTACATTATTTGATTTTCAAACAGCTGAGCAGAAGTGAACGTACTCAGATATTTCGCTCTTTACCTATTCTGATCAACACTAAACTGAGACACAATATTTTAGCGCAACGCAATCTGACTTTCAATAATCCCTACAAAAGAATGGCCCTGACTAACATTAACCTATACCTTTCACAAATCACTTACCTCACAAAAATCTTCGTTACTCGAACTACTGCAATACAGCGAGCGCCAATACTGCCAGCTAAATAAAAGACTAAAACTACTGAAGGCACTAACTACTGATAGGCATAGTTAGCAAATAAAAGATTTTGATAGAGACCAAACAATGTATTTACCTTAACAGTGTTCAAAAGTCATAATATATATAGCAGTTCATGACATCCAGTCTTACAAATTTACTGTCTCTGATGGACAACCGTCCAGATCATCCGCTCTCAAAACTCCGCCATTTCTCTCCACACTTCCACCACTGCTGGCGGCTCACCTCCAACTGCGCAACGCTACGCGCTGTTAACAGCCAACTGCCCAACATTACAATAGCATATACTTCAACAATGCAAACCAACCACAGCCTTCACACCGCATAGTCAGTGATTTTCATATAGAGCGCTACGTGGCGTTAGCAACATAAAAACCTGAACAGCCTACTTACATGCTATTCGACACTTTTGTCAAGGCTGTACGCCTAGTTGGTTGGGAAGGCGTTGAACTCTGTGATGTCTGAAGATGGGTGAAATCCCGAAACGCGTAACGTGTTCTAACAAAAGAGTCAATTGAACATCTCATGAGTTTATTGAGATTGTACAGCACTGGTTGCCAATTGTTGTTGTTGTGGTCTTCAGTCCTGAGACTGTGTAAGTAGGCTGTCGGTTTGAAAATCGTCTTTACGCCGTGTTTGCGCAATATACGGCCGATTCTGTCCGTCACTCTGGGAATGTATGGCAGAGAAGCACTATCACACGCGCCTGCTCAGAGAAGCTGTAGAAATCCAAAAACATGCGAACAGTTTCAACAAGAAAGAGGAAAGCCTTAAGGTAAACGGATCCTGGCTTCCCGTATTGCAGGTAGCAAGAGGAGAAACGCACCGGAGATGACCGCGGAGAAGGCCTCGGACGTTGGCGCGCCAGGTACATATAGCCTGCGGCCGCGAGCTCGCCTCCAGTTCACCACCGGCAATGGAGGGTGAAGCTTTGACAATGCCAGCCACTCGTGCTGGCGAAACGTCAGAAAAATCATTAGATGAACGTCGGCCGAAGAACCCGAGGCGAGGAGAGGAATGTTTGATCGCGACGCTGCGGCCCCCAGCAGGTGGTCGGCTGCGAGGCGACCTCGCGCCCGCTGGCTGGCCGGGCCGTCTTGCCGGCTGGACGCGTCGCGACCTCGGGGGAGCGGCAGAGGCAGCGGCCGCCACGTGAATGGACGGTGGGCGGCGCAGACAATGGTGTGTCGTGCCGGGGACAGCAGTGCGTGGCAAGGCGAGGCCTGAGAACGCAGCAGACGGTACGGCACGGCACGGAGCGCCAGGAAGTGCGCTCCGAGGAGCCCGCTTCCGCTGACCGCTGCCGGCTGCCAGCCGCTGACCGCCGCCCGCTCCCAGCGCCCGCCGCCCACCGTGCCCATCTTCATCGCCGCTGTCGTCAGGACACCGAGGTCACTCGTGTACGCAGCTCCTGTCTGCGGATAAGCTGCGCCTACACGCCTGCGCCGTCTGCAGCTCATACAAAACAAAACACTCAAAATCATAAGCATTGCTCCACGATACACACGCGTCGCGGACCTTCACCGGGAATGCCGACTTCAGACTCTCACGGAGGTAATCCACAAACTCACCACCAGACATTCGCAGAACTCGTTTATTCTGAATCTGGGGAACTACGACCACAACCATAGATGGAAACATAAAAGACCAAAAGACATACTTGTAAGGACCTGACATCTATGGCCAAGCACACGCAAACACAACGGTACAGGCAAGCCCCTGTTAATCAGACGCCATTGCTGGATATCCAGCTGGAATACACTGCCGAATAAATGGCACCACGCAGGGAATCCGTACCGTACACTGCATGCAGACAAGCTCCACGCATCCCCCACACAGTGAAATGATCTATGGCCGATCTCCCACTACTGTATAACGATCTCGATTGTTCCAGGAAGGTAGCGGCTGCAGCAACTGGGATACATCGCCATCGCTTGCCACGGTAATGATGCATGATACCCATACTAACAAATCCAACCTTGCATGAACTATCGCAGCTAGTAAGCCACTACTGCTCTTACTACCCACCCCACTGTCGCAAAGGTTTTTTTCCCACGGTACGAGCCTTGGCAGTTTTTTTTCCCTCTGTTCTTCAAATCGTTACCCTCACTCGCGTTTCGCCCACTATCTATCACCTGATGGACCATGTTAATGCGTAGTCTTACACAGACGCACGGATAACATCACAGCCCAGCATCCTGTGATCCACTTATTAGATAACTAACATGTTGACGAAGGTGACAGTAGAACTTTTGGTTTGGTCACCACGTTGGTGTGGGCGTGGAGAGGCCCCATCTCTAACAATCCGGGAGCCCCGAGATTTATTCCCCACGCTTCACATCTCATTTGGGCGAAGAACCGGTAGCTCACGCGTGACGTCATCGAGTCCAGTGAAGTATGAGCTACAGGTGGTACTGCGAGCACACCTGTCGTCAGAAATTGCACCAAAAGAATAGCCTTACCATCTCACTGGCTGCTTTAATAGAAGATGGAGGAATTACCCTTATGCCATTGCGCCAAAGCTCACATTATAATTCCGTAGTTATTTGTGTAGTCGAATTAAGTCGGGTGATGCTGAGGGAATTAGATTAGGAAATGACACGCTTAAAGTAGTAAAGGAGATTTGCTATTTGGGAAGCAAACTAACTGATGATGGTCGAAGTAGAGAGGATATAAAATGTAGACTGGCAATGGCAAGGAAAGCGTTTCTGAAGAAGAGAAATTTGTGAACATCGAGTATAGATTTAAGTGTCAGGAAGTCATTTCTGAAAGTATTTGTATGGAAGTGAAGCATGGACGATAAATAGTTTGGACAAGAAGAGAATAGAAGCTTTCGAAACGTCGTGCTACAGAAGAATGCTGAACATGAGATACGTAGATCACATAACTAATGAGGAGGTATAGAATAGAAT
This sequence comes from Schistocerca cancellata, assembly GCF_023864275.1. NCBI lineage: Eukaryota > Metazoa > Arthropoda > Insecta > Orthoptera > Acrididae > Schistocerca > Schistocerca cancellata. The sequence goes on along the minus strand of NC_064628.1, from coordinate 93,695,885 downwards.
TGGGGAGAAGAGTAGTTTATGGCACAACTTAACTGGAAGAAGGGACCGGTTGGTAGGACATGTTCTGAGGCATCAAGGGATCACCAATTTAGTACTGGAGGGCAGCGTGGAGGGTGAAAATCGTAGAGGGAGACCGAGAGGTGAATACACCAAGCAGATTCAGAAGGATGTACGTTGCATTAAGTACTGGGAGATGAAGAAGCTCGCACAGGATAGAGTAGCATGGAGAGCTGCATCAAACCAGAGTCAGGACTGAAGACCTCAACAACAACAACAGTTATTACTTCAGTATAATTCAGACTTTGGTTACAGTAACGAGGGAGAACCACTCAATACAAAGCTATCACCATGTAGCCGAAGCTCCATTGTCGTATCAACTAACGAAATAGAGCCGAATGACTTTGCCTGTCATCGGCTTCGCACTGAATGAGCGCCCAGCAAAGTGGGAGGGGCTGAATGGAGAAGTTGCTACGAATAGACAAGTAGCTACGATTTCATTGTGAACACAAAACAGTGACTCTGCGACCAGGACAGAAAGTACCTCTTTCTACACTCATGCTTATAAATTAAGGATAATTGCAGAATATGGTGTCACACAACGTGGCACTACACAAAACTGGCGCTAATAGCATAGGCCCATAGGGAACACACACGACACAGTTCTGTAAGTCCATGGTACTGGTGATAAGTTGAGAAAACCGTCCCGAAACGCATGTGCTACAATACGCCACTGTTTCCTGCGCATGTACCGCGACATCAATACGGGACATGATCACCATGGCTGGCCGGAGTGGCCGAGCGGTTCTAGGCGCTTCAGTTTGGAACCGCGCGACCGCTACGGTCATAGGTTCGAAACCTGCCTCGGGCATGGAAGAGTGTGATGTCCTTAGGTTAGTTAGGTTTAAGTAGTTCTAAGTTCTAGGGGACTGATGACCTCAGAAGTTAAGTCCCATAGTGCTCAGAGCCATTTTTTGATCGCCATGCACACGTACACAGGCCGCACAACCGGTTGGCATACTCTGGATCAAGTGGTCGAGCAGCTATTGCGGTATAGCCTCCCATTCTTGCACCAGTGCCTGTCGGAGCTCCTGAAGTGTCGCAGGGGTTTGAAGACGTGGAGCGATACGCCGACCGAGAGCATCCCAAGTGCTCGATGGGGTTTAGGTCTGGAGAACAGGCAGGCCACTCCATTCGCCTGATATCGTCTGTTTCAAGGTACTCCTCCACGATGGCAGCTCGGTTGGGCCGTGCGTTATCATCCATAAGGAGGAAGGTGGGACCGACTCACCCCTGAAAAGGCGGACATACTGGTGCAAAATGACGTCCCGATATACCTGACCTGTTACAGTTCCTCTGCCAAAGACATTCAGGGGTTTACGTGCACCAGTCATAATCCCACCACACACCATCAAACCTCGACCTCCGTACAGGTCCCTTTCAAGGACTTTTTTTTTTTGGTCATCAGTCTACTGACTGGTTTGATGCGGCCCGCCACGAATTCCTTTCCTGTGCTAACTTCTTCATCTCAGAGTAGCACTTACAACCTACGTCCTCAATTATTTGCTTGACGTTTTCCAATCTCTGTCTTCCTCTACAGTTTTTGCCCTCTACAGCTCCCTCTAGTACCATGGAAGTCATGCCCTCATGTCTTAACAGATGTCCTATCATCCTGTCCCTTCTCCTTATCAGTGTTTTCCACATGTTCCTTTCCTCTCCGATTCTGCGTAGAACCTCCTCATTCCTTACCTTATCAGTCCACCTAATTTTCAACATTCGTCTATAGCACCACATCTCAAATGCTTCGATACTCTTCTGTTCCGGTTTTCCCACAGTCCATGTTTCACTACCATACAATGCTGTACTCCAGACGTACATCCTCAGAAATTTCTTCCTCAAATTAAGGCCGGTATTTGATATTAGTAGATTTCTTCCTCAAATTAAGGCCGGTATTTGATATTAGTAGACTTGCCTTTTTTGCCATAGCGAGTCTGCTTTTGATGTCCTCCTTGCTCCGTCCGTCATTGGTTATTTTACTGCCTAGGTAGCAGAATTCCTTAACTTCATTGACTTCGTGACCATCAATCCTGATGTTAAGTTTCTCGCTGTTCTCATTTCTACTACTTCTCATTATCTTCGTCTTTCTCCGATTTACTCTCAAACCATACTGTGTACTCATTACATTGTTCATTCCGTTCAGCAGATCATTTAATTCTTCTTCACTTTCACTCAGGATAGCAATGTCATCAGCGAATCGTATCATTGATATCCTTTCACCTTGTATTTTAATTCCACTCCTGAACCTTTCTTTTATTTCCATCATTGCTTCCTCGATGTACAGATTGAAGAGTAGGGGCGAAAGGCTACAACCTTGTCTTACACCCTTCTTAATGCGAGCACTTCGTTCTTGATCGTTGACTCTTATTATTTCCTCTTGGTTATTGTACATATTGTATATGACCCGTCTCTCCCTATAGCTTACCCCTACTTTTTTCAGAATCTCGAACAGCTTGCACCATTTTATATTGTCGAACGCTTTTTCCAGGTCGACATATCCTATGAAAGTGTCTTGATTTTTCTTTAGCCTTGCTTCCATTATTAGCCGTAACGTCAGAATTGCCTCTCTCGTCCCTTTACTTTTCCTAAAGCCAAACTGATCGTCACCTAGCGCATTCTCAATTTTCTTTTCCATTCTTCTGTATATTATTCTTGCAAGCAGCTTCGATGCATGAGCTGTTAAGCTGATTGTGCGATAATTCTCGCACTTGTCAGCTCTTGCCGTCTTCGGAATTGTGTGGATGATGGTTTTCCGAAAGTCAGATGGTATATCGCCAGACTCATATATTCTACACACCAACGTGAATAGTCGTTTTGTTGCCACTTCCCCCAATGATTTTAGAAATTCTGATGGAATGTTATCTATACCTTCTGCCTTATTTGACCGTAAGTCCTCCAAAGCTCTTTTAAATTCCGATTCTAATACTGGATCCCCTATCTCTTCTAAATCGACTCCTGTTTCTTCTTCTATCACATCAGACAAATCTTCACCCTCATAGAGGCTTTCAATGTATTCTTTCCACCTATCTGCTCTCTCCTCTGCATTTAACAGTGGAATTCCCGTTGCACTCTTAATGTTACCACCGTTGCTTTTAATGTCACCAAAGGTTGTTTTGACTTTCTTGTATGCTAAGTCTGTCCTCCCGACAATCGTATCTTTTTCGATATCTTCACATTTTTTCTGCAGCCATTTCGTCTTAGCTTCCCTGCACTTCCTATTTATTTCATTCCTCTGCGACTTGTACTTCTGTATTCTTGATTATCCCGGAACATGTTTGTACTTCCTCCTTTCATCAATAAACTGAAGTATTTCTTCTGTTATCCACGGTTTCTTCGCAGCTACCTTCATTGTACGTATGTTTTCCTTCCCAACTTTTGTGATGGCCCTTTTTAGAGATGTCCATTCCTCTTCAACTGTACTGCCTACTGCGCTATTCCTTATTGCTGTATCTATAGCGTTAGAGAACTTCAAACGTATCTCGTCATTCCTTAATACTTCCGTATACCACTTCTTTGCGTATTGATTCTTCCTGACTAATGTCTTGAACTTCAGCCTACTCTCCATCACTACTATATTGTGATCTGAGTCTATATCTGCTCCTGGGTACGCCTTACAATCCAGTATCTGATTTCGGAATCTCTGTCTGACCATGATGTAATCTGATTGAAATCGTCCCGTATCTCCCGGCCTTTTCCAAGTATACCTCCTCCTCTTGTGATTCCTGAACAGGGTATTCGCTATTAGTAGCTGAAACTTGTTACAGAACTCATTTAGTCTTTCTCCTCTTTCATTCCTTGTCCCAAGCCCATATTCTCCTGTAACCTTTTCTTCTACTCCTTCCCCTACAACTGCATTCTAGTCGCCCATGACTATTAGATTTTCGTCCCCCTTTACATACTACATTACCCTTTCAATATCCTCATACACTTTCTCTATCTGTCATCTTCAGCTTGCGACGTCGGCATGTATATATATCGTTGTCGGTGTTGGTCTGCTGTCGATTGTGATTAGAACAACCCGGTCTCTGAACTGTTCACAGTAACACACCCTCTTCCCTACCTTCCTATTCATAACGAATCCTACACCTGTTATACCATTTTCTGCTGCTGTTGATATTACCCGATACTCATCTGACCAGAAATCCTTGTCCTCCTTTCACTTCACTGACCCCTACTATATCTAGATTGAGCCTTTGCATTTCCCTTTTCAGATTTTCTAGTTTCCCTACCACATTCAAGCTTCTGACATTCCACGCCCCGACTCGTAGAACGTTATCCTTTCGTAGATTATTCAGTCTTTTTCTCATGGTAACCTCCCCCTTGGCAGTCCCCTCCCGGAGATCCGAATGGGGGACTATTCCGGAATCTTTTGCCAATGGAGAGATCATCATGACACTTCTTCAATTACAGGCCACATGTCCTGTGGATACACGTTACGTGTCTTTAATGCAGTGGTTTCCATTGCCTTCTGCATCCTCATGTCGTTGATCATTGCTGATTCTTCCGCCTTTCGGGGCAATTTCCCACCCCTAGGACAAGAGAGTGCCCTGAACTTCTATCCGCTCCTCCGCCCTCTTTGACAAGGCCGTTGGCAGAATGAGGCTGACTTCTTATGCCGGAAGTCTTCGGCCGCCAATGCTGATTATTTATCAAAATTTAGTCAGTGGCGGGGATCGAACCCGGGACCGAAGACGTTTTGATTATGAATTAAAGACGCTACCCCCTTTTTTTTATTTTTTATTTTTTTTAATCTCATTTTGTTCGTTTTCGTTCGTTGAATATGCTCGGGCGGACGTCGTAAGACATCCGTTTAAGTTCGTTGTTGACCGATTAGCTCAGTTTTTTATTACAGAGGGCTGCTAACCCTCTGACCGAACACGCTGAGCTACCGTGTCGGCAAATTTAGGCAGTGGCTGACCCCTAGACCACGCTAACATTTGAAGTGGGAATCGCATAGTAGACTAAGTGAAACAATTCTGCCACTTCGTAGCGCATGACGGACGAAACAAATATATGCAGGAGACTAGCAAATGCAAAGAGAACATTTCTCAGTAAAACAAGCTTACTGGTGTCAACCATAGGTCTTAACTAGAAAGAAAAATTTCTTAAAATTGATTATAAAATTATATATAGTATGAAACTTCCTGGCAGATTAAAACTGTGTGCCGGACCGAGACTCGAACTCGGAACCTTTGCCTTTTACGGACAAGTGCTGTACCAACTGAGCTATCCAAGCACGACTCACGCCCCGTCCTCACAGCTTTAATTCCGCCAGTACCTCGTCTCCTACCTTCCAAACTTCACAGAAGCTCTCCTGCGAACCGTGCAGAACTAGCACTCCTGGAAGAAAGAATATTGCGGAGACATGGCTTAGCCACAGCCTGGGGGATGTTTCTAGAGTGAGGTTTTCACTCTACGGCGGAGTGTGCGCTAATGTGAAACTTACCGGCAGATTAAAACTGTGTTCCTGACCGAGACTCGAACTCGGGGCCTTTGCCTCACGGGCAAGTGCTCTACCAGTTCGAGTCTCGGCCCGGCACACAGTTTTAATCTGCTAGGAAGTTTCATATCAGCGCACACTCCGCTGTAGACTGAAAATCTCATTCTATGTATAGTATGTCGGCGCCGACATACTATACTGTACTGGGATACTGTGGACGCTAGAGCCCGTTTCCTGCATACCGAAGAAGGAGTTTCCTTTTTCCAACCTTCACCATGGATCGGACTTTCAGATCGGGACTTAGTAGACTGACTTAAAACCTAGTGTCTTACCCATAGCAGTAGATGTTTTCTAGCACTAGTTGGAGAGCATGATTGACTGAAAGTTTTGAATGGAAATGGAAATACTGTGTGGCTAGGGAGGGCCTCCAGTCGGGTGGGCTGTTCTCCTGGAGCAAGTCTTTCGAGTTGACGCCACTTCGGCGATTTGCGTGTCGATGGGGATGAAATGATGATGATTAGGACAACATAACACCAGTCCCTGAGCGGAGGAAATCACCAACCCAGCAGCCAATCGAACCCGGGCCGTTAGGTATGACATTCCGTCCCGCTGACCACTCAGCTACCAGGGGCGGACACTGAAAGGTTTGAATGTTGTAACAATTTCGTGTCTGGCAAGCCAAGCTGTACAGTACCATGGGAAATTGCAGCATATGCCTTCAATACCTATGTTACAAACCTGTAACCTAGTTTGTTGCAAAATTACACTGATAATGTGACATTCTCCAAATAGTGCCTGTGCGTGGACGATCACGTAACTTTTGGACGCAGTCAACTGTTAAAAATCAGGTGATGTCCTGCACTCCTGATTAATCTGAATCCTATAGAGCGTGACAGCCAGAAGGGCGAAGACTTTAATCATATGATCAAAGTACATGGACATTACTTAATTTCAAATACGCTATTTCGTTTAGAAATGTGTCAGCAATCAATCTGTGATAGAATTTCAATAAACATTTTCTGTACGTACCGATACAAGAGAGAAACAGAAATGATAATATTGTTTGCAAGGTACGACAGTCTATAGATCTTTTAAAATGTTAATGTAACTGTTAAAAGTTTATAAGTCTTACGACATCGGTTTATATAACCACTACTAAACTGCTAAAACGTTTCCGCAGTGTACTACCATATGGCAGACTTGGAGATTTTAAAATTGCGTATACTGTATGTACATAGCTCAAAAATTTATATATCTTCAACACCTGATAAAATAAGTGAATCACCAAAAGAAGGAGAGCAGGAAACGAGATGAAACTTCAGGGGTCGAGAGGGCGTGTGACGTTGTTTCATTGATAACAAAATCAAGTCAAATTTGTAAGGAACTCGGTAGTTTGTGCCCACTTGTGAGTATGACTTTGCGCTCTGGTCTTTGGATGCATATACTAATTCAACTGCTAATAGTTTACTTTGAGCAACCGGGACCACATCTGTTGTAAATGGTCGTTGATATCTTGGATATTAGCACTGAGACGAACTTTCCGAGCTGTCCCCACACATGTTCGAGCGGGGACAGATAAGACGATATTTTGCTGGCCACAGGGTACTTCAACATCACTCGGATAATTCAAGGAAACCCGTTTCATGTTTGGACGAGCCTTGTCAGGCTGAAAAATGGCATCACGGTTCTGTCGCATGAGAGGTAATGACATTTGAGAACGCAGGATGCTCCTGATATATACTGGTACCATTATTTACCCACAGACCTCCGTCAATAACCACCTTTCACCCGATATTATACCCAAAGGGTTATTTATTTATTTAGCGTATGGCTATACATGCAACATTAATACATCAAGTGTTAGACATTAAAAACTTATAACAATCATGAATATAATTTATGTTTATATAGGTCAGTTAAAAGGTTATATCGAGGTTTGAGATCCTTTCTAGCGCCGATGGGGATGCCTCCAGGAAGTCGGACCAGTTCCCTGCATATGCTCGCAAGGAGCATTCACCATGGATGTGTTGGATCGTCTGTCTAGGGGCACCGCAGTCGCATTCTGGTGACATCGCTCCTCCCCATTTGTGTAGTGAATCCGCACACCTGCCATGTCCAGTACGTATTCGATTTAATGCGGACCATGTTTTCCGTGTTAGTTCCATTCCAGAGATGTTGCAGTTATAGCTCTCAAACCAGGTCTGTAGTTGGTTATTTGTCTTTTGGTTCCAATCTAGTCTCCATTGTTTCATGTGGTCATAGTTATTATTTTGAAGCTGCTCAGCTGTGCGTATGGGTGGCTTTCTTGATTTCAATCGAGTGTGTCGCAGTTGTGAGAATTCTTCTTTAATTGGTAGTTCTGGTTTTGTCTCAATCTTTCTGAATTCGTGCAATAGGGCCGCTTTTCTACGCAGGTCCGGGGGCAGGATATTACATAGCACCGGTAGTCAGTACGTGGGCGTTGATTTAACGGTTCAAGAAATCAACCTCATTGTGTTATTTAATTGCCTGTCAATAAGTTTGGTGTGACAGCTATTAATGCAGACTGGAGCGCAGTACTCAGCCACAGAGAACACTAAGGCGATAGATGAGGTGCGTAACGTTTTTGCGTTAGCTCCCCAAGTAGTACCGCTAAGTTTTTGAATGATGTTATTCCGTGTTCCAATTTTTGCAGTGGTGTTCTCCAGATGTTTTCGGTAAGAAAGAGTGCGATCCAATGTTATACCTAAGTACTTTGGAAACTTATTATGTTTGAGGTTGGTGTTTCCAAGTTTTATGTTAATAATTTCATTGGCATTTTGTTATTAAGATGTTATGTAGATACTTCAGTTTTGATAGGGTTTGGCTTAAGTCTCCATTTCTTGAAATAATTGTGTAGTATTTCGACGTCATTATTAAGGACTTCCTCTGTATTGACGAGATACTTGTCTCTGGTACCCAGTGCTATGTCATCTGCATAGTAAAATTTTCTTGACTTTGTGTTATTACCGATGTCCACGAGAAAGACAGGCCATGGCTCATACGTCACAGCACGTGACACTGCAGGTCTAGGAGTGCTAGCAGCCTTTTCCGGCAGGGAGCGAGTAACTATTTCAGCTGAGTTTAATAATTCTTGTCTGCGTGTTTAAATGCTTGCAAGTTCTGGATAGCACTCGACAAAATTAAGACCTTTAGTGGGCGCCTTTTGAATTAGATATTGATTTCCCCTGGACCCTGTACGGAGCCGAGCGTCCCCGAAGCGTGACGGACAAGGCTACTAGTGTGACGTCACATGTTCGTTGGAGGGCCGGTATGTATCGCTGGCTCCTGTTTCCATACGATGACCTCAGGTATAACACCGCTGTGTCTCTCCAAAACATTGCAAGTTTCGGTCCTATACCCCACGTTGCCACCTTACTATCCAACGGTAATTATCTAGGATACACCCAGCCGCGATTCATCGCTTAAGTCAAAGAGGCAAAATTCATCAGCAGTCTGTCTTCCTCGGTCATGGCAAAATACCAAACGCAGCCGATTGTGCTATGGTGTTAACTGCGTTCTCCACGTGAGGTAGAAACTCCCTAGACCGGCTACTACCAGTCTCCGATCGATGGTGCAAAATAACGCAGACTTTTGCAGGAAGTCTATTGCTTGTTCTCGGATAGCAGTCACAGACGTAAAGGGGCTAGGTGCGCTTGATTCACAGCATGACGATTCTCTTCTGTGGTGATAAGACGTGGCCGATCAGAACCTTGACACCGAGGACGCCTGCCCTCGCATTCCTGTGCAGTCCACCATCAGGCGAGTATCAAAACCGTATGTCCCACATATCTTGATACTGCAGAATCCAGACCCATAATGAGTTCCCTTTCAAAAGGTATCTCCAACGAGTACGCTGCACCTACATGTCCTTCACAGTGATCACTCAATATCTGATGCCGTTCACACCCTTTATATACACTATTGGCCATCAAAATTACTACACCAAGAAGAAATGCAGACGTTAAAAGGGTATTCATTGGACAAATATATTATACTAGAACTGACTCGTGATTACATTTTCACGTAATTTGGGAGCATCGATCCTGAGAAAGCAGTACCCAGAACAACCACATCTGGTCGTAATAACGGCCTTGGTACGCCTGGGCATTGAGTCAAACAGAGATTGGATGGCGTGTACAGGTACAGCTGCCCATGCAGTTTCAACATGATACCACAGTTCATGAAAATTAGTGACTGGCGTATTGTGACGAGCCAGTTGCTCGGCCACCATTGACCGGAGATATTCAATGGGTGAGAGATCTGGAGAATGTGCTGGCCAGGGCAGCAGTCGAACATTTTCTGTATCCAGAAACGCCCGTACAGGACCTACAACATGCGGTCGTGCATTATCCTGCTGAAATATAGTGTTTCGCAGGGATCGAATGGAGGGTAGAGCCACGGGTCGTAACACATCTGAAATGTAACGTCCACTGTTCAAAGTGCCGTCAATGCGAACGACAGGTGACCGAGACGTGTAACCAAAGGCACCCCGTACCATCACGCCGGGTGATACGCCAGTATGGCGATGACGAATACACGCTTCCAATGTGCGTTCACCGCGATGTCGCCAAACACGGATGCGACCATCGTGATGCTGTAAACACAACCTGGATTCATCTAAGAAATGACGTTTTGCCATTCGTGCACCCAGATTCGTCGTTGAGTACACCATCGCAGGCGCTCATGTCTGTGATGCAGCGTCAAGGGTAATCGCAGCCATGGTCTCCGAGCTGATAGTCCATGCTACTGCAAACGTCGTAGAACTGCTCGTGGAGATGGTTATCGTCTTGCAAACGTCCCCATCTGTTGACTCAGGTTTCGAGACGTGGCTGCACGATCAGTTACAGCCATGCGGATAAGATGCCTGTCACCTCGACTGCTAGTGATACGAGGCCGGTGGGATACAGCACGGCGTTCCGTATTACCCTCCTGAACCCACCGATTCCATATCCTGCTAACAGTCATTGGATCTCGACCAACATGAGCAGCAATGTCGCGATACGATAAACCACAATCGCGATAGGCTACAATCCGACCTTTATCAAAGTCGGAAACGTGATGGTATGCATTTCTCCTCCTTACACGAGGCATCACAACAACGTTTCACCAGGCAACGCCGGTCAACTGCTGTTTGTATATGAGAAATCGGTTGGAAACTTTCCTCATGTCAGCACGTTGTAGGTGTCGCCACCGGCGCCAACCTTGTGTGAATGCTCTGAAAAGCTAATCATCTACATATCACATCATCTTCCTCCTGTCGGTTAAATTTCGCGTCTGTAGTATGTCATCTTCATGTTGTAGCAATTTTAATGGCCAATAGTGTACCCTCCCAGTACTGGTAACAATAAAGACTCTCTGGCCTTTCTACTTGCAATAGACGATACAAATCTAATTATTTACATTCCAGCCGATCATCCTCGACCGTCGCCTCTCCTGGACTCCCCATCTCCGGACAATCCAAGCCAAGGCACGCTCCCGACTCAAGCTCCTTTCCGGCCGTACGTGGGGTCTGGACCCCTCCACCATCCTCCACACATATAAATCCCTCATCCGCCCTATCCTTTGTTACGCCCATCCGGCGTGGATCTCCGCCCCTCCCCCACCTACCTTTTATAAATCACTACAAATCCTTGAACGCCATGCTCTCCGCCTCGCCTATCGCATCCGTCTCTCCTCCCCCACGCGGATCCTGTATGATCTCATCCCCTTCCCCCACCTCCTCCTTTTTCTTGAAAGGTTACAGATCCTGTACACCTTCCGCAAACTCGAACCTCCTCATCCGCTTGTCTCCCCCATCCTCTCCCGCCCCCACCCGCTGCCGTGCCTGTATTCCCACTTCCCACCCGGTCTCCATCTCTCCACCCTCCTTACCCTCTTCCAAGGTGGATTCCGCCAGCTCCCCCTCCCTGATGATGTCTTCCTCCCCTCAATCTACCCCTCCTACCAACTTTGATCCTCCCTCCCTCTTCCTGTGTCTGTTCCTTTGGGCACCCTCCCTCCCTCCTCCCTCTTCCCTTTCTCTCCACCCCTCCCACAGGCCTCCCCTCCCCTGTCCCTCTACTCCTCCTCCCATCTCCTCAGCCATTGGCATCTTTGTTCTCCCCTCTCCACCCTCTCTACCCCCCCTCACCCTTCTTCCCCTCTTGGCATGTCCCCGGACTCGCACACGCTACGTGGACTTTCGCGCGCTGGAGATCATCGCCATCAGTGTCTCGTGTGTGTGACGTCGTTTTGTGTTTTTAGTGTCCGCCGTCACGCTTCTACGTTCACTTGTGCCGTCGGATTCATCAGTGTTATGTGCGCCGTGTCAACGTGTTTTCAGTGTCGTTATCGTCGAGGGTGAACGGCTCCATGTTTTTTGTGTATCTGTGACCACTATTTTTTGCCCATCACTATGTTAATTCTAATTCTCCATTCTTGTACTGTTATTGTCAACACTTTGGCTGAAGAGCGGCGTAGCATGCCGCTGACAGCCTACCTGATTGTTCAGGTATTCAAACAACAATAAAGGAAAAAAAAAATTCCAGCCGATGGTGTGTATGCGCACATCCACATTTGCCTATGTCTTCTGGGTGTTTCTCCTTTGTTTTCAGTCGGTGTGTTTACCGCTCTGAAGGTAAGTAGGCTGGAGTACGGAGCTCATCATCCAGCACAGAACCTAAGTATTGCAGCAATTACTTATTTGAGCAATAACATAAGAACATTTACGTTTTACTGACCCTATGTAGTCTGGGACAACGGATGGAAAGAAATTACTACCAAGGTTACTGGGAGTGTTCCCTTAGTTATCGGGTGAATGCCGGAACTGGAAATTCCTACCCAAATATTTCCACTTGGAGCTTTCTGCCTCCCCTTTTCCTCCTCCTCCTCCTTCCCGTTTCTTCCGACACCCATCTGCCGCCGACCACACCCCCTGTTTACTTTCTACAACCCCCCCCCCCCCCCTGCTATTACTTACTCGCTCTCTCTGTGAGTGCATGAGTGCTTGCATGCGTACCTGTGTGGATATATATATATATATATATATATATATATATATATATATATATATATATGTGTGTGTGTGTGTGTGTGTGTGTGTGTGTGTGTGTGTGTAAAAAATGGTTCAAATGGCTCTGAGGACTATGGGACTTAACATCTGAGGTCATCAGTCCCCTAGAACGTAGAACTACTTAAACCTAACTAGCCTAAGGACATCACACACATCCATGCCCGAGGCAGGATTCGAACCTGCGACCGTCGCGGTCACGCGGTTCCAGATTGTAGCACCTAGAACCGCTCGGCCAACCCGGCCGGCCCTGTGGGTGTATCTAGTATATAAAATTTGGCTTCATCATTCATTTACAAAATGATGACAGGTTTCGATTGTTCAGCCAATCATTTTCAGTTCGAGTACAAAAAAAAAAAAAATCTTAAATAGTGATCATCTACAACATTTCGGTGACTGAAGGCAATACCAAGTTACTAATCCCCTCGCAAATAATGTCAACTGAGCTTTCTCCCTCCTTATTGCCAACAGCACTCTTTAATATTCGGCTGAAAATTTTCTTACTCTGCAACCGATCATTCTTTGAAGAGCCCGCTCTACATAGAGAATGATTTTTTTGTTGTCAGTCTTCCGACCGCCGGCCACGAATTCTTCTCGAGTGCTGATCTCTTCATCCCAGAGTAACATCTGCGTCCTGCTTCCTCAGTTATTTGCTTGATGTCTTACCACATTTTCTATCATCCTGCCTCTTCTCCTTGTTATAAAGGATGACAAGGATTTAAAAAAAAAAAGATCGTAGATTTCATGAGATGTAAACATATGCACTGCGTAGGAAGACAGAAAGGATGTTAATGAACTGGTCAAAAGACAAATAGTTACCGAAAGAAAATAGATAGAAAGCTGCTATTAGATCAGTGGGACTTTTGGTTTATGCAACAAGAATGTATGTTTGGATGTAGTGCGAAAATAGTTCTGGCAGCAGACAAAAGTGTTTACTGGAAAGCTATAGCCGTCTTGTTTATGTCCGAGAGAAACTCTTGACAGTTCCGGATATTACGTCCAAGAGAGTAAACGTTCAACTACATATTCGAGGATACATGTTTTCGTTTTTCTGTGTTTAATGATATCTCCCTTTCCCTTCATTCTGTTTTCTTTTCACCAAGTGAAACTATTATTTTCAGTACCAAAGTAATTGTCATAAGAAAGAGTCTTCTTTATTACATGTAGAGTACTGACGTGCATACTTCAGAACGCAGCCAGTGGAAAATAACACGCAAAATTTATGAGGAAGAACTGTCATTGGCGATTGTTGTTCTCTCGACCCGCTGTAAATCTGTGAGAATTGATGAGATATGAGCATCATACACACTGGAACAGCACGAGACAATCCCGGGATTGTAGGAGTGGGAATTATCCTCAATAAAGAGATGAGTTTAAGAGTAAAAGGATTTGTTCAACATAGTGAGAGGACAATTTATGTCAGATTGGAAACTAAACCAAGAGACACAATCATAACCCAAGTATACATGCCAACTACGAGGCACGAGGATGATGAAATCGACATGATGTATGACCACCTTGAAGAAGTAATTGGCAGAATTAAAGGAGCTGAAAACCTTGTCATCAAGGGAGATATGAATACCGTTATTGGGGAAGGTAAAGAAGAGGATGTGGCAGGGAATTTTGGATTAGGATTAAGAAATGAAAGAGGGGATAAAGTTGTAGAATTCTGCCAAAGAAATAAACTTTGCATTACAAATACCTTCTTTAATCATCATCCAAGAAGAAGATATACTTGGAAAATGCCTGGTGACATTAGCAGATATCAAATTGACTTCATATTAGTGAAGCAAAGATTTAAAAACCAAGTTAAGGACAGCAGATCATATCCAGGCTGTGATGTGGAAAGTGACCACAAACTCGTTATGATGACGACTGAACTAAAATTCAAGAACATTAAAAAAAGAAGTACATGTAAATGGGATTTGTCAAACCTGAAAAATGAAAATACACTGAAGCACTATCAACTAGAAACAGACAAGAAAACAAATACAGAGGGTTGCAATGACCTCCAAAGCAGCTGGGAAAGAATAAAAACTGGTATTTTAGGAACAGCAGAAGAAGTAATAGGAAAAGAAAGGACAGAGAAAAGGAAGGAATGGATCACTAATGACCTACTAAATATGATGGAAGAAAGAAGGAAATTAAAAAAATTCTGTGAAGAAGGAAGACCAAGAGAAATACAAGAGACTGAAAAACAGAATCATCAGAGAGGCAAAACAAGCAAGAGAAAAATACCTTGATGATCTCTGTATTTCAGTTGAGGACAACATGAGAAAGGGAAATATTGACAAGGCCTATAAATGTGTAAGACATTGCTTTGGAGACAGAAGAAACAAGAGTAGGGCTGTGATGGATGAAAATGGCAATATGTTGGATGACGATGATGAAGTTGCAAGAAGATGGAAACAATATCTAGGAAAACTGTACAGCGGACCAGAATCGTCTGAAAACATCGTGAAAGAAGAAACAGAAGTACATGCACACAACATACGTGAACCTATATTAAAGGAAGAGTTTGCACTAGCTCTGAAAAAATTGAAAAACAACAAATCGCCTGGTATAGACAATATCCCATCCGAACTTCTGAAATCTGGAGGAGCAAAACTGAATCAGGAGTTGTATAATCTTGTTTTCAACATTTGCGAGCAGGGTAAAATTCCTACAGACTTTGAGAAAAACATTATGATCCCCATTCGAAAGAAGGCAAATGCTACAATTTACTTAACTGGGCAGTAATATTACGAGGGATGGAAGGAACAAGGCAGAAGCGAGAAGAAGAATTTCTCAAGCAAAGGCTGCTTTTAACAAGAAGAAAAACATCTTAACATCTAAGAGCATCAGCCTTGATATGAGGAAAATATTTTTGAAATCATGTGTGTGGAGTGTGAAACATAGACTCTCGGGACAGAGGAAGACCAGAAGCAAAATTTTTTTGAAATGTGGTGCTATAGACGCATGCTCAAAATAAAATGTATCGACAAGGTCACAAACGAAGTGGTTCTGGAAAGAGCAGGTGAGAAGAGAAGCTTCTGGAGTTTCATTGTTAAAAGAAGAGTGCAATTTACAGGCCATCTATTAAGACATAAAGGACTCCTGAACACAACCATAGAGGGATATGTCGAGGGAAAAAACCAAGAGGTACATGGATCAAATCGTGAAAGATATGGGATGTAACACCTATAAAGAAATGAAGAGAAAAGCTGAAAGACGCACAGAATGGAGACAAGCTGCCATTGTAGCTGTTGCAAACCAGTCCTTGGATTGACCACTACAGAAGAAGAAGAAAGAGCAATAAAATACGGATTGTGATGTAAAAATTTAAAACGTTAAACCTTCAGCGAAAATTACAGATGAAATGTGATAATTCTCGAAAAAATATAAGATTTTTCCCGACACTGATGTTGCTTTGCTCATCCAATGCATGAGTGATTAAGTGAAAATAGAATGACGTCACTCCAATAACACCCTTTTCCACAATGCACTCAGGAGAAATACAGAAAAAAAAGGATTCGCCCGTTGCAAGAATATGGATACTAAACAAGTACATCGAAAGTTGCCCCTGAAAGTAAACGTCATTGATTGCTATATTAGGAAGGATAAAATTTTTTGTGAAGTCTGTGCGTATAGCCACCCTCCATTCTGTTTGCACTTCCCTCTCATGGCTGCATGTTTTACCACTGACTTGCCTGTTTCTTTCCTCTGAAGAATTGATGTACTTGGTTCTTTCGCCTTACAAGCAAAATCTGAATGCTAGTATCTCTGATTTGCTTTGTTTTTTTCCAGTTTTAACTCTCAGCAGATGCGTATGATCTGCAGGTATCGACCTGTACCAGTAACGCAGTTAAAGAATGGTAATTATCTGGTACTTTCCCCTAAACCTTGCCGTGAGAAATACATGATTAATTATCATTCGTGCCTGTCGTTTTGACTACAACAGCGCTGATCGCAATTTGCAGAGATCGTGGTTGACTGGTTTCGCAACCGACTTAAAATTTTGTCACACAGACATAGAGCAAACGCCGGACGTCCTGAATGAAGTTCGGAGATAAGAGAGAGGTGTACGCATTTTTCAAAGTTTGTGGGTACGGATGTGACTCGTACGCGGATAGTTCAGTCGGACAGAGTATCTTGATAGGACGTCAAGGTTACCGAGTTTGAGTCTGAGTGCGAGACACAGTTTTAATACGCCCGTGTGATGGAAAACGATCTCACCCACTTAGGATCTGTGCATGCAGGTGTGCAATCGCAATCTGGTTTTTTTACTGGCATTTGCATCGATTAAGATGTAAAACCCACTGGGGAATGGACCATTTTGATATCGAAAACTGTTTGAACTAGTCGCAGACCACAATTGTAGCTCGTTGTACGAAAACAGTCTACGGCCCTCTTCGACAGAAAAAAACTTGTAAGTCGTTTAGTTTTTTAAGGCTTACGACGAACAGATATGGAGCAGGAGTGAGAGATTATCGTGTTTTTAAAGCTGTAACGGCCTCTAACCTGACCTCGCCCACCGGAACTGCCTTGAACGCCGCTAAGAAACGGGTTCACCTCAGACGTGTGTCGCAAGTGCTACTTCAAATATGAGTTACGTTCGGAAATTCTAGGTGGGACGCTGTTAGCGTCTTTCATAATTTCTAACGGCTCCTGCGAGCGTCGCCAGTTCAGCGGAAAATTTTGACTCCGGACAGTTATTTACTTCAGTTTATGGGACGCCAGTAGCTTTAGCAAGCGCTATGTTTTCGTGACACGCGATATTAAATGCAGCATAAAAAACGGTACCTAAAGACTAACGAATTCCATCCCAATTTCCTTACCTCTTTTGCTTCCACTGTGTGCGGAGGGCGCTTTATGTACGACATACAATGCGCCACAGCTCAAGGCATTTTGTGAAAAAAGAAGAAAAAAAAACATCCGTTACTTCCTAATTCATCAGCGTAATACAGTTTCGTCTCTTCGCATTCATCTTCTATTAGTTCGTCCTGGAGGTCGTTTCCAGTCACGAGAAAATCTGCGACGAATTGTTTTAGCTGTATGTTCAGCCTACTATAGTTACATAATAGTCATTACCATAACCGTAACTTCTGTCGTTGCAATTAGCCTTTTATTCATCTTGCTCGTCCTTTGCGTCAATCTCAACTTCTTCCCACTGGCGTTTGCAGATTGCTACTTATTGGTCGATTGTCAGAGGAATAAATCATTTATTTTCAGTGAGAGAGGTGGCGCATTGCTTAGCACAGTGGACTCGCATTCTGAAGGACGACAGTTCAAATTGCCTTCGAGTCATCCAGATTTAGGTTTTCCATGATTTCCCTAAAACATTCCAGGCAAATGACGGAACGGTTCCTTTGAAAGTGTAAGGCCGAATTTCTTCCCCAGCCTTTAGTAATCCGAGCTTGAACTCCGTCTCTAATACTCACGCTATCGACGGGGCATTAAACTCTACCCTTCCTTCCATGTCTTACTATCACAGTCTTGAATGTCGTGGATGGATTACAGAGTGTCAATTCACAAGCAATACAATGTCAGTCCTAAATGAAGCATTCAAATTTCTTAGCGAGATCCAAGTGGTTTTTATTCGCCCCTTTATTATACTTTCAGTAGTAGTTTTGTTGCACTAGGTACACGAATTCGTCAACTATTCTGAGGATATAATTGATTATCTTCACACCCTTTTTGCACTTTCATTATGGTATGGCTTCCTGAAACTAATCCTGGTTCCTGCTGCCATACTTTGATGAAGTTCAGTGTATTTAAAAACAAAAATACGGGTTTTAAAACTTTGCAGCATTTATTATATTCAACTTACAATTACAAATATTGCGTCAAACGAGAGAGCAACTCAAACAAATTTGTTTGTGTATCTGCAGGAATAATATGGAAGGACCAAGAGTGGCTGAGGAACCTGTTGAATGAGTAAGAGACCTCCATGCATAGCCCCAAGAAATCAGTTCAATAAGATGCTCAAGAATTAGCAAGTCGATTGACGTATGTGTGGATAATTTTGAGGAAACGCTTACAACAGTCTCTTTATTGTTTGCAGTTGTTACAAGCTCTAAAGCCTACGGAGTACGGTTTACGTGACAACTTTGCAACCGAAACGTTGCAGCATAACGATGAAGATTTTCTGGATCGTATTGTCTTCAGTGATGAATCGACGTGAAAATGTGAACACGCATAAAGCGCGCATCTGCGGAGTCAACAAATCCCCACTAGTTGGTACAGTTGCAACGAGACTCCCCTAAACTGTATGTTTCTGTGCCATATAACGACGGAAAATTTATGGGCCTTTCTTTTTCGGTGAAGCGAATGTAAATGCCGTTTCTTATCTTCTTGCGCTGGAACTATGACTCTTTCCTCAATTGCAAGAAGATGAACCACGGGATTTTATTTGGCATGTTCAGCAGTGTGATTTATCACAGGTGCAGACACAAACAGTAATATTTCATGTGCCGTTGCAGAAAGAAGCAGAGTTTTCGTTGAGAATGTAAAATTTTATTTCAGGACCATGACGAGAAGTTATTTTGTGTGTTTTAGGGCAACGGAATATGTATCCATTTCTTCTTAAGTTCCAAGCTAGAACAGTTAAATGTTTAAATACAGGTTTTTGCTCACAATTAGACAAAGTATCACAGGTGATAATTCCATATGCCAAAGTTGGCGTTTAGCTTACAGGTTTTCATATGAAAAGGTTTCATGGTTGAAGATGATAAGTTTCACTTGGTGAATTTAAAGTGCTGATAGTACATGTAAAGCTGCTCTAATAAGAGTACAATATACAGGGGTATTACAAATGACTGAAGCGATTTCACAGCTCTACAATAACTTTATTATTTGAGATATTTTCACAATGCTTTGCACACACATACAAAAACTCAAAAAGTTTTTCTAGGCATTCACAAATGTTCGACATGTGCCCCTTTAGTGATTCGGCAGACATCAAGCCGATAATCAAGTTCCTCCCACACTCGGCGCAGCATGTCCCCATCAATGAGTTCGAAAGCATCGTTGATGCGAGCTCGCAGTTCTGGCACGTTTCTTGGTAGAGGAGGTTTAAACACTGAATCTTTCACATAACCCCACAGAAAGAAATCGCATGGGGTTAAGTCGGGAGAGCGTGGGGGCCATGACATGAATTGCTGATCATGATCTCCATCACGACCGATCCATCGGTTTTCCAATCTCCTGTTTAAGAAATGCCGAACATCATGATGGAAGTGCGGTGGAGCACCATCCTGTTGAAAGATGAAGTCGGCGCTGTCGGTCCAGTTGTGGCATGAGTCAATTTTCCAACATGTCCAGATACACATGTCCTGTAACGTTTTTTTCGCAGAAGAAAAAGGGGCCGTAAACTTTAAACCGTGAGATTGCACAAAACACGTTAACTTTTGGTGAATTGCGAATTGCTGCACAAATGTGTGAGGTATTCTCTACCGCCCAGATTCGCACATTGTGTCTGTTCACTTCACCATTAAGAAAAAATGTTGCTTCATCACTGAAAACAAGTTTCGCACTGAACGTATCCTCTTTCATGAGCTGTTGCAACCGCGCCGAAAATTCAAAGCGTTTGACTTTGTCATCGGGTGTCAGGGCTTGTAGCAATTGTAAACGGTAAGGCTTCTGCTTTAGCCTTTTCCGTAAGATTTTCCAAACCGTCGGCTGTGGTACGTTTAGCTCTCTGCTTGCTTTATTCGTCGACTTCCGCGGGCTACGCGTGAAACTTGCCCGCACGCGTTCAACCGTTTCTTCGCTCACTGCAGGCCGACCCGTTGATTTCCCCTTACAGAGGCATCCAGAAGCTTTAAACTGCGCATACCATCACCGAATGGAGTTAGCAGTTGGTGGATCTTTGTTGAACTTCGTCCCGAAGTGTCGTTGCACTGTTATGACTGACTGATGTGAGTGCATTTCAAGCTCGACATACGCTTTCTCGGCTCCTGTCGCCATTTTGTCTCACTGCGCTCTCGAGCGCTCTGGCGGCAGGAACCTGAAGTGCGGCTTCAGCCGAACAAAACTTTATGAGTTTTTCTACGTATCTGTAGTGTGTCGTGACCATATGTCAATGAATGGAGCTACAGTGAATTTTTGAAATCGCTTCAATCATTTGTAATAGCCCTGTAAGTGTAGTAGGTACGGGCGTAGCCAACGGAGATATGATGTTCTATGAAAAGAATCAGTATGGAAGGATAAGCGTATTTATTCACTTAGACAAAATCGTCCTCGGGGACATCACAGCGCCGCGTGAAGCCTCAAGTTCGTCCTCGATCCGAATCCACACACTCCTAGCAGTTTGCGACGAATGTGTCAAATTACGCGACGAATTGCACCACTTATTAGCAAGGACAGGCTTACAAGCATACTGGATCAGTTCTCGGTACAGCTACCCTTGTCGAACAATAATGAGAACGGTTGCTAGCCTCACTATGTCTCTTGAAATAGAAGTAAAATTCTCATTACTCGAATGTCGATGACAAGTGTCCAGTTGCAGTCCTTGAGATGGTGGTTACGCTGTTTAGCGTACACCTAAGATGCTGCAGATCGTATCCCCAGTGACGTACATGGATAGAAAGCTTCCCATAAGATCAAGCGAATTTAAAAGAAACAAGATCGTGCAACGAAAATTGCTGGTGGTGGCCCAATGAAGAATGGAAGTGAGGGTACCTCATCATACACAGACATACTGATAACGGGATCCAACAAACTATGAAAGAAAACTAATGACCACCATAACGAAGTGATTTACCGAGCTAGGTGGCGCAGTGGTTAGACACTGGACTCGCATTCGGGAGGACGACGGTTCAATCCCGCGTCCGGCCATCCTGATTTAGGTTTTCCGTGATTTCCCTAAATCGCTCCAGGCAAATGTCGGGATGGTTCCTTTCAAAGGGCACGGCCGACTTCCTTCCCAATCCTTTCCTAATCCGATGAGACCGATGACCTCGCTGTCTGGTCTCCTTCCCCAAAACAACCAACAACCAACAAAGTAATTTATTGCCAAGACGCATCATCAGTAATTGTTTATTCACTGAACCAACATAACAAACATTTAGTAAGTGGACAAGGGATTGAAAGTGTAAACTATAGAATTAAGCCTTAGAACACGTGGGTGCAGCTCTAAGACCCGGAGTACTGCTTCAAGTGTCATCTGCCGTGATTTAGGGAGAAATGTCATATAATTTTTATCCACAGAACGTTGTAAGTAGGCTGTTTAGGTTTTTATGTTGGTAACGTCACATAGCGCTCTGTATGACAATCACTGACTGTGCTGTCTGCAGTCTTTGGCTGGTAGGACTCATTGTTGGAATATTCGCTTATGTAGTGTTGGGCAGTTGGATGTGAACAGCGCGTAGCGGTGGGCAGTTGGAGGTGAGCCGCCAGCAGTGGTGGATGTGGGGGGGGGGGGGGGGGGGGAGAAAAAATGTTCAAATGTGTTTGAAATCTTATGGTACTTAACTGCTAAGGTCATCAGTCCCTAAGCTTACACACTACTTAACCTAACTTATCCTAAGAACAAACACACACACCAATGCCCGAGGGAGGACTCGAACCTCCGCCGGGACCAGCCGCACAGCCACGACTGCAGCGGCTAATCTCGCGCGGCTGTGGAGGGAGAGATGCCAGAGTTTTGAGAGGACGATCTGGACGTGTGTCTGTCATGAAAAGGAAATTTGTTTAATTAGATGTCACAAAATTATATATATATATATATATATATATATATATATATATATATATATATATACAACTTTTAAACATTATTAAGGTAAAAACATTGACTGTTCTCTATCAAAAACTTTCATTTGCGAACTATGCGTATCAGTAGTTAGTGCCTTCAGTAGTTAGAATCTTTTATTTAGCTGGTAGTATTGGCGCCCGCTGTATTGCAGTAGTTGTAAGGTAAGTGGTTCATGAAAGGTATAGGTTATTGTTAGTCAGGGCCATTCTTTTGTAGGGATTATTGAAAGTCAGATTGCGTTGCGCTAAAAATATTGTGTGTCTGTTTAGTGATGATCAGAATAAATAAAGAGAAAACTGATTGAGTACGTTGAGTTTTGCTCAGCTGTTTGAAAATCAAATAACCTAGAAGTATACTAGCACAGTCATTCACAATTGTTCAAAGGGGACGTTTCAACTTGGCTGGTTCTGCCAGGATCAGAAACTCTTCGACCAATGGCAACAGACCTTCTGAGTTCTGACCAATGTTAATCTAAAAAAAAAAAAAAAAAAGCTTCACAGTTTGCTGTTCTTGCAGATTTTGCTGTGAGTTAACGATAAGGTATATTTCTTCCGTGACGTGGGGAAAAAAGAATGAAAATTTCTTCCCTGTGTGACAGATTTTTCAATCCTAGCCACGTACACACATGTGCGAAATTTCCCCTGCAACCAAAGTAATTACTATGAGTCAACCGGCGAACGCTTCACTTAAGTTTGAGCCGGCCGCTGCGGTCAAGCGGTTCTAGGCGCTTCAGTCCGGAACTCGCGCGGCTGCTACGGTCGCAGGTTCGAATCCTGCCTCGGGCATCGATGTGTGTGATGTCCTTAGGTTAGTTAGGTTTAAGTAGTTCTAGGGGACTGATGACCTCAGATGTTAAGTTCCATAGTGCTTAGAGCCATTTCAAGCATTTGAACTTAAATTTGAATAAATATTCCAGCTGCTCTACCGGGTTTAATGGCTGTTCCCCGTGGCTTCATGTTCTGTTCTGTCTTTGAGACACTTGTCTTACCTAAAAAGGATTCCTTTCTTTTATCACACAACGCTGTTTGCTCCACACTACCCATCGTCACTCCAAGCTCCTACCGGACTAGAATGTCTGCTCTGGACCCGACCGGAAACCGGTTTTCAGTAGAAAACAACTTTACGACTATTCACTATCCTAACTGCTACTTCCCATTCATGAGCCAGCTAAAAGCCTCAAGACTGCCGTAATTACAAGAGTATCTCACTACTCCAAGAGCAAAGGAGATACAGAATTAATTAGAAGTACAGTTATTGGCAGTAGTGAATAAGGCTTGCTGTTATCATGCAGTATTTGTGATTTGGCTTGACTGACTGTTGAGATCTACGTATTAAATTATGAAATATATTGCAGGACAGTTCAGGAATGGAAATCAGCGTTTGGCGTCATTGGCCGGGAGGCCCCTGACGGGGCAGGTCCGGCCGCCTTGGTGCAGGTCTCATTACATTCGACGCCACATTGGGCGACCTGCGCGCCGGATGTGGATGATGTGATGATGAAGACAACACAACACCCAGTCCCTGAGCGGAGAAAGTCCTCGACCCAACCGGGAATCGAACCCGGGCCCGTAGGACGGCAATCAGTCACGCTGACCACTCAGCTATCGGAGCGGACAGTTCAGGAATAAATTGCCACATAATAAATCTAACTGTGATAAGGATAAACTGGATTTGAGACTCGTTACGTCTCCAGGTAAATGTAATTTCATCACATCAATAACTCTAACTGCGCTCAAAGAGATCCGGAGATCCCAAGACACATTACACGTCCACCTGCTCCCTGCCTTAAATCTTGCATCTGATAATGGCTGCAAAGCCGAAACTGGTCATGTAAAGTTATATGTGACCAAGACATTGATTTCTATAATTTAACATTGAACTGCACTGAAATGTGATATTCTGTTTCGTGAACATGTTGTTAATCAATAGCTGCATAAATCTGGGTAACAATGTTCTGTCGTACCGAGACAAGAGAGGAAGAGGAACTTGGCAATTTCTTCGTTAGGTACACAGTTAGTTTCTGATGCTTTTAGCAGTGATGTAAAAATTCTTATTTTCACCAGAATTGTGGCGACTGTTGGATTAAATTGTGCGATGGATAATACCATGGGCTCAAGCATGCCTCTGCTGGATGGTATTTCGCGGTCAGTACAAGCCAGGTATGCCAACCTTTCAGATCTGTATTTCCTTCACAACTCGCCAGTGAAAGTGACCAAGTAAACTTTAAGAACATCTGTTTACTGTGGCAATAGCAACGAACGGCAGTATCCCTTGTCTCAGGGACAATATCTTTAAAATAATAACAATTAGGATGATTCAGTGACATTTCTGTCAGTTTTCTAGAGTAGCGAGCGCTTAATGTCCGTGTCGGGGTATCGCAGAGTCCACCACGATAGAGTCCTTGATAAGTACATACTGGCGGGAACTTTGTCATTAGAACTCGGACATTCGGAGTAGCGAGAGCTTCTAATGTAAAGCGTGTCGTTTACCGTTCACGACGTGTAAATTATTTACAAATTCAAGCAATCGATTGATGAACGACCGGTCCGTAACTGCAGAGATACGTCTAGTTCCTACGGCCCACAGGCTAGCTAATACGCAATCACGTTGCAGTGTCGTGTCCAGTTAGTCGCTGTTCTCTCTGCAGTCTGTATTTTCTAAGTATCAGAAACTATCAGTTTTGCAACCTTCTCTTGATCGAAGTCATTGTTGACGTGTTGTAAAAGTATAGCCCTAGGTACAGAAATAAATAACTGTTTTTGCCTTTTATTATTTTTTTACTCATTACGTTTAACAAAATAGTAAAGATACGTTCAAATATTACAAGAACATTAGTTTTCCAATATGTATATACAGGGTGTTTCAAAAATGACCGGTATATTTGAAACGGCAATAAAAACTAAACGAGCAGCGATAGAAATACACCGTTTGTTGCAATATGCTTGGGACAACAGTACATTTTCAGGCAGACAAACTTTCGAAATTACAGTAGTTACAATTTTCAACAACAGATGGCGCTGCGGTCTGGGAAACTCTATAGTACGATATTTTCCACATATCCACCATGCGTAGCAATAATATGGCGTAGTCTCTGAATGAAATTACCCGAAACCTTTGACAACGTGTCTGGCGGAATGGCTTCACATGCACATGAGATGTACTGCTTCAGCTGTTCACTTGTTTCTGGATTCTGGCGGTACACCTGATCTTTCAAGTGTCCCCACAGAAAGAAGTCACAGGGGTTCATGCCTGGCGAAAAGGGAGGCCAATCCACGCCGCCTCCTGTATGTTTCGGATAGCCCAAAGCAATCACACGATCATCGAAATATTCATTCAGGAAATTAAAGACGTCGGCCGTGCGACGTGGCCGGGCACCATCTTGCATAAACCACGAGATGTTCGCAGTGTCGTCTAAGGCAATTTGTACCGCCACAAATTCACGAAGAATGTCCAGATAGCGTGATGCAGTAATCGTTTCGGATCTGAAAAATGGGCCAATGATTCCTTTGGAAGAAATGGCGGCCCAGACCAGTACTTTTTGAGGATGCAGGGACGATGGGACTGCAACATGGGGCTTTTCGGTTCCCCATATGGGCCAGTTCTGTTTATTGACGCAGCCGTCCAGGTAAAAATTAGCTTCGTCAGTAAACCAAATGCTGCCCACATGCATATCGCCGTCATCAATCCTGTGCACTATATGGTTAGCGAATGTCTCTCGTGCAGCAATGGTAGCGGCGCTGAGGGGTTGGCGCGTTTGAATTTTGTATGGATAGAGGTGTAAACTCTGGCGCATGAGACGATACGTGGACGTTGGCGTCATTTGGACCGCAGCTGCAACACGGCGAACGGAAACCCGAGGCCGCTGTTGGATCACCTGCTGCACTAGCTGCGCGTTGCCCTCTGTGGTTGCTGTACGCGGTCGCCCTACCTTTCCAGCACGTTCATCCGTCACGTTCCCAGTCCGTTGAAATTTTTCAAACAGATCCTTTATTGTATCGCTTTTCGGTCCTTTGGTTACATTAAACCTCCGTTGAAAACTTCGTCTT
Source organism: Schistocerca cancellata (assembly GCF_023864275.1). NCBI lineage: Eukaryota > Metazoa > Arthropoda > Insecta > Orthoptera > Acrididae > Schistocerca > Schistocerca cancellata. The sequence continues at coordinate 93,669,540 of NC_064628.1, read as the reverse complement.
GTTGCAACAACACTGTGTTCTAGGCGGTGGAATTCCAACACCAGAAAAATCCTCTGTTCTAAGGAATAAACCATGTTGTCTACAGTACACTGGCACGTTGTGAACAGCACACGCTTACAGCAGAAAGACGACGTACAGAATGGCGCACCCACAGACTGCGTTGTCTTCTATATCTTTCACATCACTTGCAGCGCCATCTGTTGTTGAAAATTGTAACTACTGTAACTTCGAAAGTTTGTCCGCCTGAAAATGTACTGTTGTCCCAAGCATATTGCAACAAACGGTGTATTTCTATCGCTGCTAGTTTAGTTTTTATTGCCGTTTCAAATATACCGGTCATTTTTGAAACACCCTGTATGTATCACTGCCGTTTTCGACTGTCGAGAGACTGAACGGTTCAGTGTTAGGGCGGTGACGAATAAGAGACGCTGAGTGTTGACATGACAGTATGGCAGATGGGTTCATTTCTCCTGCGTAGATAAGGACAAAACAGTAAAGTTAAAATGTAAACCGTATGGATGTGAACTGCAGAAAGACAATAATTAATAGTGAACTGTGAACTCTGGGAAAAGAGAGAAACATTAGGGTCTAACGTCCCGTCGATATCGAGGTCATAAGAGACGGAGCACAAACCCGGGTTTTTGCAAGGATGGGAAAGGAAATCGGTCGTGTCCTTTCAAAGGAACCATCCCGGCGTTTGTGTGGAGTGGATAAGATGATTCAAATGACTCTAAGCACTTTGGGGCTTAACATCTGAGTTCATCAGTCCCCTAGAACTTCTTGTTGTTGTTGTTGTTGTGGTCTTCAGTCCTGAGACTGGTTTGATGCAGCTCTCCATGCTACTCTATCCTGTGCAAGCTTCTTCATCTCCCAGTACCTACTGCAACCTACATCCTTCTGAATCAGCTTAGTGTATTCATCTCTTGGTCTCCCCCTACGATTTTTACCCTCCACGCTGCCCTCCAATACTAAATTGGTGATCCCTTGATGCCTCAGAACATGTCCTACCAACTGATCCTTTCTTCTGGTCAAGTGCCACAAACTTCTCTTCTCCCCAATCCTATTCAATACTTCCTCATTAGTTATGTGATCTACCCATCTAATCTTCAGCATTCTTCTGTAGCACCACATTTCGAAAGCTTCTATTCTCTTCTTGTCCAAACTATTTATCGTCCATGTTTCACTTCCATACATGGCTACACTCCATACAAATACTTTCAGAAACGACTTCCTGACACTTAAACCTATACTCGAGGTTAACAAATTTCTCTTCTTCAGAAACGCTTTCCTTGCCATTGCCAGTCTACATTTTATATCCTCTCTACTTCGACCATCATCAGTTACTTTGCTCCCCAAATAGCAAAACTCCTTTACTACTTTAAGTGTCTCATTTCCTAATCTAATACCCTCAACATCACCCGACTTAATTCGACTACATTCCATTATCCTCGTTTTGCTTTTGTTGATGTTCATCTTATATCCCCCCTTCAAGACACCATCCATTCCGTTCAACTGCTCTTCCAAGTCCTTTGCTGTCTCTGACTGAATTACAGTGTCAGAACTTAGAACTATTTAAACCTAACTAACCCAAGGACATCACACACACCCATGCCCGAGGGAGGATTCGAACCTCCACCGGGATCAGCCGCACAGTCCATGACTGCAGCGCCTTAGACCGCTCCGCTAATCCCGCGTGGCGGCAATATGACAGTCTCCACCAGTAACACTGCAGTTTGCATAAAACGACAGCGGTAGGGGCAGCTGAATCACGCTGCACAGTTAACTACACCCCTGGTAATATAAATCGACGTCAGTTAGAGTGATACGTGGTGATAGAAAATAAGTCACAGAGTCCCTATAATTTTCGTCTCCGGAGCGCTCTTGGAAGCGCATATACCATTCAGTCCTTCAGGTTCGCAACAGCCAGGTTTCCCACGAGACGTTGACGGTACACGTCGCTCCTCGTGTCGCTGACCGGCTGCAGCAGCAGACAGACAGAAGACGGGAAGCGGGCACTCAGAAGAAGCGGGCCTCCCGCCGCCTGCCCAGTCAGAGAGGAGCGGGCAGGTGGCATTATGGGTCCCCGCTGCGCGGACGGCCGCGTCCCGGCGTCACGGCGAGCCGTGAGAGAGCGCACGGCCCGTATCCAACGACGGGAAGCGGCGCCGCGCCCGACCACTGTCCGCCGAACCGCCTGGGAACTTCTCCGGTTTCGCCGTCCAACGCACTCGGTCTCTCCACATACCCGCCGATGCGATTCCTGTCCACTCTGAAGCGCTGCTTCCGCCCGTGCCTCAGAGCTTCCGTGCCGTCGTGCCAAATCACGCAGGCGGCTGCAGCCCCAATCGGCGTAATCTTGTCGACGTAGGGTGCTCGAGACAAATTATGGCACGTGCTGCTCCACAGACTGACCCGAAACGTTTCTTAGTGAACTTTGAATTGGTCCTTTATTTCATTACGGCACTCCAACCCCAGTTCCCGATACCATTAATATAGTAATACTTTTCTGCGAAGTAACAGACATATTTTTGTGACGATATTCACATTTCGTTTTATTATTGTATAGGTACTCCGATATATCGATATATTACAGTGATATGGTTCTTGTGTGTATTCATTTCTGTGAGACTGTCATAATCTTTGACTTACTTGTAACCGTTTTGGAACGAATGCGCACAGAGCAGTCTCTGTTTCACTTTGCAGAAGTTAAGTTGTTATTTCGCTTTGTAAAAGAACAGTCAAGTCTTGTACTTGGTTAAAGTGGAAATTAAATATATGAACATTGATACAAAACTGTTTTCTTGATGATGTGAAAATTAAGAAGAAGTATATGTGAATTTACAAGAAGTTTAATAAAAATGTGGGTCGTGAACACCAAGTCAAAAATTATTTCTACCATACCATTGTTCTGATCTGGGATTGTTTGATCATTAAGAATTTCCTGAAAAACGCATTTGTTAGGTCTTCAAATATTGCTAAAATACAGCTCTGGACCTTCTAGCAGTCAAAGTGGAAGCACTCTAAAATCAACAAGATGAGCCATAACAACTTCGACGAAATCTACGTGGGAATCCACTCAAGGTAAGTGCAAAAATTAATGACTTTTTTTTACAGTGACTTCATTATTTCCTTTCTGACGCTACCATCCACAGTCAATAACTTTGTTGTTGCCCGATAAAGTGAACATATGCTCCGTGAGGAACATCATTAATCTGATTTCTAACCTACTTTGCAAGTGGTGGTATTGTTAGAACTTTCAACATTGGTGTGCATTCAAAATCAGTCTAAATAAGGTCGCTAGCATCGCATTGACCTGAGAGACAGGATTAGGCTTCTCACTACTCCAGAGTCAATAATTGTTGCCCTGTACAGACCCAGTTCCTTTCAGGAAGGATTGGAAGATCTAACTTATCACTACCAATTCTTGCTGATAATATGAGGGGCGTACAGTAGGTACACTACCGACCATTAAAATTGCTACACCACGAAGATGTGCTACAGACACGAAATTTAACCGACAGGAAGAAGATGCTGTGATATGCAAATGATTAGCTTTTCAGAGCATTCACACAAGGTTGGCGCCGGTGGCGACACCTACAACGTACTGGCACGAGGAAAGTTTCCAACACATTTCTCATACACAAACAGCACCTGACGGGCGTTGCTTGGTGAAACGTTGTTGTGATGCCTCGTGTAAGGAGGAGAAATGCGTACCATCACGTTTCCGACTTTGATAAAGATCGGATTGCAGCCTATCGCGATTGCGGTTTATCATATCGCGACATTGCTGTCGCGTTGGTAGAGATCCAACGACTGTTAGCAGAATATGGAATCGGTAGGTTCAGGAGGGTAATACGGAACGCCGTGCTGGATCCCAACGGCCTCGTATCACTAGCAGTCAAGATGAGAGGTATCTTATCCGCATGGCTGTAACGGATCGTGCAGCCACGTCTCGATCCCTGAGTCAACAGATGGGGACGTTTGCAAGACAACAACCATCAGCACGAATAGTTCGACGACGTTTGCAGCAGCATGGACTATCAGCTCGGAGAGCATGGCTGCGGTTACTCTTGACGCTGCATCACAGACAGGAGCGCCTGCGATGGTGTACTCATGGACGAACCTGGGTGCACGAATGGCAAAACGTCGTTTTTTCGGACGAATCCAGGTTGTGTTTACAGCATCGTGAAGGTCGGATCCGTGTTTGGCGACATCGCTGTGAATGCACATTGGAAGCGTGTATTCGTCATCGCCATACTGGCGCATTACCCGGCGTGATGGTATGGGGTGCCATTAGTTACACGTCTCGGTCACCTCTTGTTCGCACTGACGGCACTCTGAACAGTGGACGTTACATTTCTGATGTGTTACGACCCGTGGCTCTACCCTTCATTCGATCGCTGCAAAACCCTACATTTCAGAAGGATAATGCACGACCGCGTGTTGCAGGTCCTGTACGGGCCTTTCTGGATACAGTAAATGTTCGACTGCTGTCCTGGCCAGCACATTCTGTAGATCTCACAGCAACTGAAAACGTCTGGTCAATGGCGGCCGAGCAACTGGCTCGTCACAATACGCCAGTCACTACTCTTGATGAACTGTGGTACTGTGTTGAAGCTGCATGGGCAGCTGTACCTGTACACGCCATCCAAGCTCTGTTTGACTCAATGCCCAGGCGTATCAAGGCCGTTATTACGGCCAGAGGTGGTTGTTCTGGGTACTGATTTCTCAGGATCTATGCACCCAAATTACGTGAAAATCATCTGCATTGCTTCTTGGTGTAGCAATTTTAATGTCAAGTATTGTTATAAAACACATTTGTTTCTTGGCCAGTTTCGGTTGAAGAAAAGCGTAATTTGTTGTGGAACATTCTCGAATATTCCCGCTTCAGATCCTACAGTTTCATGCATTACAGATAGCTGCTGGTGTAGCCTTCAAAGTGGCGTCAGTAACGGAGATGCGTTCCAAGCAGAGAGCTGTCATTGAGCATCGCTGATATTCGAAGGCACTTGCAGAACTTTTATTATAAGACCTGCCAGTGAACGAAATCACGGCGAGTCGTTGGGCGAGGTATCTGTCATCATCGCAACAAGGTCGCGCAAACCTGTCGATCTCCCGGGTGGCCGCACACAGCTGTAATTTCTTCAGTGTTGGAACTTGCGGACACTCTCATTCGAGGTGATGCAAACGAACTTCTCCATCTCCACGGCAACGCGTCTGCGCTACAGAGAGGAGCTCACAAAATTTCTTTGTACTGTTCTTCCTCATCCACCCTACAGATCGAATCTCGCACATTCATGGGGAGCATTACGAGGATGATGGGGAGGTTACTGACGCAGCAAGACCACGTTGAGGTCGACAATTAGAGTGGTACCATGCAGGACTTCCCAGTAAGATTGCGTAATTGAGAAATATGGTTGTGTAGCCAAAAGAATGGGGGTAACATGGTGTATTGGAATCATGAACAAAACCAGCCTGTTTCAGAAAAGAAATGTCTAGCATTGTTTATTAAACAAATCCTGTACTGCAGAAACGGAACAGGAATACAGGATCCAGAATAAATTTTCACTCTGCAAAAGAGTGTGCGCTGATTTGAAACTTCCTATCAGATTAACACTTTGTGTAGGACCTGGACAACAAGCTGAGATTTTTGCCTTTCGCGGAGAAGTGCTCTACTGATTGAGCTATCCAAGCCAAGGTTCACGACCCGCTCTCACCACTTCCTTCTGCCAGTCCCTCATCTCCTACCTTCGTGGAATGGATCAAAACAAGACACTGATGTTCAGTAAACATAGGCTCCACAATACAGACCTCAACAACTACGAGCACTTCTTAACCCTTTGCCGTACTTTGACGAATCTGACTTGTGATAACAATTTTGCACCAGACATGAATATCCCTAGTCAAACTCCTGGAAACAAAGTGGATCAGACGTTAACATCACGAGTCACACTCGCAGGAAAGAAAGTCGGGCCAAATGTAAACATCGGGACTCTACTACTCAACCACGATGCTAATGTCCTTGGCATTTAACAGAAACAAGCGTGAATGAACAAGTACAGCGGTGACTAACGAAACAATATAGCACTATCAGTGCTTTCAGGTAAGTTGTGCTTATACTATCAACTCAATTAAGCGTGTGACTCACGATAAGCGGACCATACCACCCTCACTCCCAGGTACAATCATATTGTCATCGACTGGTAACTCAAGGGAAAAACGCTTGTCAGTTATAATAGTGGTTTAGTTCTTACCATTATGTCACAAGAAGTGGTCACAATTCATTAATCTGCGTTACAAAGCACGTATGCTGGTAATTTTGTATTTTAGTATTTTCGTATTTGAAAAAAAAAAGAAATTGTAAACACTTATATAATGTTAGGAAAGGGGCGTTTACATGAATGTAGTGATTAAGAATTCAGTGAAAGTCACATCATCTTGCAAAACAGAAAGCGCTAAAACGTTTAATTATAGATGACGATAGTGAAGAGGAAAATTCAACACTTGAATCAAGCCTATGATGGATTCGGCAGGAAGCGTAAAACACAGCAATCGTTTGGAAATATTCTGAGACTCGTGGCATAAAAGCATCTGTTTCAAATCAGTTAAGTGAAGACCCATGATTATTATAAATATTTTGAATTATGTTTGATGACAAATTTTGGGAAATATTTGTTCCCGAAACAGATCTCTTCGCACGTCAGACAATAGACAAGAAATGGACAAAACAAGAAAGTGGACAACACTTGACAACCTGTTATTTTCTACGAAATGAGGATCTACTATGCACTGTACATTTTGATGACGCAAATCAGAAAACCTAATATCCATATGTATTGATCCAATACTTAAAAAAGTAGTGCCTCTTAAAACATTTTAAAAAACCGAGATATTTACATCTTTGCAGTAATCAAACTTCTGGGAGTTCCAACCGGATTCCAGAGAGAAGACCTGTTATCAATATCACCAATGAGAAATTGAAAGGATTTTACACTCCAGATGAAAATGTCAGTATATTCCAATCCTTGACGAAATCTAAAGAGCATTTAGCAGATAAACAATTTAATCCATCGAAAAGAGCGAGATTTGGAATAAAAATTTACGAGCTATGTGAGGCAAGTACCGGTTTTTATTGTTGTTGTTGTTGTTGTTGTTGTTGTGGTCTACGGTCCTGAGACTGGTTTGATGCAGCTCTCCATGCTGCTCTATACTGTGAAAGCTTCTTCATCTCCCAGTACTTACTGCAACTTACATCCTTCTGAATCTACTTAGTGTATTCATCTCTTGGTCTCCCTCTACGAGTTTCACCCTCCACGCTGTCCTCCAATGCTAAATTTGTAATCCCTTGATGCCTCAGAACATGTCCTACCAACCGATCCCTTCTTCTTGTCACGTAGTGCCACAAACTCCTCTTCTCCCCAGTTCTATTCAGTACCTCCTTATTAGTTATGTGATCTACTCATCTAATCTTCAGCATTCTTCTGTAGCACCACATTTCCAAAGTTTCTATTCTCTTCTTGTCCAAACTGTTTATCGTCCATGTTTCACTACCATACATGGTTACACTCCATACAAATACTTTCAGAAACGACTTCCTGACTCTTAAATCTATACTCGATGTTAACAAATTTCTCTTCTTCAGAAACGCTTTCCTTGCCATTGCCAGTCTACATTTTATATCCTCTCTACTTCGACCATCATCAGTTATTTTGCTCCCCAAATAGCAAAACACTCCTTTACTACTTTAGGTGTCTCATTTCCTAATCTAATTGCCTCAGCATCACCCGACTTAATTCGACTACATTGCATTATCCTCGTTTTGCTTTTGTTGATGTTCATCTTACACCCTTCTTTCAAGACATTGTCCATTCCGTTCAATTGCTCTTCGAAGTCCTTTGCTGTCTCTGACAGAATTACAATGTCATCGGCGAACCTCAAAGTTTTTATTTCTTCGCCATGGATTTTAATACCTACTCCGAATTTTTCTTTTGTTTCCTTTATTGCTTGCTCAATATATAGATTGAATAACATCGGGGATAGGCTACAACCCTGTCTCACTCCCTTCCGAACCACTGCTTCCCTTTCATGTCCCTCGACTCTTATAACTGCGAGCTGCTTTGTGTACAGATTGTAAATAGCCTTTCGCTCCCTTTATTTCACCCTGCCACCTTTAGAAATTGAAAGAGAGTATTCCAGTCAACATTGTCAAAAGATTTCTCTAAGTCTACAAATGATAGAAACGTAGGTTTGCCTTTCCTTAATCTTTCTTTTAAGATGAGTCGTAGAGTCAGTATTGCCTTACGTGTTCCAATATTTCTGCGGAATCCAAACAGATCTTCCCCGAGGTCGGCTTCTAACAGTTTTTCCATTCGCCTGTAAAGAATTCGCGTTAGTATTTTGCAGCCGTGACTTATTAAACTGATAGTTCGGTAATTTTCACATCTGTCAACACCTGCTTTCTTTGGGATTGGAATTATTATAATCTTCTTGAAGTCTGAGGGAATTTCGCCTGTCTCATACATCTTGTTCACCAGATGGTAGAATTTTGTCAGGACTTGCTCTCCCAAGGCCGTCAGTAGTTCTAATAGAATGTTGTCTACTTCCGGGGCCTTGTTTCGACTCAGGTCTTTCAGTGCTCTGTCAGACTCTTCACGCAGTATCGTATCTCCCATTTCATCTTCATCTACATCCTCTTCCATTTCCATAATATTGTCCTTAAATACATCGCCCTCGTCTAGACCCTCTATATACTCCTTCCACCTTTCTGCTTTCCCTTCTTTGCTTAAAAGTGGGCTTCCATCTGAGCTCTTGATATTCATGCAAGTGGTTCTCTTTTCTCCAAAGGTCTCTCTAATTTTCCTGTAGGCGGTATCTATCTTACCCCTCATGAGATAAGCCTCTACAGCCTTACATTTGTCCTGTAGCCATCCCTATTTAGCAATTTTGCACTCCTGTCGATCTCATTTCTGAGACGTTTGTATTCCTTTTTCTCTGCTTCATTTACTGCATTGAAAGAATAGGCAAAAAATATTAAAATCTTAGTAAGATATTATGAAAGATGATAGGGAATTTTGTATAGAAACAGAGGGAGAAATATCACCCTATCTGAGCCAGCCTGGTCTGGAAACCTTGGAGTTTCGGTTCGCTACAGTTTAATTTACAGATTAATATTTATAAAGTCTATTTACAAAAACATTGTACCTATTATGTACATTGTGGAAAGCGTAGTGGTGTGTGAGTGTGAAGTATGTTATTTCTTGGGGTTATTAATTAAACCTCAATCCGTATATCATGTGTCTTGAATTTTACCTATTATGTTGCTTGTATACTAATTGTTCAGTTATAAGTGTTAAATTCCAACAGCGGTATAATGCCCACTTGTTGCATATGCAAACTGCTTATACTTAAGCTAGAACAGACTGGATTGCGTTACACTGTTTATCCTAATACCGTTTAATTATTCTAGATGTTGTGTAAGGTTGTCTGCGGTACGTGTTATTGAAAGTGTTCGTTGTTTGAGTGTGTGTGTGTTTCGGTGCTGCTGTCTGTGTTGGTGTACGAACTGGAACTGCTGTCTTACGTGCTTTGTGTGCGTTGCAGTGTTCTCTTATACGGCCGTGTCTGTCTGTATTGGTCATGTAATGTTCTTGGGACATAATCAGCGACTTTATTTATTATCTCCCACCCGTCTCTGTCTCTTGTTGTCCGTATCATGTCACTGTCGTACTGCGTTGGTGTCTGGTGTGTTGCTCTGTATCGGCCTCAGTGAAAAAGTATGTGTTCTGGGGATGTATTTTCCCCACATGTACAAGCATTAAGCACTCTGGCTGCGGACTACATGGTGTAAGTGAGCGGGTTAAGCGCCGTGACCTGTCAGAAAGTGAACCATACCAGGGCTGGGAGTCATATGGCTCAGTCTCAAACATTCCATGATGTCCGAGAAGAAATGATACACCCTACTGCCTTATCGCAGACTCACATTCCCTTTTCCAGGTACCCACTCACCATTTAACGAGTTGGCGTTTTCGGTGACGTTCTGTCCAGGCGTTTGATACAGTTCCCACAGTCGTTTAATGAACAACGTAAGAGCATATGGACTATCAGACCAATTGTGTGATTGGATTGAAGATGTCCTAGATAACAGAAGGCAGCATGCCATTCTCAACGGAGAGAATTCTTTCGAAGTAAGAGTGATTTCAGGTGTGCCGCAGGGGAGTGTCGAAGGATCGTTGCTATTCACAATATACATAAATGACCTTGTGGATAACATCGGAAGTGCACTGAGGCTTTTTGCAGAAGATGCTGTAGTAAATCGAGAGGTTGTAACAATGGAAAATTGTACTGAAATGCAGGAGGATCTGCAACGAATTGACGCATGGTGCAGGGAATGGCAATTGATTCTCAGTGTAGACAAGTGTAATGTGCTGCGAATACACATAAAGAAAGATCCTTTATCATTTGGCTACAATATAGCAGGTCAGCAACTGGAAGCAGTTAATAACATAAATTATCTGGGAGTACGCATTAGGAGTGATTTAAAATGGAATGATCATATAATGTTGATCGCCGGTAAAGCAGATGCCAGACTGAGATTCATTGGAAGAATCCTAAGGAAATGCAGTCCGAAAACAAAGGAAGTGGGTTACAGTACGCTTGTTCGCCCACTGCTTGAATACTGCTCAGCAGTGTGGGATCCGTACCAGATAGGGTTGATAGAAGATATAGAGAAGATCCAACGGAGAGGAGCGCGCTTCATTACAGGATCATTTAGTAATCGCGAAAGCGTTACGGAGATGACAGATTGGTACGGGCTTTTATTGAAGTTTCGAGAACATACCTTCACCGAGGAGTCAAGCAGTATATTCCTCCCTCCTACGTATATCTCGCGAAGAGACCATGATGATAAAATCAGAGAGATTAGAGTCCACACAGAGGCATACCGACAATCTTTCTTTCCACGAACAACACGCGACTGGAATAGAAGGGAGAACCGATAGAGGTACTGAAGGTACCCTCCGCCACACACGGTTAGGTGGCTTGTGGAGTATGGATGTAGATGCAAATGTAGATGTAGATGAATCTCAATCGCCTTACCCTCACCTCAGCCAGTGCGCTGCAGACCGAAACCGAATGGCTATGCCGATAGGGAAGGTTTCAAGCACCACGCAGAGCGATTCCACTGACGTGGTGTTGAAAGCCCTGACACGCTTACCAGAGCACTTCTCTGCCCTCGCCGCACCATGATACTATTCGTCACAAGACGTACTCTGTTAACCCATGCACTGACTGGAAAACAGACCACAGACACAAAAAGCGCACAATGGTAAGTTCTCAATGTGTGCAATGATGCTCTGAGGTAGGCTATGATGAGTTTGGCCAGATTGTGCATGATCTCGGCAGCCCTGTCTGTTGGGGTGATGTGTTCATCAAAGAACAGTCTTTCGTCGAATTGCACAGCAAGGTAACGTGTTTCCCGTTGTCTGCCTATGCTAATGTCGTGAAGTTTTACGGTTGTATTACTTTGTAGGGTTCGTTTGACTAATATATAAACTGTTTCGGGTAGAGCGATCTGAAGTTGGTTATGTTTGCACCAGTGGCTGATGCTTGTGAGTATCTGCGTTGCCCGGCGTTCGAGTTGCGCTCTTCATTCCGCGAAGACCGCCACCAGAAGGTCATCTGCGTATGCTATTCTCCCGTTCGCACGGTTAGCTCCATCCAGTTGCTGTAGGAAGGGTTCGAAAGAGATACGCCGAAAGACAGGGCCACAGATTGATCCTTGTGGGCAACAACTGGCGATGGTTTTAATCACTTTCTGGGCGCCATCCAACAACCCTGTTCCTGATGTAGTCCGAGAGGCTATCGTAGAGGTCCTCACGTACTTGCATCTCTCTGAGTCTTGCTAACATTGTGGGCGCCAGGGATTATCACAGGCGCCCGAAATTTCTATAAGAATAGCAACTGTGCATTTGCTGCCTCTGTTATTAACAGTGGTTAGTGACTTCTTTAGTGCGTCATCTATAGATTTTCCCACCATAAAACCGCATAGGTGCGGACTAAGGCCAGATAACTCCCTATGCCATTGCAAGCGATCGAACTGAAGTCGTTCCTGGATCTTAGCCAAGGTACTAATTAAGTATATACGCCTACAAGTTTGTGGATATGAGGGATCCTTGTCCTCTGCTTGTTAATTATAATGGAATTTACTGTTCTTCAGACCGCAGGTACCAGTCTCAGCTGTAGCGCTTCGTTGCGTAGATCCGTCAGGTATGGAACGATCAGTGGAACTACAATTTTCAGTGTTTTGGAATGGATGCCATATGTTCCAGGACCTTTTTCGTGTTTTAGTCCGGTAATCGCAAAGGCGGCCTCCTCACATGCTAACGGAATAGTGACGGTGCCATTTTCATAGCAAAAGTTCATTAAGGTTCGCTGTCCAGTATGAACCTGTTCATCCGACTGTTGCACGTTATCGGGGAGCAGTTTATTTAGCGCAACCTTGTTAATCTTCTAGTCCATGGTATGCTCAGTTTTCGCCTTTGTCAGCTGTCGGAATTGCAGCCCTTTGTGCTCTTTGCAGTAAGTCAGTCAAAATATTTGCTTTGTAATACACTGACCTTTCAGCTACATGTAGGTGGCAGGCCTCAATCAATTGTCTTAGTTTTCCCCAGTCCGCCTTTTGAAACATCAATCGCTTATGTCTGTCCTGTGTAGGTGTTTATATCTGTGTGTCTATGTTCATGATGATTGCGTTGTTGTCGCTGTGAGTAGCGGCATCCATGACCTACCACCCGTTATAAGTGGCAGTGCATTTGTATTTGCAATTGTTATGTCAGTATATAATGTGATATAGCACGGAGAAACATGCTGCAAAGTCTATCCGTTATTATCTGGAACCTCGAGTTGTAATACTGGAGCACGTGGTCTGAGGAATAAAATTACTTTTGCGTTATTTCAGTTTCACGTAAGTAAACTATCTAAATTTTACTGATCAATACATTTCTTTTCATATGTAGTACATTCCCTGGTGCAGCAAGGAAAAGTAGGGAACCTATTGGAGGACAAAAAAGGCAAATATGTTCCTCTTTATTAAATGGCTCTGAGTGAAAAGTGGGGTACCAGCTGCCTCATTCTACCTTCCTCAGCACGCGACCATTTCCGCGCTTTTTTATTCTGAGGGGGTAGGGGGCAGTGGCAGCGGGAGACAGACGGAGAAGGATTATATACTGTAAAATAGTAGACAGTGGGTGTGGAATAGAAAGACCCAATGAAGTTAGTAGACAGTGGGTATGGTATAGAAAGAGCGAAGGATACAATGACAGTATGAGAGAAAGAGAGGAACAGTGGCAGTGGAACAGAGCAATGACAGATCAGTGCTAGGAAAAATGACAGTGAAAGTGCCATTGGGAGAGGAATAAAGAGATGGAGAAAGTGGAAGTGGGTGAGAGTCAGTGATAATGAGCGACAGAGTCTATGACAGTGACAACAAGGAGTTCAGAGATCGTGACTATGAGAAGAGACAGTCGTAGTAGTAGTAGTAGTAGTAGTAGTAGTAGTAGGACAGAACGAAAGAAACTGTGGCCGTGAGACAGTAACAGAGAGACACAAAGAGACTACGACAGTGAGTTGTGCCGAATGAGTGAGTGGGAATGGGCAATTGAGAGTGGATGGGCGTGAGAGACTTACAGCGATGAACTAGCTGCGGGTGTGGGCGTGCTACAGTTAAGTGAGCTCGTGGCAGTGAAAGGTGAGTCGCTTGTTAAAAAGAGCGCCATCATTTTTGTGAAAATTTTTGGAGGTGCTGAGGAAGGTAGATTGCGATAGCTGGAACTCCACTTTACAGCCAGCGTCTTTTAATAAATAGGAGCATTTTCTCCTTCTTTGTGCTGCAATAGGTGCATTTTTCCAGTCGTATTATTAATTGTATTGAACACTGTATTTCCTTACTACTGCTTCAGAACACAGACAACACTGTTTTCCTGTGTAATAATTACATTTCATCAACTAACCACAGTGAATCGATTAGCAAGTGTATACTCAAATGTCTAGGAAGTGTGAGCGTATACAAATTTATTCGTATGGAGTGCCTTTCAAGTAAGTGCTACTTACGTGGACAGGATAAAATGCATGAGATACTGCAAGAGAAATACAGCTGCAAAAACTGAATACGGATAGTATGCAACCCCTTAGCCATCTGGGTACTGCGGGTGGACTGCTTGAGCGTAATAATAATCCTGGGCATGTTCTGCATTCCTCCACACAGTCTTTGTGTGCACACTACTGCGGACCTTGTGTGGTCTGCCAGTGCAGTACCATCTTTAATAGCAATGTGACATGAAGCAGTACATAGCTGCGGAAGTAAAAGACGTGGTGACTGCAGGTGGCAAAGAGGATTTGCAATAGAACGGCTGCCCCAAGATCGTATACGGAACGTGTTCCAAACTGACGTACCTCAGATCAGTCCACGATCACGGCTATCGAGAGATGCTACAGAGAATTTGCACCAAGGTATTTTCTTCGTGAGCTGTGTTCATTGCACAGGAAAGTAATAGCACTTTGTGGTTGGAACTTGCGAATGCTGTCCCCAGTGCACTTTTTGTCCTCTGGTGGGTGTCGAAACGTGATGCAGGTTGACCACGCGCAGATCGAACACTACAACTGGAGGACAACGTGCGGAGAATGTTCGAAGAGTACCCAGCCATTAGCACTCGGCAGGTGGCCTAGTCGCTGCGCACGGATAGAAGTCCCGTGTGGCGGGCTGTTCATGAACTCCGGCTCCATCCGTACCATCTACAGGAAGTCCAGGCACACATTGCACTGCATACTCTAGCCACTATTCTCGACCTTCACGGACGGCACATTAAACTTGCACAAAATTCTCACCTCAACGTGGTATATCCCAATCGATGGATTGGTAGTGGTGAACCAGTTCCATGGCCAGCCGGTGGCCAGATCTGACACCTCTCGACTATTTTCTGTGGCTACTACAAAGAGCATGGTGTACAGAACACGTTTAACGTCAGAAGACCCCATTCCTCGATTCCACGCAGCGATTGAAATACACTACTGGCCATTAAAATTGCTACGCCAAGAAGAAATGCAGATGATAAACGGGTATTCATTCGTCAAATAGTTTATACTAGAACTGACATGTGATTACATTTTCACGCAATTTGGGTGCATAGATCCTGAGAAATCAGTACCCAGAACAACCACCTCTGGCCGTAATAACGGCCTTGATACGCCTGGGCATTGAGTCAAACAGAGCTTGGATGGCGTGTACAGGTAGAGCTGCCTATGCAGCTTCAACACAGTACCACAGTTCATCAAGAGTAGTGACTGGCGTATTGTGACGAGCCAGTTGCTCGGCCACCATTGACCAGACGCTTTCAAGTGGTGAGAGATCTGGAGAATGTGCTGGCCAGGGCAGCAGTCGAACACTTTCTGCATCCAGAAAGGCCCGTACAGGACCTGCAGCATGCGATCGCGCATTATCCTGCTGAAATGTAGGGTTTCACAGGGATCGAATGAAGGGTAGAGCCACGGGTCGTAACACATCTGAAATGTAACGTCCACTGTTCAAAGTGCCGTCAATGCGAACAACAGGTGACCGAGACGTGTAACCAAAGGTACCCCATACCATCACGCCGGGTGATACGCCAGTATAGCGATGACGAATACACGCTTCCAATGTACGTTCACCGCGATGTCGCCAAACACGGATGCGACCATCACGATGCTGTAAACAGAACCTGGATTCATACGAAAAAAAGACGTTTTGCCATTCGTGCACCTAGGTTCGTCGTTGAGTACACCACCGCAGGCGCTCCTGTCTGTGATGCAGCGTCAAGAGTAAACGCAGCCTTGGTCTCCGAGCTGATAGTCCATGCTGTTGTAAACGTCGTCGAAGTGTTCGTGCAGATGGTTGTTGTCTTGCAAACGTCCCCATTTGTTGACTCAGGGATCGAGGCGTGGCTGCACTATCCGTTACAGCCGTGCGGATAAGATGCCTGTCATCTCGACTGCTAGTGATACGAGGCCGTTGGGATCCAGCACGGCGTTCCGTATTACCCTCCTGAACCTACCGATTCCATATTCTGCCAACAGTCATTGGACCTCGACCAACGCGAGCACCAATGTCGCGATACGATAAACCGCAATCGCGATAGGCTACGATCCGACCTTTATCAAAGTCGGAAACGTGATGGTACGCATTTCTCCTCCTTACACGAGGCATCACAACAACGTTTCACCAGGTAACGTCGGTCAACTGCTGTTTGTGTATGAGAAATCGGTTGGAAACTTTCCTCATGTCAGCACGTTGTAGGTGTCGCCACCGGCGCCAACCTCGTGTGAATACTCTGAAAAGCTATCCATTTGGATATCACAGCATCTTCTTCCTGTCGGTTGAATTTCGCGTCTGTAGCACGTCATCTTCATGGTGTAGCAATTTTAATGGGCAGTAGTGTACTTCAAAGACAGCTATACGTATTTGGCTCATGTGTATGAGGCTGAGCACCGCCGAGGTAGTTCCTGCAATGACGTAGGAGTAAGGCACTTCTAAGCCCATTTGTAATGTAGACAACGCTATGTTCTGCTGATATTCGGTTCATTGACGTTATGTGGAAAGTACTGTCACCTCAAACTTAGACCCTTTTCAGCGCCCAAGCTGTACGTTTCCGAATGTGGGTGTCATACTGAAAACCGATGAGAATGCCTTCCCGCACAACCTACTAAGCGTTAGCGGCGTTTTTAAAGGACGTACTGTATATAAAACAAGCAAGAAATAAATTCGTGTTGACGTCCAGAAGGGCGGTATCGCATGAAACATGCGTGTAGCTGCGTAACAGTGATTGCGACTGTCGCGCCCATCACGCTGATCCGTCGTCTCCGGTCGGTTGGGCAAGGATTTCGTTGAACTGAATGAGACGGCAGGCGGTTAATCTTCACTTTTGTGAAACATCTCTTCTGGTGCAAGCTCTTCGCTGTTACGAACGACCTACAGAACGCAGTAAACAATTGACGACACATTCCTCCATAGATACAGTGTGCAGTAAACAACTGTTACTGTTGTTACTGAAAACTGTATTCAGGGATGGGGGAGAGGACCGATACTACACGCGGACACCTTCTTCATTGATAAGATAAACTTTCCCACAATTCTGCCAAAAGCCGAAGTTGACCATTCTTCTTCCCTACTACCACCCTTAGAGGCTCGTTCCGTTTCAAATACCTTTACAACGTTACGACTAGATACTCGACCGACGTGACTGTGTCGAGCAGTACACTACTGTTGGTGTATTCAAACACTGCGTGATTGTTATTTCTACTCATCTGCATTAACTTAAATTTTTCTATTTGTAGAGCAAGTTGCCATTTATCATAGTTGTTGAAAGGCTAGGCACATAGTCACAATCTTGAGATGAGGTGATCTTGGAGACCAATGGTGTAAGCCGAGAGCCGTACGTCCGTTGTGTTGTACGAAGTGCAGTGCTGTATTCTCGACGACTATAATGTCTCACACAACAGTTTCAACTGTTTGGAGAACGCAAAATCTCTTTTGCTGTTGTGCTATCGCCACATCGACTCAATGTGCAATGAGTAATTAACGAGCAATTCAGTGAACTTTAAGTTAAAATTCGCCCCATATTTCTATCTTCATTCGTTTAGAAGATACAATCTTTTTGCCTCCTTAGGCAATGTCACTAACGCGTGCTTCTGTGGTTGTGCTCAACTCGGAAGGTACTTTGGTTCGAATCTTGGAGTGGATTAAACTTTCACTGTTTCATGTGGCCGCTGAAGTGGGGAGTGTCGGTGGCTTAAGGCTCCTGATCACCAGTCTTTGCGCCATCATCATCATCATCATCATCATCATCATCATCATCATCATCATCATCTCATTATCATCGACATCATCATAATTGTAATATCTAGTTTTCATTATGCTTCCTTACGTGTTCCAATTTCAAGTGCAATGCACAGTGTCTTTCCATCTCTTCTTAGGACGCACAACATTCCTTTCCCCTTGACGTGTATATTTGTATATTAATTTAGGTATTCGTTCTTCTGACATCTTTCAAATGTGTTCATGGAATTTCTTTCTGTACTCCTCTTCTTCTGAAGTATGCTTTTCACATCCACTTCATTCCTTATTTCACTGTTTTCCATCCGATGTACACTGATGAACAAAACATTTGGCCACCTGCTTAATAGCTTGTTTGTCCGTCTTTGCAATGAAGTACATGACTGATTCTGCCTATCAGGGGCCCGACTGTCTGTTGGTAGGTTTGTGGAGATAGGTGGTATTAGATGTCTACGCACAGGTCATGTAATTCATATAAATAACGGGCCGTTGATTTGCGTACGCGATTATGGGGCTTGATAGCGACGCAGTTGGGTTCCATAGGATTTACATCAGGCGAATTTGGTCTCCGAGACGTCCGAGTGAGTTACAATGCTTATAGAACCACTGTAGCACGTTTCTGGCTCCGAAAGACGGACAATTATACTTCTGGAAGACGATATCACCAAAGAATAGAGGAATGCAGGTGGTTCGCAGATGTCAGCGTGTCTTCGACTACTACCACACGTTCCGAGTAAGCGCATGAGAATGTCTCCCGTATCATAATACTGCTCTCACAAGCGTGCGCTACACGTTTCGAGCCGCCGGTCACTTCGATGAAGACGTTTGTAGAGACGACGATCGACCTAGTGTAGCAAAACTGCGATTCACCCGAAGAGCCGACACGTTGACATTGATCGGCGGTCGAATCATGATGTTCCCTTGCACACTGCGGTCGTAATTGACGATGTCGGTGGGTCAACATGTGAACACGTAGGAGTGGTCTGCTGCGGTGGTCCATGTCCCCTAATGTATGATGAACGCTGAGCTCCGAAACATTTGTGGGTGTACCAGCATTGTGCTCTTTCAGCAGAGATGCCACAGATAACCATCTATCCTACCTTACAAATCAGGTAAGCTTTCAAACCCCATATTCTGTACAGATGGCTGTTATCAGAGTCGAGGGACATGAAATGGAAGCAGTGGTTGGGAAGGGAGTGAGACACGGTTGTAGCCTCTCCCCGATGTTATTCAATCTGTAAACTGAGCAAGCAGTAAAGGAAACAAAAGAAAAATTCGGAGTAGGTATTAAAATCCATGGCGAAGAAATAAAAACTTTGAGGTTCGCCGATGACATTGTAATTCTGTCAGAGACAGCAAAGGACTTGGAAGAGCAATTGAACGGAATGGACAATGTCTTGTAAGAAGGGTGTAAGATGAAGATCAACAAAAGCAAAACGAGGATAATGGAATGTCGTCGAATTAAGTCGGGTGATGCTGAGGCAATTAGATTAGGAAATGAGACACTTAAAGTAGTAAAGGAGTTTTGCTATTTGGGGAGCAAAGTAACTGATGATGGTCGAAGTAGAGAGGATATAAAATGTAGACTGGCAATGGCAAGGAAAGCGTTTCTGAAGAAGAGCAATTTGTTAACATCGAGTATAGATTTAAGAGTCAGGAAGTCGTTTCTGAAAGTATTTGTATGGAGTGTAGCCATGTACGGAAGTGAAACATGGACGATAAACAGTTTGGACAAGAAGAGAATAGAAGCTTTGGAAATGTGGTGCTACAGAAGAATGCTGAAGGTTAGATGGGTAGATCACATAACTAATGAGGAGGTATTGAATACAATTGGAGAGAAGAGAAATTTGTGGCACAACTTGACAAGAAGCAGGGATCGGTTGGTAGGACATGTTCTGAGGCATCAAGGGATCACCAATTTAGTATTGGAAGGCAGCGTGGAGGGTAATAATCGTAGAGGGAGACCAAGAGATGAACACACTAAGCAGATTCAGAAGGATGTAGGCTGCAGTAGGTACTGGGAGATGATGAAGCTTGCACAGGATAGGGTAGCATGTAGAGCTGCATCAAACCAGTCTCAGGACTAAAGACCACAACAACAACATTCTGTGGCGAGTCTTCGACGTCCCCTGATTTAGCGCCTATTGGTAGTTTCACTGTCCTCCTCTTTCCGTAGACGCTCACGACTGTAGTACGTAAATATCCGACCAGCTTCGCCGTTTTAGAGATATGCATCCTCAAGCTCTGCGTAGTAATAATCAGCCCTTTCTCAAAGTTGCTTATCTAAATGGATTTTCTCATTCGCAGCTCATACCTTCGCTAGGATGATCCCCCGCCGAGTCTGCTCCGCTTACACTCTTTTGTTACCGCGTCACGTGCCTGCAACACCCCCAGACGGCATCCAACGACGCGGTGGGCAATGGTCAAAATGTTTTGGCTTACCAGAGTGTGAATTTGTAACAAACCAGAGGTCTTAGGAGTTTCATGTCTACTTTTTAGTAGTGTCCCTTTTGTAAATTAGTGAGGAGTGTGCGATTTACAGTGCATAACAGCTGTGTTCTTGATCATTGTTTGTGGTACGACACGTCACATCTGAGATATTTAGTAGTATTTGTTTGTTTTAGCGAGTTCTTATCAGTTATTATTTTTGCTGTAAAAGGCTACTTGCCATGGAATGATATTTCCTTGGTTTTACCTTGATGATGATGATGATGATGATGATGATGATGATTCGATTGTGGGGCACTCAACTGCGCGGTTATCAGCGCCCGTACAAATTCCCAATCTTGCCACTTGCATGAATGATGATGAAATGATGAGGACAACACAAACATCCAGTCATCTCGAGGCAGGTGAAAATCCCTGACCCCGCCGGGAATCGAACAAGGGAACCCGTGCTCGGGAAGCAAGAACGCGACCGCGTGACCACGAGCTGCGGACTCCTTGGTTTTACCTTAGATATATTCGTATTATAAACATTTGCTGCTTAGTGCAAGAACCATAGTGCGCCAATGTTCTGGATTAAATTTGAAGCTTCTGCGCAGTCTCTCATGGAGTGTGGGCATGTGACATTGTCGATGGCGGCCCCCGTGGTGCTGTTTGACAGGAGTAGGCCTATCCTGGCACG
Organism: Schistocerca cancellata; assembly: GCF_023864275.1. Lineage (NCBI taxonomy): Eukaryota > Metazoa > Arthropoda > Insecta > Orthoptera > Acrididae > Schistocerca > Schistocerca cancellata. Next base: position 93,648,553 of record NC_064628.1, on the reverse strand, counting down.
GGGGTTCACCCTCTCCGTTGTCTCGTTGTCATACAAATAACACATTATACATGCATCCATTACTCTCTCCTATATTTTACAAATACACATACAACAGAGGCTGGCGGCTGAACCTACTCTGTGGAAAATCCCAACCAAAAATGCCATACGACATTATTATTATACAGTCGTTTGAAAACAGGTGAATCTTTGACATATACTTTGTACTTTCGAAACCTTTCCCATTTCTATACGAGTACTCAGCGAAGACAACTCCTGTAGACAACATTACTGCCACTGAACAATCTGCCATTGATCCTGATCCTGAGAAATCCTCTTATATTGAGAACATCAGAGCTCCGTTAATGCTAACCGGTGGCAAGGGTGACGCTATTTTCGCTATTGTCAAACATCAGCTTTCCAGTAGAGTGTTCTAGCAACGGAATATTCTTCGTTTTTCTTTCCTTTTGTGAAGCTGTTATGTACGACTGGGAGAGGAGTGCCAAAAGATAAGGAAGCATGGCGGTGGAATGAAGAGGTGCAGAAGGTTGTGAAGGAAAAAAAAGACGCTAAGAGGAAGTGGGATATGTCCGGAAGTGGTGAGGATGGGCAAGCATACAAAAGTGCAAAGAAGGAGGCAAAACGAGCCGTGGCTAAAGCTAAAGCTGAATCAGTAAGGGAGACATACGAACAACTACAGAAAAATCAGGATATGAGACAACTGATAGGGTTAGGCAAATCAAAAGATAAAGCTTCTAAGTATCTAACAGCAATAAAGCAAATGATAGATGAAACAGGAATAATTCTGCATGACCATGGAAAAATAATCCAAAGGTGGTTGAATTATTTTGAGAAATTGCTGAATGAAGAAAATGTAAGAGTGAAAACTGAGGAAGGAGGGGCGAACGAAGGATTAACGATGGATATAAGTAGAGATGAAGTCGAACGGCCAGTTGAAAAGATGAAAAATGGGAAGGCAGTTGGCCCAGACCAGATCCCCGTTGAGGTGTGGAAGTGTCTTGGTGAAAAGGGAATTGAGCTCCTTTGGGATTTAATGAAGAAGATTTGGCGACAGGAGGAGATACCAGACGAGTGGAGAACTAGTGTACCGATCCCAATATTTAAGGGGAAAGGTCATGTGCAGGACTGCGGTAACTATAGAGGTATTAAACTGATGGCACACACAATGAAAATTTAGGAAAGAATTATAGAAGCAAGATTACTTAAGGAGACTGTGATATGTGAAGAACAGTTTGGGGTCATGCCTGGAAGAGGAGCGACTGATGCAATACATGCTTTAAGGCGGATAGTGGAGAGACTGGGGAGCTACAAGCCGATCTACATATGGCTTTCATTGATTTGGAGAAGTATGTGAGGGTAGTGAAGGAAATGTACAGAGGAGCAATGACACAGGTGAGAAGTAGTGTGGGCATGACAAAGGAGTTTCCAGTAAAAGTAGGGTTACATCAAGGGTCTGCGCTTAGTCCCTACCTCTTTGACCTAATTATGGATGTACTGGTGAAAGATGTGAAGAAGGGAGCTCCGTGGAATATGATGTTTGCGGATGATATGGTTCTTTGTGAGCAGGGCATCGACAGACTTGAGGAAAAGCTGGAGGGTTGGAGGAAGGCACTAGAAGAAAGAGGGATGAAAATTAGCTGGACAAAGTCAGAATATTTACCACTGAAGGATGTGCAGATGAGGTCTTGCAAGATCTGGGATGATGAGCTGAAATCGGTCTGCAAATTTAAATACCTGGGGTAGTACATGCAAAGGGACGGAGGACTGGAAAGCGAGATACAACACCGAATAAATTGCGGTTGGAAAAACTGGAGGAAAATGAGTGTTGTGTGACAAGAAGGTGAGCACTGGGTTGAAAGGGAAAGTGTACAAGCCAGTGGTAAGGCCTGCTATAATATACGGGGCAAAGACATGGCCAATCACAGTAGCCCAGGAAAGGAAGATGGAAGTGGCGGAAATGAGGATGCTGAGGTGGATGTGTGGGGTAACAAGGAAGGACAGGACTAGAAATGAATTTGTTAGAGGAGCTGTGAAAGTGGGACCCATAGGGAAAAAGATACAAGAGAGCAGCCTAAGGTGGTACAGACACTTACAGAGAAAAGGGGAAGAGTACATCGGAAACAGAGTTGAAGATATAAAGATTGAAGGAGCGAGAGGGAGAGGAAGACCGAAGATGAGGTGGAAGGATAAGATATCCGGGGACCTAAGGGAGAAAGGATAGAAGAAGTAAGAGGCAATGGGTAGAGAACGATGGAGGAGAAGGATCCAGAAGAGCAACGCCGACCCTACGTGACGTGGGACAAGGCAATGATAAAGAAAGAAAGAAAGAATAATGTACGACTGCATTTTGGTTATTAGTTGACAGTATGGTACAGTGCCGAATACCTTCCTAAAATCCAAGTAGACAGAATCTGCTCGACAATCTTCGTTAATTATTTGCGAGATTTTCTGTGACAGCAGAGCGAGCCGAGTTTCACGGGCACCCAGTACCTCGTATTGAACTATTCGTATATCTCCTCTGCGTGGCAGTGAGGCACAGATATCGTTTTGCTTTGGTAGCAGTCAGTAGCAAGTAATGAATGAATGAACTTGCGGATAAGACTGTAGAACGTGAGGCGGTCTGCCCTGGCGCTGTGCTAAGGGGAGCTACGTCGCGCGGGTCCGGCGGGCACGACCTTGTGATTTCGGTCGGCCAGTTCCGTAGCGTGACGTGTGTCGCGTTGCGTCGTCGCAGAGCGACCCGGGCGTGACGGAGCAGCCAGCCGACACCGCAGGTCGGGGGTCGAGGCACAGCGACTCAGCTTCAAGGTGTCCGCTCTGGTCGGCAACTACAATACTCTGTCTGCACACACGCAAATCCTACCCCAACCCAAATGGCTCTTTTTCTTTTTGTTTGTTAAAGAGTTTCGGCGGCGCGGTTCCTTCCGTCCCTTTACGACGAACCTGCACCTACCTGTGAACATTGTCTCAGCAGATCATCAGTAGGGAAGCCGAGTGAAACCCACTGTACTTCGACGTGAACCAGGCTGCAATTAAAGTCACTAATCTACGTTTCGGGAGAGAAACGAAATGAAAAGTTGGAAATTTTGTCCTGAATTAATATATTCTGAAACTTAGGTGAACAAGTATCACTGCCAAGCCCGTGCTAGTCTTAACATAGTTACTCACAATCTCTTTCACTCACGTTAGCAAGTTTATGGTGTTGCATTTCCCGAAAACGTAATAGCTGCAAAAATTAGGAGTGTTTTTGATTGAGAATGCTCGACAAATATTAAGTCTGTCTGTACCTAATGCACTCACAGTAAAAGTTCCGAAATTTCTACACATCCATCGGAATAATTATGCCTTCACTTTACCACACTTCTGATGTATAAAACACTGCTAGATCCGGCAACTATCATTTCTATCGGAACTGCTACCACACACGTCCGAACTGCTTCATGGCTAGGATCCGACTCTTCTCTAGAATACTCTAAGTCTTCTCTACCAGCAGAGAAAGGCGCGCGCGAAGAATACTGCTTTACCATTGGGCAGTTTACTCAACAGCCAATAGCAAAACAACATTCTCCCGCGTCAGTCCACGCTTTTCATCAATAACCAATCGCAAAATAATAAACCTAACGACTACGCTTTTTACCGACGTAGTTATCTAATATGCTGAAGTTTTGTTTATGCATAAAGTTATTTACTGTTGTTATTTATACCTGAATTAACTTTCCCTTTACCATAAACTTACTTTACAAATCTATTCTACAAAAATCCCCTTTGTCCGCATCCATACTTCTTCGAAATATTCTCACACTAAATCTCGCTACATAACTCGTTAAACAGTTATCTTCATGTTAACCTTAAACCACACTCACGCATCATTCATACTGCTAAAACACATTTATAACATTTTACATACACAAAAAGACATAATAACACTTTATGAAAATACTAGAACAGTTTATGGAAGAAATTCTATTACTTTAGTGCACTCTAGTGGGCACCTTCACCTTGCTTTTCCCAAATTTCCATTAGGTACACGCGGTTTAATTTTTTCACTGCCATTAAGGTCGTTAAGTGAGGTGGAGGTTACAACTACCAAACAACGCTGTTCTCCAAACGTACATTCTCAGAAATTTCTTCCTCAAATAAGGCCTATGTTTGACACTAATACACTTCTATTGGCAAGGAATGGCCCTTTTTGCCAGTACTTGTCTGCTTCTAATGTCCTTCTTGCTCCATCCGTCATGGGCTACTTTACTGCCTAGGTAGCAGAATTCCCAACCTTAATGCTACGTGGTTCCCTTTTCGTACTACATTTACCCACCATATCTTAGATACCATAACAGAGGAAGTTGGATGGAACCATGGTTGGTAGCCACAATTTATAATTAACACAGTTTATTGACATTACGCCTCTTAAGGAATTTGACAATCACAAATTGTGGACGAGCAGCTAGATAAAGCTTTGTAAATACAGTTAGAAATCCAACGTACTCAGTACTCAATAAAAAGTTCCTTAAGAGAAAGTTATAAAAAACTTAATGTGCCAGGTATTTATAGAAATCTTAAGCATAGCAATTACCAATTACTTCACATAGCCACTTCATTAAACTCCTTAAAACCAATTATTACATTAAGCTGGCCACACTTAACATTATTCACTAAAATACCCTTATAAATTTACTATTTCAATCAATTACAGAAGCACTTGTCAATAGGTCAATAACAAACTTAACGTTGCCACGCACTTATATCCCTCTCTTTATTTTCCCTTATTAAAAAACAGAACTACTGACAAATTTCCGAAATTCAAACTCCCATATAGGATTTCTCTCAAAATATATCTAATGAAAACTGTTACCGATAAAGGGTGACTTAATGACATGCCCGCATCTCGTGGTCGTGCGGTAGCGTTCTCGCTTCCGACGCCCGGGTACCCGGGTTCGATTCCCGGCGGGGTCAGGGATTTTCTCTGCCTCGTGATGGCTGGGTGTTGTGTGATGTCCTTAGGTTAGTTAGGTTTAAGTAGTTCCAAGTTCTAGGGGACTGATGACCATAGATGTTAAGTCCCATAGTGCTCAGAGCCATTTGAACCATTTGAACTTAATGACACTTCAACAATAGTGCCAAGCTAAGATCGAATTACATAACATGATAGTACCACTTACATAAAAAACTACAGCAGAGATACTGATCTTTAAAAATGAATGTTCACATGCTCAGACGTGTTAATAAAATGCTACTAGAAATAGCTGGACATGGAACTCAGCAGATGCTATGCAATTTAAAGTTTAACCAGTTGCCAGTCGCTAATTTTTAAAGAAACAGGTTCGTATAAGAACAGGTTACATACAATATATATTTATATATCTACCAGCTTAACCCGCCCTGGTGGAAGGAATATAAATACTAAACTATGGAAGGCAGTATGTGAACAACTCCCGGTAGTGGCCAGTTTCTAAACCACTGCCAGTCCTAGACCTCGGATGACATTGAAAGGTCTCTGCTGGATTCCTTTCATGTTAATTTCTTAAATCTGTTGTCATTTACGGCATAAAGTCCTCTTCTAAATTTACTGTGGCGTTTCTGACTATCTGGGAGGAGACTGAGTAGTGGAACATGTTACTTTTACACATAAACAAGAACGATCTGTCACACTACTACACTTTAAAACACAGTTTATATGTAATTCGTGTCACACAGTCTCATACAGAACCTACATCCGCTTTCTTTTATACACTGTATATGATAAGATACTGTCATCCCCCTTCCTTTCTGTGTGAGAGGATGAATGAGCAAATGTATTTCTAGTTGCATGCTTGAGGGTAGCAGACAAGCCTGTCCGCTAGAGAACAGTAGGACCAACGTCGGAACAGGTAGCTACGCTTTCTAAAAGCAGAGAGGTTTCTATTCTTAGTATGGTCCTGTCCGTCTGTTGTCATGTTGGTATAGGAAGCTGCCCCTCTGGCCACTTCCGTTTGTATTTGTGAGCCACACTCAGGAAGGGATCACATCAGTCGGTCCGCGGCGAGCGTCTGAAGTGGTAAGATCTCCGGCTAAGTGCGTGTCTGCTAAGTCTGTAGGACAATGGATTTCTTAAGTTCAGCCTAACTGAAAATTTAATCACCTTTCTTTCAGGTTTAGCTCTAAAATATCTAATGTTAGCTTAAATTGCAACGCAGTGTGATTCGAGTGTACAGTTCAGAATATCTTCCAGTAGTTGCTTTGTCACTACTTTGTGAGTAGAGTAGAACCACGTGTCGATCAGTAACTCTAACTAAGATCATCAATCTTAAATGCGAATGTGCGTGAGGTTATAACATCTCGTCTTGACAATATTTTTCAATATAGCAACTTTTCTTTACGTTCAACCCATGTGGGGTGTACTTTGTGAGACAAGTACCACGCGCTTATACAATTGTTTGACCCATCAGGTTAATAGTAACACGATAGTAACCAGTTTGAGGTTTTTCTTTTGTAAATTGCTTTTCGATCTAATTTATTTTAATTATCAAAATTATCAGGGCGTTACACTCTTTGTGTACACCAAGTTGACCACGTGAAGCATGTGGTGTAATCATCAAAGTAGCCCTCAGCTATTCTTTTCGGGAAGATTTCACAGAGAGTTAGTATGAATTTAGTATACCAGTGTGTGGTAATTACATGACGGACAGGATTGCGCTACGAACGTAACTTCTTTGGGTGAAAATTGAATCGGTTGGTTGTGGTTAATTTCCTCTTGCATATGTTTCAAAGTTATTAGTGTGTTATTTTATGCATGCAGTGTTGTATGCCGTCTCCCAATCTTGGCTCCATATTTGATGTGTTCCGTAAGATTACAATCTCACATTTTCACAATCCTAAATAAGGCACCAGTTTAGTTATGAATCAAGTTTAATATGCTGAAATTTCAATGATCAATGTTAAAATAAATTTCCAAATATAAACAGATTTATTTCTTTTTATTTAAATTCTCTTATATATATATATATATATATATATATATATATATATATATATATATATATATATATCACCGGTTGTCGTATAACTATTAAAAGATTATAATTAATGTTAGTCTGGTTGAGAATTTGGTAAGCTAGACTGGATACCTGGTGAAACAGTTGCGCAGTAATGCAAGGTTAACTTCCTCAGATACCTCACAGCTTTTAACCCACTTTTATGGTCTTGAATAGCAGCACCGCTTGCACAGCAAAATAAAGCAACAACATTACAATATTTCACTCCCCGCCAAGGCGCTGGCATTTTCAAAGGTTTTTGCGCGAATCACAAAGACATTCCAATAACTCTGAAACATAGAAACACTCGGCAGAATCTTTGACTCGATATATGCATAAGCGTGTAAAGGAACACGTTACACTATGGACAAACTCACAACGTTGACCTTAAGCATGTTACACATGGACAAATGTATTAATAGAGTGCAGGCTTTGAAAAGGCCAATATAAAATAATTTGATTACAAGAAACAAAAAGCACTAGTAAAACTTATGAGAAAACTTTCAAATAACGGCCACCATTTAACTGGGCCAACTGAACTCTTCCACACCATCTCAAAGTCCGACTGTGAAAGTCTCAGCATGATAGTAAAATTTAAATGTCTCTGAGTGCTTCGGTCAACAAAACACAATTACGACATTTTGTACTCATTATACTGTTCATTCCATTCATCAGATCCTCTGTTTCTTCTCAACTTTCACTGAGTATAGAAATGGCATCAATGAACCCTAAAACTGATATTCTTTCACCTTGTATTTTAATGCTCGATCTAGAGCGCCTATGCATAAAGAACTCCAAACACAAATAAAACTGTTTTGCAGCGTTCCATTGTTTTTTCACAATTGCATACCCATACCTGTTCCTTCAGTACTGCTTCAGCTAACGCAGTGATAAATTCTGTTGCCATATGTCCAAGTGAGCAGCACTAATATGAAATGAATAACGGAGTATGCCAGAAAAAATTTACGATCCTTGCGAGAAAATGACCCACATTACGAACTAGCAGCACAGTCTTATAATGAGGCAGTTGTTTGCGAGATAATGAGAAATCGAATAAATCGTTGGCTGGAATCGGGTGCACCTGCGCTGGTTAATGTTTCCAGATGGTCATTACTGTAGGGAAACACCTGTCCCTGGCAACAAAGTGATATAATGAAACATTATTTCATATTGTTTAATTAAACAGTGCTTAGCGCATATTATGTACGTTTATTTTATCGTTGTTTAATTAAACTGATAATAAACTATGATTTTCCTCTTACATGTTTACTTTGGTAACATAGAAACAGTTATTGTTTACATGTGTAAAAAGTACGCCGCGCGCCCTCTTGTGTTATGAAAACCGGCTGTCTCGCTCGAGGGTTAATCCCACTCTTCTGCCTTTCTTTTATTTCGGTCATTGCTTCTTCGACGTATAGGTTGAACTGCTGGGGAAAAAAGCTCCATCCCTGTCTTAAACACTTTGTAATCCCTGCACGTCGTTCATGGTCTTTTACTCTTACTGTTCCCTCTTGGTTCTTGTGCATATTCTACTTTACCCACCTTTCCCTATAATTTTCACATATTTTTCCTCGGGATTTCGAACATGTTGCACCATTTAAGCTGTTGAACGCTTTTTCCATAACGGCAAATCGTATGAAGGTATCGTAATTTTTCTTCAGTCTTGTTTCCATTATGGACCGCAAAGATAAAACTGCCTCTCTGGTGCCAAATTTACCGTCATCTAAGAGATCCTCAATTTTCTTTTCCATTCTTTTGTATATTATTCTCGTCAGCAACTCGGGTGCATGACCTGTTAAGTTGAATCTCCGATAATTCTCGCACTTACTGGCTGTTGCAGTCTTGAGAATTGTGTGGATGATGTTTTCCCGAAAGACTGATGGTAGATCGCAAGTCTCATATATTCTAACGCGAACGTGAATAATCGTTTTGTCATCTCTGCCCCCACAGATTTTAGAAATTCCAATGATTTGTTATCTACCCCTTGCCCCTCTTTTAATTTTAAGTCATCCAAAGCTTTTCTAAATTCTGATTATAATACTGGATTGCCCGTTTCTTCCCTATCTACTCCTCTTCCTTCTTATATCACCTCATCAGACAAGTTCTCTCCTTGTAGAGGACTTCAACGTACTCTTTCCACCCACCCACTCTCTCCTTTGCGTTTAACAGTATGATTCCCATTCCGCTCTTAATGCTACCACCCTTGCTTTTAATTTCAGCGAAGCCTGCTTTGACGTTTCAATACGTTGAGTCAGTACTCCCACCATCATTTCCTATCCAATTTCTTCACATTTTTCATGCAGCCATATTGCCTTACCTTCCCTGAACTTCACATCTACTTCATTCCTAAGTGACTTGTACTTCTGCATTGCTGAATTTCCCTCCTAATTTTTGAACTTCCATCTTTCTTCGATCAACTGAAGTATTTCTTCTGTTCGCAATGGCTACTTCGTAGTTACGTTTCGTGTACCAACGTTTCTCTTTCCAACTTCTGTAATTGCCCTTTTTGGAGATGTATTCCTCTCCAACTGAACTGTATGTATATAAGACCCGGTGGTAGGTAGCGGCACATTGCAGTATTTGCAAACAATGCCATAGTATGCAAACATTTCGGTTTAGTAACAGTTGTATATCAACTTGGATCAACGCCATCTACACTGGAAGAGTGTATACATATTACTGACGTCGCATGGTGGATGCTGCACCTGTATCGGAAATGTACATCATTATATACTGTAGCACCTAAGGATTTCAATTACATAAAAGTGCCTCCGTACCTTCTTCGTTACAGAGGAGGTAGCAAAGAAAGAGCAGCTGAACGGAATGAATAGCGCTCTGAAAGGATAAAAAACAGCAAAATAAAAAAAATGGAATGTAGTCGAATTAAATTAGGGGATTCCGAGGAAATTAGATTTGTTTGAGACACTGTGAGAATGGAGACATTTGAAATGAGTTGTACAGTAGAATGTTGAAGATTAGATAGGTAGGATGAACAACTTTGAAGAGCTACTGAATCTGTAAATCCAACCGGGGATAAACGAAATTTGTGGCGCAACTTGACTAAATGGAGGGATTGGTTGATGGAGCACATACTGAGGCGCCATGGGATCTTTTGTTCCTGGAGGAAAGCCTGATGGTAAAAAAAACGTTGAAAGAAACCAAAGTTTGACTACAAAATGGATGTAGGCTGCAACAGTTACGCAGAGATGAAGCGCCTTGCACAGGATAGACTAGCGTGGAGATGTGCATCAAATTTGTGAGTGGACTGAATACCACAAAAATAGCAATCACGACAACGGGCTTACAATGACTACGTCCAGTAGTTCGTAATTTAGGTTAAGATCCATGTCAGCTCTAACAAGATCTTGTTCTTATTCAGAATATTATTTAACACACACACTGAATCGCCAAAGAAATTCGTTTAGGCATGCGTATTCAAATGCAGAGATATGTAAACGGGCAGAAGACGGCACTGCGGTCGGCAACGCCTGTAGAAGATAACAAGCGTCTGGCGCAGTTGTTAGATCGGTTACTGCTGGTAAAATCGCAGCTTATCAAGATTTAAGTGAGTTTGAGCGTGGTATTACAGTCGGCGCACGAGTGATGGGACACAGCATCTCCGAGGTAGCGATTTTCCCGTACGACCATTTCACGAGTGTACTGTGTATATCAGGAATCTGGTAAAACATCAAACCTCCCACATCGCTGCGGCCGGGTAAAGAGATCCTGCAAGAACGCGACCAACGACGACTTAAGACAGCCGTTCATCGTGACAGAAGTGCAACCCTTCCGCAAATTGCTGCAGATGTCAATGCTCGGACATCAACAAGTGTCAGCGTGCAAACCATTCAACGCAACATCATCGATATGTGCTTTCGGAGCTTAAGGCGCTCTCGTGTACCCTTGACGACTGCACGACACAAAGCTTTACGCCTCGCCTGGGCCCGTCAACACCGAATTGGACTGTTGATGACTGGAAACATGTTGCCTGGTCGGACGAGTCTCGTTTCAAATTGCATCGAGTGGATGGACGCGTGCGAGTATGGAGACAACCTCATGAATCCATGGACTCTGTACGTCAGCAGGGGACTGTTCAAGCTGGTGGAGGCTCTGCAGGGGTGTGGGGCTTGTGCAGTTGGCGTGATATAGGACTCCTATTACGTTCAGATACGACTCTGATAGGTGACATGTACTTAAGCATCCTGTCTCATCACCCGCATCCATTCATGTCCATTGTGTATTCCGAAGGACTTGGGCAAGTCCAGCAGGACAGTGCGATACCCCACACGTCCAGGATTGCTACAGAGTGGCTCCAGGAACACTCTTTTGAGTTTAAAAACTCCGCTGGCCATCAAACCCACTATTGAAAATATATTTGATGCCTTACAGAGTGCTGTTCAGAAGAGATCTCCACCCCGTTGTAATCTTACGGATTTATGAACAGCCCTGCAGAATTCATGGTGTCAATTCTCTCCAGCACTATTTGAGTCATTAGTCGAGTCCATTCCACGTCGTGTTGCAGTGCTTCTGCGATATTAGGCAGGTGTATCAGTTTCTTTGGGTCTTCAGTGTAGCTCTAAGAATAATTATAATAAGTTAAAAGCTCACCACCTTCAACATAATTTTTTGTGTAATTAATCATTCTTCCTTTACCCTGTCCTCTATATTCTGAAATGTGCATGAAGTGCAAAATAAAATAAGGAAAAGTTTATACTTAATTTGCATCTCCACAGTTTCACAGAAGGACATGCAACAACAACCAAGTAATAAGAACAGATAAGGCAACCACACAGAAATGTACGAAGATCTTGTATATTAGACTGTACAACAAGCTTCCTGATTATATAAAAGCAATTAAGAATATTACTGCGCCCATGGACACACTTTTCAAATATGTCATGCCAACCTGCTCTTACGACGTGTGTATTTCATGGGTCAAATGAAATCAGTAGTTAGTGAATCTTACAAGCAAAGACTATAGGAACAGTACCTACATCAAAAGTTAATGTTGTGCAACTAGACAATAATTTTTGTCTCCTTGCATTACTCTCCTTGTGTATTGTTCATTCTTTTGGAGATTTTGTGGCCTTCTGTCCGAACACTGTCTTGATGCAGCCCTCCACAGTATTCTATTCTGTGCAAGCCACTTCATTTCTTATTAACTGCCGCAACCTACGTCCGTTAGAACCTGCTTGCTGTATCAAGCCCTACACGTTTCACCCCCTATAGTTCCTTCCATCACCAAACCGGTAATTCATCGATGCCTCAGGATGTGTCCTACCAACCGATCTCATCTTTTACTCAAGTTGTGCCACACATTTATTTTATCCCCAACTGTATCAGACATTCAGTACCGCTTAAAAGTTACCCAACCTACCCATCTAATCTTCAACATTTTACTGTGAAACTCATTTCAAAGCTTTTATTCTCTTCTTGTTTGAGTAGGCTGTCGTTCTCATTTCACTTCCACATGACGGTACACTCCAGACAGATACATTGAGAAAAAATGTATTACCATCTTTTGGGTTTTTTCTGCAGTGAGCCCTACAACTTATTTTTTACTGTGTATTCGTACAAATATTACTAATTCTATTGCATGGCATCGGCACGCATGCGACAGCACGCTTACCAACGTGCTCCAAAACGCCACGTATAGAAATGGGATTTCCCAGATGCTCATACCTCGGGTTCTACTAGCGATGAAAAGGTAGGGTCAAGTGTTCCGGGCAGCTCTTGCGCTAGGGACCAATTGTGTACCTAACAGATGGATCGTCTTAGTGTCACAACCCTACAGTACAAGGCCAAAGTGTGACAATTACTCACTTCTTCCAGTTTAGACAAGTGGAACATATCATTTGGTCATTTCTACATTTGATGCGGTCCATGGTGGGCTTGATGGGCATATATTCTCTATTAGTTCGAAGGTAATTCCACGGGATATCGCAAAAAATGGATTCTTACTATGTTTTCGTCGTCACCAGCGGAACAAAACCAGCCGAAGTTTGCAAAATATCTATGCAGAGAAAGTGGCTGAAATTTTTGGCGATATATTCCTAAGATCCTAATGTCGAAACACCCTGAAAATTACTTCATATCTTCATTCTTTCCCAGGTACAGGGGTTCGAAGTTACCCTACACGTACACATAAAACAAGCACGTAAAAATTAAATCGACTGATTAATGAGGGGTATACCCGTGATAAATTCGTGATTTAATTAAACTGACGGGTATACCTGTGAATGAATGAAAGAATGAATGAACGATACATTTACGTAAATTAATAGGTGTTTCCTGAGGATGCACGATGTGTTTCTATGATCCCGATCTCAAACAACCGCTAAAATTATCTGCATATCTTTCCGAGAAACAAAAGTTGAAAGTTTCCCTACTTGAACACGAAAATACGCACGTAAGACCCGGTGTGAAGCGAAAACATAGAGTACAAAGTGATATAGCACGAATAAATATGCTGTAAAGTGTCTCCATTATTATCTGTAACCCCGTGTTGTAATACTGAAGCACGTGGAATTTTTTTTTACATGTAAAATGCGGTCTGAGGAATAAAATTAGTTTTGCGTTATTTCAGTTTCACATAAGTAAACTATCTAAATTTTACTGATCAATACATTTCTTTTCATGTGTGTTACATCCCCTGGTGCAGCAAGAAAAAGAAGGGAACCAGCGAAAAAGTGCTCTTATTGGAGCACAAAAAGCCAAATATGTTCCTCTTTATTAAAAGACTCTGAGTGAAAAGTGGAGTACCAACTGCTTCATTCTACCTTCCCCAGCACTTTTAAAAATTTACGCAAAAGTATTGGCACGCGATTATTTTAGCGCTTTTTTACGATGAGAGTGTAGGAGGCAGTGGCAGCGGCGAAGAGACGGAGAAGGAATATGTACTGCAAGATAGTAGACAGTGGGTGTGGAATAGAAAGAACGAATGAAGATAGTAGACAGTGGGTATGGTATAGAAAGAGCGAAGGATACAATGACAGTATGAGAGAAAGGGAGGAGTATTGGTAGTGGAACATAGCAGACAATGAGAGAACAGTGCTAGGAAAAATGAAAGTGAAAGTGCCATTGGGAGAGGAATAAAGAGATGGAGAAAGTGGAAGTGGGTGAGAGTCAGTGATAATGAGCGATAGAGTCTATGACAGCGACAACAAGGAGTTCAGGGATCGGGACTGTGAGAAGAGACAGTAGTAGTAGTAGTAGTAGTAGGACAGAACGAAGGAAACTGTGGCCGTGAGACAAGATACAATGACAGAGAGACACAGTGAGATGTGCCGAGTGATTGAGTGGGCATGGGCAATTGACAGTGGATGGGCTTGACAGACTTACAGCGATGAACTAGTAGTGGATGTGAGCGAGCTACAGTTAGGCGAGCTCGTGGCAGTAAGAGGTAAGTTGCTTGTTAAAAAGAGTGCGAACATGTTCACATGCCAATATTTTTGTGAAAAGTTTTGAAGGTGCTGAGGATGGTAGATTGCGTTAGCTGGAACTCCACCTTACAGTCAGAGTCTTTTAATAAAGAGGAGCATATTCTCCATTTTTTGTGCTCCGACAGGAGCATTTTTCCAGTCGTATTGCAAATTGTATCGAACACTGTATTTCTTTGATGTTTCAAAACACAGACAACAGTTTTTCTGTGTAATAATTACATTTCATCAACTAACCACAGTGAATCGATTTGAAGGTGTATACTCAACTTTCTAGGAAATGTTAGCGTACAAACATTTATTTTTATGGAGTGCCTCTCCAGTAAGTTCTACTTACGCGGACAGGATAAAATGTATCAGATACTGCAAGTGACATACAGCTGCAAAAACTGTAAACCATTCAATAGCTTGAGAATAAGTACGGTTACCAATACCCATTGAAGTTAGACTGCTCAGAGTAGAACAAAATGAACATAACAGAAGGCGAATGGGACGTGCAGTCATCGAAACTCTAAGTACATTTGACACTCTTTGACTCTTAGTTTCATACACGTACCGGATATGCTGCATTGAAAGTATTACGATCCGCCGTAAAGAGCGTGTTTTTCGGTCGCTATTAATTGAGTATCGTGACCTGTAAGTAATAGAAATAAGTGTCCGAAATAGCCAACCAGACACGCAGGCTGATGAGCAAGTTGTCTTTAACGCAGACGACTGTGAGTCGTCCATTAGTCCCATAGTAGTAAGGGAGTGACAAATACCCAAGAGAACATCTATTGGAGTCACTGTTAAGGTCAAAGGCGAGCACAAGTGGTATGTCAGCTGTGAACGACTCAGCACGACACGATACGCACTGGAAACGTGTAGCTTGGTTACGTAAGTCACGTTACTTATTGTTAGAAGCCACTGGTTTAGTCGAAGGAGTGACCCAAGGTCTTCGCTGTTAGTTGTCAACAGAGCACTGTGCAGTTTGATGATGGTTTCATACAGGTTTTGAGATGCTTTTTACTTATCCGCGCCCAAGAGCGGTAGGAATTGTTCACAGTATGTCAATTTCTGTCTGTTCAACTTCTATTTAATTTTGCATCATCCCCAATTTCTACCTGAAAGCAGATGCATAAGATATTAATAATAATGAAACATATCAAATATTTAAATTTAGTAACAATTATTTTTTATTTTAGTACTTAGTGCACCGATGTAGCGTAACTTGCAAGAAATTGCAATTCAGAAAAACACATCATTTCATATCATTCGTCCAAATTTTTTGCAGATTCATGCATCATGCAGTTGATCTAACACCTGTACTGGCAACAAACTCTCAGAACTTTGAAGTCATAACGTACACGATATAAAATTGATGTGCGCTCTCAGCTTTATCGGTATTTACTTAGCTCAACAATAGTGAACATACTAACGCTATGTCATGGTGTAAATCGGGCGAATACAGTTTGTCTCTGCTTTCTTCCGGTTCCATTCAGGAAAGTCAATTTTTATGTTAGTATCGGTATTTTCCTTGTAGAAGGTGTTCCCCTTTCTGTCCTGCATTATTAGGCTTTCTCTTGTTTTGTGATTTAACACGCGCACCTACGAACCGTATTGGATTTATTGTCTGCAACTAGTATGTTCACAGCTTATGAGTGTCTATCTTCTCCTTTCTGTAATGTTACGCTCTGGTCCTGAACATGGCTTGTAATTTTTTGGAATTCCTTGCCATATTAGAGGTTTTCCGTTTCCATGCTTCTTTATTCTTCGAAAGTTCGGTGAGAATTTTAAAAATTGAGATGCATACAATATAAATGCTGTTACTAAAACGGTCTTCAGGTTATGTAGGTCATTCCGCCCCATTAGACCTGCTAATGGGGACGCCTTGGTCACACTTACGATCGAAGTACGCATACAACATTTACAGATAGGTAAAGAGTAACTGGAAGTTAGGTAGTCTAAGAATGGATAATCGGTTGCCAGATATTGACACTGGTAGTTTTACTCCTCACGTGGCAATAAATTCCATGTTTCTGAGCTGCATTCATGGACCCCTTACCAATGGACGATCATTAGCTACGATATCTTTCTTCTTTCTATAATATTTTCATAGTAAGTGCGAATTATTCGATCAATGCAAAAGCACTTATCTTTTCTCTAAACGAATAACAGGAAAGAATTAACCAGTTAAATATCTGAATTGTAATAGCCAGTATTTTCTGTGAATTATAGATGACATTTCATTGTGTGAATTGTTATCGAAGACAATTCACCATATGAATAAGTATTTTGTTAAAAAAGCTGTATCGATGTCAAATGATTCATGTCATAATTAAAAATAAATACTGCCGAAAGTTGTCCTACATAACACAACAGTTGCAAAGACGATTTTTTTCTAATTAGGGTAAATAGAAATATGCAAGGTTTAATTTTACGTGTATTGTCATTTCTCATGTACATAAATGCACCTCCATTTAATACATATCAAACGTAATTAATTGTTTTGTCCATGACATAAGTGTTATAATCACACTTAATAGAAAAAAGCATTTTCAATAGTTTCAGCCACTCTTTCTCAGCTTCTACTTCAATTATGTTTATTATGTAGGTAACATTAAATGTTGTCAATCTTTTGCAACTGAATTTTTGATATTTGTCTAACCGTAGAAGTTTTACCTCATCGTACTAGCCATCTTCATTGCTCTAGCAAGAAATAAAAAAGATTATTGTTGAACTATTTATAGCTTGTCACGAGATTTATAGTGCTTCATGGCAGGGTATTTAGGTCATTTTAATATTTTCTCTATTTAAAATTGCAGGGTTGTGATTTACTATCACATGTATTTTCGTTTCGTATATTTTATGAGTGCACTCTGATTTCTGTGAGGCAACTAGATGAGCACAGTATCAGTTTTCAGTCAATTGTGTGCCACTATTTCCCGTATCATTGTCCTTAACGTTGTCTGCTGTGCACTTCAGTTCAACTGACCTTTTCACAAGCCTCTCTGAGTGATCATGGGAATTTCGTAAGGTACTGGTGGAAATTATGAGCTGAAGTAGATGGGTGAGTGGTGGTGTGGTAGTGGGGCACTTATGTTGTGTGTGTGTGTGTTTGTGTGTGTGTGTGTGTGTGAACTTGTATGGCTACGTACATAAAGTGTTGAATACGAGCAAGTAAGCCCTAAATCACAAAGTACTTACAATTAAAAATATTCTTTGTTTTAGAGTTTCTTAAAAAACAAAGTTCCGCCCATTTTTCATTATGTGTGACTACCAGTACTTTCAGAAACACATGGAATTATATTCTGAGGTAAATCACTTTTGCCGGCTGGAGTGGCCGGGCGGTTAAAGGCGCTACAGTCTGGAACCGCACGACCGCTACGGTCGCAGGTTCGAATCCTGCCTCGGGCATGGCTGTGTGTGATGTCCTTAGGTTAGTTAGGTTTAAGTAGTTCTAAGTTCTAGGGGACTTATGACCACAGCAGTTGAGTCCCATAGTGCTCAGAGCCATTTGAACCATTTTTTGAAATCACTTTTACAAAAGTAAGTTTTCATTGGACAAAAGTGTGCCATAATATGTAGTGCTCATTGATGTCTATCTTGTGGGCAGCTGATTATCGAATTAAGTAATTTAGCTGCAGCGTCATAAATCATTATAGTTCTGTGGCAACAGTACACATGACATAAGCACCATATTGAAGCAGCTGAGAGCACTTTTTTATTTCTTCTATTCTACTACAGAAATTGTCTTTGAAGTTAATATCATTGACATATTTGCGTCTCAAGGGGCATCGTCATTATCCATAAAATTAGAACCAATAAATTAAAACAAACAGAGGAAGGGGCATGTTCCTATCTTGTTCAACTAAGCAGGTAAAATGATCTAAAGGTAACAGAAACTGTAAGTAGGCTGTTTAGGTTTCTCTGTTGGTGACGCCACGAAGCACTCTGTATGATAATCACTGACTGTGCTCTGTGCAGTCTGTGGCTGGCTGGCATTGTTGGAATATTCGCTATTGTAGTGTTGGGCAGTTGGATGTTAACAGTGCGGAGCGTTGTGCAGTTGGAGGTGAGCCGCCACCAGTGGTGGATATGGGGAGAGAGATGGCAGAATTTTGAGAGCGGACGATCTGGACATGTGTCCGTCAGAAAAACGAAATTTGTAAGACTGGATGTCATGAACTGATTATATATATATATATATATATATATATATATATATATATATATATATATATATATATATATATATATAATGACTTTTGAACACTATTAAGGTAAATACATTGTTTGTTCTCTATCAAAATCTCTCATTTGCTAACTATGCCTATCAGTAGTTAGTGCCTTCAATAGTTAGAATCTTTTATTTAGGTGGCAGTAGTGGCGCTCGCTGTATTGCAGTAGTTCGAGTAACGAAGATTTTTTGTGAGATAAGTGATTTGTGAAAGGTATAGGTTAATGTTAGTCAGGGCCATTCTTTTGTAGGGATTATTGAAAGTCAGATTGCGTTGCGCTAAAGATATTTTGTGTCAGTTTAGTGATGATCAGAATAAGTAAAGAGAGAAATGACTGAGTACGTTCAGTTTTGCTCAGGTGTTTGAAAATCAAATAACGTAAGGGGTTTACCAGCACAGTAATTCACAAATTTTTCTAAGGGGAGGTTTCATATGTCGACCCTTCGCCGAGGATACCTCACTGGAATCTTCTGATTTTTTCTTGTAGTTTGTGTAATTAGTGTAGCTGTTATTTATTGCTAGAGCGTAATCGTAGAGAGAATTTCCTTTGTAGTTGTAGATTTTCATTGTTGTACAATAAAACAGTTGTGGCATGCATGTAGATTTGCACCAAGTATTTCGCAGCTGCGCTTGCAATTAAGTAGATATTATTTTCAGTGCTATGTTAACGTGTTGTCTTATTTTTGCTCTTCAAATTGTGCTTTTCTTGTTATCGTGTGAAATACGTGATAATTATGGCGTGTAAAAAAGGTAATACTAGGCTCCAAAGTAAACTGAGAAATGACAGTGAAGACGAGAGTAGTGTGTTA